>NC_071534.1:14405227-14708257 GCF_026979565.1 Vidua chalybeata | reverse complement strand
TTCCTGCATTTTTATGTCAGTCAATTAAAGTTCATTTTCTGATTAACTGATTTTTTCTTACTTTTTGTTATTAATTTTTGTTTTCAGGCTTCCTTAAGCCAGACTCAATATTGATAGAATGAAAAAATTTAAGAGAAGACTTTCCTTAACCTTGCGAGGAAGCCAGACCATCGATGAATCGCTGTCTGAGCTAGCAGAACAAATGACAATTGAAGAAAACAGCAGCAAAGATAATGGTAAGCATATCTTTCACTTGTAGAAAATGTAGGAATTTTGTCAGGCCCTATTCAAGTGAGCATTGCTGGGTTTTATTTCAATTTTCACAGTTGCAGGGATTTTCTCTCTAACCTTTTTTGTTCTTATATTCCATATCCTAGTTCTTTCAACGTGTTGATATGTTACTACATATTGGTTTGGTTTGCTTTGGTATTGAACTGTTATACAGCTATTTATCAAAAACTACCTAAGTTTCTCTTTTTACCTCGTGTGCAGCAAGGCTCATAGATGCTCTTGCAGTATATTGCAATCCATTGTATGGATTTAGTGGGTCTCACATCAGTTTCATATGGCTTCAAATTCAGTCTGTTCTCAAAATCATTATTTAGTAATATGATTGACTAATTGCTTAAACATTCCATATAAAACTGTTTACCTTACATTGGTGATGCAGTGCAGTAGCCTAAATTCATCTCTTCATGTCTCTCAGAAGTACTTCACCAATATGTAGGTGACTAGAAACGTTCAGGATAACCAACTTGTCTCTGTATTCTTACATAAGTCTTTGGCTGATCCCATAAATGTGTTGGCTGCTGTAAAGTCCACATTAGTGATGATGCCACTTTTGGATGCAATCTGCAGTAATAATGACTGGAAGAGGTTTTGTTGCTTGTTCTGTTTCCTGGGCTGCAGCATTTAAGTCATATTTCATCTTCAGTGCTGAATTAATGTTCTTTTTTGCTTTGCTGACATTAAGATATTTTCATTTATCAAGAGATCTGAATTTTATTTTTGCCCCACTTCACAACAATAAAGGATTCTGAATTTTCCCATTGAAAACTGACCAGGGCCAGGAAGTTTGAGCAAAGGTAGAGACAATGGAATTTGCCCTGCAGATTTTTAAAACTCTATTCAAGATATATTGCATACCAAGATTTTGGAAGCAGAATTTATCTTTGGCAAAACGAACTAATAATGTTTTTAATTTCTACCTTTAATCCCTGGTATATTCATTGCTGTTGTCCTGTTTTTAATATGGGCCATGCCCACTACTTTGAGAGACAAGGTTTTTTACAGCTTTTGATATGTTGATATAACAGGTGTACTCTGCAGCAACAGTTGCAGTATTTTTGCACTGATACCTATTACGTCTTTTTTGAGACACTGAGTTTGTCCCACATGATTTGAGTTGTCCCCCATGATTTCACTTGTATTCGCCTTTGTTACTGATGCATATTTTTTCAGACCTGTATATACTTCTGCAAGATTGATTTCATTATGTAAATAAGTGCAAAGAATGTTACTTTCACGCTGAGAAATGAGCATGAAAAAATCGTTACCAGCATCAGTGAGTGTACTGAACAGGGTTGCTGAATGGATTCATTGAAACTGAATCCAGAGGAATAAAAAGATTTTACCTTAAACTGGACCATGTGCTGGGTATCAGTTCAAGGGACAGAGAATACAATAACTTGTTTAGAGAAGCATAAGCTTATGCCGTCTTAAACCATCTATAAAACCATTTGCAGTTTGTAATATTTATCTGAGAATAATCCCAAACAGCAATACTTGGATGTCTGCATGCTTGTCACCGAACTGTGACAAGCTTATCTTGTCAGTAGATATTTAAAGTGTTAAAATAAGTAAAAAAATCAAGAATATGTTCCTGATTTTAAATTACTTACCTAGCTTTTAGTGCTCTTTTTATTTTACTTTCCATGGCAATTCATTGGCCAAAGGGAATCTTGCACATTAAAATTGTGATTATGATATATGCTGTGTTTATACATGCAGAACATTGTTGATGCCTTAGTACAGTCTTCTTGGATACACTCAAGGTGTTGGGAATGTCTTGAAAGAAGACAAAGAATATAAATTGTACTTTGCTGTGCTTAATCTTTAACTCATCATTTCATGTCATTAAAAAAAGTTTTACTTGACACTTGCCACTTTTTTCATATTCTTCCAGAATGCAGTTATTAGTACTTGTGCTATCTTTGATCTTGCAGACGTGAACAGGATACTACATTGTGGATTTTTGTTTTCCTTTGTTTTTCCTTTCCAACCCTACTTTTCTTGGAAAGTAGGGTTGGAAAATGCTTGCTGCTCTAGCTAGTCTTGCTTTTTTAAAGGACACTCTAGCTTTCCCACAGATGAAGATATTTTGGAAAGAGTATTTTTCAGACAGACCACAGGGATTGGGCTTTGGGTAACAACAATTGTTGAAAAAACAGCCAAGAAATTATTTTTCTCTTTTGGTGAAAGACAAGTTTAGTGAAGAACATTGCCTGGAAAAAATCCTTCAGTGGGCATTTAAAAAAATTCGCTTACAAAGGAGTGCTTTAATGCAAAAGGTTTTCCTTGGTGTCTTAGAAAATCACAGTGCTAAAAAGCCTGCACTAACTGTAAATATCCAACTGAGACACATGAGAGGATGTAGTCTCTTGAAGAATATTTTGTAAGTGATAGCTGCATTAAGCTCTTGAAAGTGCATCCTTTACTGTGATGGTGCTGATCTCAGGAGGCAGAAGTAACCATCTCCTTAGTTCTGCTTTTAAGAATAAACAGCTCCTTTACCCTGTGGAATAGAGAAACAAACGTGCCCAGTTAAAAGGCTTTGAATCTGTTCTTAAAGAAACTTAAAACACACTGTCTAGTATATCAAAGACATGCCAATGTATTAATCTACAGAGAATCAGAGTCAGGGATACAAATAATCTTCAGAAAGTGATTCTTCATATGTGCTTTATTTTCAAGCATTACATCATGAACTCGAGAAATAAGAGTTGAAGGGCATTGAAACTGTGTGTTTCAGGTCAGAAGGCAAGACTAGATCCTGAATGCTGAAAGCCTTTACAGCAGAATTTAATTCATTGTTACTGTCCAATTCTTTTGTTTTAACTTTTTCTTTCTAGCAAATTGCTCATCTTGTCTCCTGTCATTCCATGCTGATGGCTGTGTTCACTGAGGGTTATAATTTTATACATGCTAGTTTTTTTCCTTCCTGGGAAATAGCTATGTTACTGGGTTATAGAGATTGTAGAGACTGTGTCCATAGAAAACCACATCTGTGCTGACCTAGAATCCAGACTTATCTCCATCTGATTTATATCCTATGAAATACTTGTATATATAAATATTTATACAGATATGTATATATATAGATATATTCTGTAAAAATCTTTATTATAAGTTACAGTTCAGCACTACCATTCCAGATGTAGGCCACTTGTGCATAGTATTAGGGACCTTTCCTTATGTTCACCTTTTTGCAATAACCTGTGTTGTTCAGTCCCCTGCCAAATGTTTTTTCTCCCAAAACAATTGCCTCTGATTTCAAGTTAACTGCAGCTCCCATCCAGAGGCCCACTTGTCATTAGCTCCAGCTTTGAGTGGGTTGTTTCAAGATTCAAAGAACAGTACTCCTAATGTAGAACAAATTGTCCCATTTGTAGTTCACGGCCATAAAAATAGATCTGTAACTTTTGATTTCTTTGCAGTGCATTGGTACCACTGAATCAGCTCCCGTTTTGTATGCAGTCTCATTTAATACACAGCCTCCTTCATCGTGTGATGTCAGTACAATCTCAGTATGCATCACTCATCCATGAGCAGCAAAATGGGATTAGCAGGGATCAACCCATATTGTTCAATGCAGTAGCACAGAGCTGTTGCACTGAATATAGAATAACCATTGGGTTTGGGTTTTTTGGAGCACCATCAAATTACTTAGTAACCAGAAACATATATATAATTTAATCTTTCATACAAATTATGTTCATCACAATTGGCTTCTGGGTGAGGAAGCACTGCCAAATCAGGTCATAAACCATAAAAACAGAGGGACCAGTGAAATACCTAATAAGATATCTGAAGCCTTATGAACTGTGGACTGTATGAAGTATACTTCGGGCTAGTCTTTCATCTAAGGACAAAAGCTTTTCTTGGTCTCTGGTGTTTCAACATATAAAACCAATTAGGTGGATTTGTTGTTTATTTTTAATTTTTCATACTAACAATGCTTGCTTTTTTAATTCTAGATTTTACCTTAATATATGTATTTCGATCAATATTAACAATACTAAATGATAATTTGTAGGAGTTGACAACTAAATTTGCCCATGAAATTTTTCTTTGGCAATGACATACTAATGAAATTTGGCTAGAAGTAACATCCAAATCATGCATATTTAATGCCTAATTAAGTGTAAAATTTATGCAAATACTTCAAGCACATATGATCTGTAGTGAAAGCAGAAAATGTGGCTGTATTGTCTAATATTATGAAATCCACTATCACAAACTCCAAGCATGCTTTTAAGAATAATTGCAAGACGCATTCCAAAATACAGCCACAGCTCTTGCATTAATTTATAAGTAAATTTGAAAGCATTTTATTTTGTTGGGTTTTTTTTGATACAGATAAATATACATGTACATAATAAACAAAAAATGGTGACATTCTGATAGAAATGGCTACATGAATTTGTAAAATAATACTTATCTCCGTTTGGTCTCTTTTAGCGCAGTGATGTGATCATAGGATCCAGTCTCATGAACACTTGCATAATTTTTTTGTAATTTTACAGGTGTGAGTAATAATGGAAGGATCAGCTACGGTAAAGTGCGTAAGTGTTTTTTAGGTTTAAGGCATTAATGACTAGTTAATACTCTGATAAGAGGGATGAATGTTTATAAAAATTAACACATTGCGATACTGTCTCAGAACATCCAAACGCCTTTGTAGTTTTAATCATTTCATGTCATCTTCAACAGAGCTGAGAAATTCCCATTCCATCTGCTATGTGTAATTCCTTGAGTGTGGAAGGAAAACAGTGTGTTGCAACATATTTTCAAGACAGTGTTCTTGAATTGAAAATATGAGCACAGAAATGCTTACTGGTGATAAATTGGTAAAATTTCTCTGTTGATGTTGGAGGAAAGTATCAGTATGAAGATGTGGGTGGGTAGAGGGAGAAGAAATCCCCAGAATTCCTAGAGCTCATTCTAGAGCTACAGATTACTGTGAGTAATTGGTAGCTGTCACAGCCAAACACTGATCCTTGTACTGTCCCTTACACTGTACTGGCAATGTTTTTATTACAGTCTGTATGTACCCTTCTGTGCTGTGGTCTGCATCCGTTTTTGTTATTACTGTTCAGTATGGTTTCTCCATCCCACGTATGCTGCACAACATAGTGTTCTTTCTTCCCTTCTGTTTTAATTTGCTTCTTCCCACAATACCTAGAGGCTCTGTTCATATGTGGAAGTGCTTATAAAGTGAAATGAGCATGAAAATTCAGTGCCTGAAAGCATGCTGCAGAGACCCATAGTCTTGGAGGGCTGTGTGGGGGCTTTGTCCACTCATAAGTGTTTCCTTAGAAGTAGAATACAAGCTTGGCAGGGAACATAATGTTTAGATGCAGAAGTGGACTCTCTAAATACACCAGATTTCTGTTAGTGCAGGCTCACTGATGAATATGCAGTGATGTTGTTCAAATGGTATTCAGTGGAGTCGTTAAGTACAGAAAAGCAAAATACACATAACTAGCCAACACTGTTTCTGAAAGTAGGGCAAAAAGGAGTCAGATGCTCTGTTCTCTGGTTTGGTTGGCAGCTTGGTCTCACAGATGTTTGCATTGGGAGTTGTCGAATGTGAATGCAAGGATAGAGGCGAGGGATACCTGTATCTTGGCTGTGGTATTGACTCGCATTGAATTAAATTGTTTTTCTGAAGGATTTGGTGTAGTGTGATGCCTTTTGCAGTTATAGTTTTAAACTGATGGTATGTTATGCTTAATATGATTTGAGGTGCAGAATTTACCATGCTTCTGTTCCGGTACAGGTTCTGATGACCAAAAATATTATCTGAGAATTATCTTCTGAGCAGTAAGAAATAAATAAATCTTAAAGGCAGGGTTTTGGTTTTGAATATATTTCACTTGATTGTGATCTTTATTGTTTTCATACCCAGACTGGAGGAAAAAAACCTCACTCTGCACGAAGTAACTTCGAAATGCTTTTTATAGTGTTTTTTAGATGTCTTGATCTCATTCTTTGCCTTGTGTATTTGTTGTTTGTTTTTGTAGTTCAGACAGACAGAAAAATTCTGTCCTTTCTGTCCTAAATTTAAAAAAAAAAGATTCATAGGACTTTACGCTGCCATTTTAATAATCGAGGTACTTCATTTCTCAGAGGAATTTGACAATTGTGTTTCTTCAGGGTTATATTAGCATATTTTTTCAAATGTTTTACCAATATTTTTTGCCTTGTGTTGTGCAGGTGAAGAACATTTGCTCTGGAATGACTGCTGTACTCAAATGGATTAATTTGAGCAATGGGAGTAATCCCTTGAAGTTTTGCCAAGTTCTTAAAATTGTAATATTCAATAGTTTGAGGATTACATCTTATTGTTTAATGAAAAATACTAGTTTAAATGGTATTGAGTGGTTGCTCTGTTTTTAGAGTGACTTAATGTTTTCCTGGGTATCACATAACAGAATCCAAGGAAACAACCCCATAAAATAATCTATAAATACACAGTATTTCATAGTGTTCCTCATCCAGCTCCTGGAGAGTACATATATAGCAAGTGTATTGCTGCTTTGGGTTATTTAAATGTATCTTCTGTGGAAGCTGTCACCTGCAATCAACTAATTTTACTGAGTGGGTCTGACTGCCTTACAGCAGTGTAATTAAATATTATACAGTGCAGCATGCCAATTCTATAATATCAGAAATTCACCTGCTTACTTTCTAGCTATTCTGAAGAAAAAAAGGGCTTCTTGACAACAGCTTCTTCAGCAGTTTGTTCAAAATATTTCATATTTTAAGTCCAAAAAAAAAATCAGGTTTTATTATGTAAAAACTGAATAATCAGTAGCAGAGCCTAACATTCAGATCAGCTAAATGAATGTGTAGTAGATGATCCTGAAATATGACTAAGTTACGTGACAGTGGTGTTTGAGAAGCATACGTAAATAGTTTTAAAAGGTTGTGATGATGCATTGCAAGCTTCATGAATGCAAAGTTGTTCAGAGAATGAGCATTTAATTTCACAAATGCAGATTTTTGAGATTTTTTCATTCCTTATCAAATTGGAAATTATTAAAAAAAAAAAAGCCTTGGAAGTTTTCTGGAGCAAGGGTGAGGTCAAGGCGATGGAAAAGAAACTGCATTGAGTCCTGTCCTATAAAATCCAGTTGTAGATTCTCAAGACACTTAGTGAGATTTTGTTACACTTAAGCCAGTCCAAAGTCAAGTTGCAGATAAAAGTGTCAAGTGAGGGTTTGCCTCCATCCTTCTGCCAGCAATTGTGCTCTGTATACCCCATAGTGATCTAGTTCAAAAACCTAAATCAAAATTACATTACTTTTTTGTTGGGGGCAGGGGGAAGAACCTTGAGCCACATTTTTGGTAGAAGCAGTGAATTGTGGCAGGCACAAAGATTCATCCTTACTTAGAGTATGGAACATGCCTGGATTCAATCCCCATTCTATACCCAAATCACTAATCATAAATGCTAAGTGTCCAATATCTCTTACTTTGATAAGAAAATCTCCACTTGTGTATTTTTACTTTATTTATATCAATTTAAAATACATATTTGTATGATTTACGTGTCCAGAATGGATAGTGGTTGTGGAATCAAACATTTTTTTGCAGACATACTCAGCTCTGTCAGAGATGTTTGATTTAAGGGGAAAATGTCACCTTGTATGGCTGGTGATTTAATTCTTTATTAAAGCTAGTTGAAGAAAATACCATTACAAAATTTAGGCAGTGAAATCTGAAAAACAGCTTGGTCTCTTTGTCACATAATAGAGATACTCATGGGACATAAAAAAAAAAAAAAGACTTAGTTGAGTATGTGATAATATATATTCATAAAAAGTGTTTTAAAATGTATTTACATTCCTGATGAAAACACTTTCTCTCTTTAATCCACCAGCTGACTGACGTGTGACAGTATGTCAGTTGCTGAGGCTGTGCAAGAAATGCCAAGCAGTTCTGCAGGCTCTTTGGAGCTCAGCTTAAGTAAATCCAGTTAAGTAAATCCAGCACAGGAAAGAAAGTGGTAGTGTGGGTCTTTGTTACCATAGATGGATGAGGAAAAGAAGCATTGTGGATTAATTGAAAAATGGCTTAACTCAGAAATAATTTCAGGTCAAGGTTTGTGGTTAATTTAAATTGCAACTAAAGGAAGAAGAGGAGGCATCTTTGTAAAATTGTTGGGTTTAGTTAATTCCTCTGACAGGTTTCTTGGTTATATACACTGCTGTTCTACTTGACTCTGCCAGTTTTCATAATTATGAAGTTAAAAAAATTCAGTTTCACTTATGTTCAAATATATATTTATGCCACTTCACAATTGAATTATATCAGTGGTTCATTTGTGTTGTTTTCTGGTTGTGTATGTTTGTTAGCATTGGTGTTGACATTTTTTCAAACTTAGTAAAGCAGTGATACCTCACTAAGTATAATGTTTTCTTAAAATACGTGTGTGTATTCCAAAACATTTCATGAGCTAGCAACTCTTAAATCATTATTAAGCCAGGCTGATTGTGTTTTGAACAGTATTTTCTTTGAATGGTGCTGTTATATTTATTTTGGATTATGCCAATAGCAACAGAGGTTTGAATGACAGAATGTGAGAAGTACAAGAAAATGTTCCAAATTATATAAAGGGTTAGCTCAGCACTCACCAAACTTGAACATGAGTAATACAACAGTGCACAGTCACCATTGCTCAATTTTAAACCTTGCTGAAGCTGTACACTTAACCAAGATAACATGGATGTGGCATTTAAAATAAGGGATGTGCATTTTTTTAGATATAAAACTAATGTGCATATGTAAATATACTTTTTTAAAGGGTGTCTATTGCACGAATTGTTCAGGGACAATGAAAAGAAAACTGTGTGGTCATCCTGTACATTAGTATCTTTATAAATATTCTCATTGAGAATGTTTTTTAACTTCTTTCACACTTAAAGAGTAGATTTGCATGATAGTTTAGTAGGCTGCCTAAGAAATGAAAGTGTTGAAATAGCATTCCTTGGAAGATGAGTCTAAGATTCCATGATGTTGTAGCCAAAATAAGAAGAGAATATAATAACAAATGAAAAATACAATTTAAGAAGAGCCACTGAGAAGTCTCTGTTTCAGCTTGTTTTCCATATCAGTTTGTTTTGTCAGTTTGGAGTTAATAGATTATAGAGTAGTGTGAGGAAAGAGAGCTGGACATAAATGCTTGTAAGACCCTTACTGGAATGGTTGTGCCAGCAACAGCCAACACAAGTGAAGTGCCCAGGTGCTGCAGAAGTCTTGTGCTGTAAGGACAGCTGGAGTTCTGCCTGTCTGTTCTCCAGTCTCTGAGGATGACATTTGAGGACAAGTCCAAGATTAGAGCGCAAAGTACAGCATAATTTCCCCAGTGTACTGTATGTTTCTAGCTCAGAGGCTTACTGAACTAGGCAAGTCTCAGTGTGGTTAGTAACCCTGAACAGATTGCTTATTCAGTCTCCCCTTAAGTCTTGCAAGTTTGGGTAGTTTTAGCATCCTGTGGCAGGGAGTTTCCGCAGAAGAATTATTTTGTATGCAGTATGCAACCTGCCATGGTTGGCTTTTTCACTCTGGTGCTGAAGGAGGTGGTGGATGCAGTGGATTCCCAGGTGCCCTCTTCAGCCCTTCAGTGAGTCTGTGGGTTGTGTCATGCTTCTAATGCTGGAATCTACGTGAGAGGGGAATAGCAGATTTGTGCATGATCTCAAAATGCAAATGTAGATCCACACACTTGACAGTGAATTTTTTAGTGTTTTTTTTTACTCACCTTTTAATTTCCATCATTCATTTTGCCTGTATCTGAGTATCAAACCAACAGCAGCATGTGGTTACTGAGTTATATTTACCAAATACAGTGGCACTAAAGTAAGGTATGTTTATGTGTTTGATATAGGGGAAACATTTTTTAAAGACAAACTATAATCACAGAAATAAAACGACGCAAAGCAGTTTTTATAGATATATGTAGTAAAGGCATATAACTTTTACAATTTAGATGCATTTTATTCAAGGCCAGACAGCTGACTAAACTTGCATCTTAAAACTGCCATGTTGTACTTTAAATATAGTGATGCAGTGTATTAATAATTCTGGAAAAAATGGATGTGAATTAAATGAAATTGTAACTTCAAAAGAAGTACTTGTGAGTTTTTGGAGAGAGAGAGAGTTGAGTAATTTTTTCAAAAGCACTTTAGTTAACTCTTGGATCTCATAAATGCATGAAAACTGTAATAAACAGTCTTGTAAATTAATTTCCAGCAAAGGTTTGCTTGATCATTTTCAATATTTGTTCCAGCTCTTGACTGTTACTGTCACATTTGCAGGGAGGAGGTAACATAATGCAGAATTCATGCAACCATTTCTTTAGAAGCTCCTAGCATACAGCAACGCACACTGAATTGTTTATAACAAATATACTTTCCAAAACATAAGCCCATGTGTTACACCATCATATGCAGTGCAGTCCCTCCTTTTTGTAAATTAACCAGTATTAGGATTTTAAACCCCTGCTTATAAACAATAGTATTAATACGTGTCTTAGTCAGAAATACAGTGGTCATGTGAGTGTTTCTGTAACCTTCACTTCATTGTCTGCCAGTAGTTATGCCTGTCCTACTACTTGACCTAAATTATTGTTGCAAAGTTTTGTAATGGGCTCCACAATTTAGTGCAGTACTTGGGACAGTAAAGGAAGGTAATAGTTGCCTATGATGGCAAAAGTTATTTCTGTATAATTGGATCTTACCATATCAACCATTTATCTTTCATTTTTATATAAATTTATTTATTTATGTGATCTGTATTTATCCTTGTACTTGAGCTGAACTTTGCATATGTTCGGATATTTTAGGAATTTTGTTTTAAACTGTAAAATTTACACACAAATTTACCAGTGCCATAAGAAAAACAGATTTTTTCAATAATCATCTCTGAGCATCATGCTGTCATGTTAGTAATGAACATAAAACACATTCTCTATGTAAACATTCAGTGTATTCATAAATTCTAGCCTCTGTTACATACTGCACAGTTCATGAAAGTAGATTGCTTTTGCATGAGTAGGCAAAAGCCATAACATACAGGGTACTATTCATCTGTTCACCACTGCATGTAAACTGATGTGAAGTGTTTAGACTAGAAACTTAATCAAATTCAAATTAAATTAGCAAGAAAGTTGGAAAGCAAAAAGCAGATGTTAACTTACCAAAAGCAGTAGTTGTGCTGAATGTGAACCTGTGTCCTGTCATGTGGAATTAGTAATAGATTCTATTAAAAATTGATGAGGAATTTGCTGCCTGCTGCCCTAGGGTAAATCTGCTGTTAAAGGCTTGCAACAAGGAAGCTGGTACCACTCTTAAGTCAAAAGAGTGATGCAAACTATTAGAACAGAAATGAGCATTTGGGACAGAGATATGCAGAGGTTTGAAGAACCTGGTCATAGTTTACAAACATATACACAGATGTAGGGTGTATTTTTCCTCATGTTCACCCACTCTGATGCTGTGTTTATGAAGGATGCTAATGAAAGGATGTAGGCAGGTTTGTAACAGTGCTGACATGTCCTTTTTGTTTACAGTCTGCAGCATATTTTTTTCCCCAGGGCTTTTATTTTTTTTCCCTGCAGCAACTGAGTTAATGTTTTTTGGTTTTTTGTCTCACTGTGTTATTCACGTTTATATGCAAAAATTCCTTGCATAATTATTTCTTAGGGTCATTGACCTGTCTGTGGGTAATTCTGTCTGTGTACTTCTGTCTCTGCTTCAGACTTACCATAATAATGTATCTAGAAGGTTTTTGTGTATGTGGGGAGAGAAGGTGTTCCCTTCAGGATCCTGTTTTCCTTAGGTTATTAGGCATTTGTTGCTGTTCCTTTCCTTTACCATTGAAATTATGCTTTCCATAAAATATGTTCTTCCAGCTATATTATTCTTGCTCCCTTTTTTTGGAAGGGAGAACAAGATTTTGGGATCCCTGCGTGTAGGTATATAAGGTGGAGTGATAAAATAGCATCCCATACTGCTTCCAGTGCCAAGAGGCAGGAGTGAAGCTCTGAGCACACCCTGGGAGCAGTGGCTCCAGTGGGTGCTGCTCCATTCAGTAACACTCACACTGTGGTTGCTCAGTGCATGGCTGCTGCCTTTTCTGTCTTCTGAATAATACCAAATACTTACCTGTAGTGTTAATAAGAATCAAATAATGGAAAAACAGAATTATTTGAATCTCAACTGTTCTTTGGGCATAGCTTTTTCTAGTATAGGGAGAATACTTGGATGTAGCTGCCAGATGACTCTGATCTCGTTTTTTGAAGTGAGAGTATTTTGTCTTTATTTTCTTGTACGAGTGACATCATTGGTGGCTCTGCTAAGTCCACTGTCATGACAGTCAATGCAAGTGGGCATCTCTTCTGCTTCTTTTGGGGGTAAAAAAACCCCTCGTGTTTTCAGAGTTAGCCTGCTTTTAGGACCATGTCTATCCTTGAGGGCTAGTCCATATATGAGGAATCAAGTTGCTGAGGGAACATGAATACCCAAATACTGCTCACAGTTGTAAATGAGATTTAAAAATATCTAGCGCTTCATTCTTTTAGAAAGTGCTTATCAATGACAATAAGTTTTTCTTAAAAATATCTGAACCATCTGAAACACAATCCAGTAGAAAGCCAGAATAAAAAATTGAATGCTTAATTCTTCTGATACCCTGTAAGTTAATAATCTTAATTATGGCATGACAGCTCTGGGAGGTATAGACAGGTATGGTTACTTCTAAAGATCTCCAATGGCAAGGCTTTGATGTTAGTGACCCACAAGAATTTTGAGAGGGAGAATATTTTTGAAGGCTTATAGTTGAATTTGCTCATCATAGTTGATTTAACAGCTGTCCTGTTTAAAAGTAAAGTTGAAACATTGTGCAGTAAGACAGAAGAAAATAATTACAGTGTTGTGGTTTTATTGACATTCTAAGACTGTATATTCAGGGCTTGTCCAGCAGAGTGACAGGATTTAGTAAAATTAAGTTTGGGTAGCACTTAATGCCATGTTTTGAACTTGTTTGTTAAGTATGGTAGTCTGCTGTTAGCATGAAAGATAATTTTACCAGACTGGTGATTTCCTGTTTACTAACTCTTTTTCTTCTTTCTTTTTTTTTCTTCTGGCATGTTCCTGACAATCCTCCTTGCTTGTGGCAATGAATATTTTGACCCTTGTGAACTGTAGAGCCTATTGTGAAGAATGGCAGGCCTCCAACGTCTCACAGCATGCACTCATTTCTCCACCAATACACGGGATCTTTCAAGAAGCCCCCTTTACGGAGACCACACAGCGTCATAGGGGGCAGCCTCGGCTCTTTCATGGCAATGCCCAGAAATGGGAGCAGATTAGGTAATTTCCTTCATTGTTTGTTTCAATTAATTTTTCTGTGAAAAAATAATGTTGGTATTGATTCATAGCATGAGGTACAGATACTCTTACTGCTTTAATAAATCCCTGAGTATGCAGTAATTTTTTCTGGAGTTCAAGAAATTTATTCTTAAGGCACTGAATGTCTCTTAAGGTTTTCAGGCAGCAAGCAATTAGAAGAGCATACAGAAAACACTCATGAATTGTTTACAACTTTAAATGTTACAAAAGTAACAAAATACTCTTTCTTAATACTTCGCAAGGAACCCATGTATCCACCTCAGTTAAGCACTGGCAAGAAGTACAATAAATGTATGATGAAAAAAACAGGATAATCATCCTATATGTGGAATTTTATAAGAACTACTGTATTACATCTCCTTTATCTAGAGAAAAAAAATGTTTTTTTCAGTGACAAATTAAGGCAACTCAACTATAATTATATTTTTGTTGTGGTCCTGAGCTATATTTGTGCTTCCATGAAGTAAATAAGTTCTGAAATATTTTTTCTTCTTCAAGTAATTTATCATGTTGCTGCCTCCAGTCACCACTAATGTTTTGTCCTGCTTTTATGTTATTTTAAATTATGCTTAATTAATTGATACTAAAAAATGAGAGCGAGTCACAGCTTAATTAGAGTTTTATTATTTTTTCAATCTCCTGCCCTCCTTTAGAAGTGTGATAAACTGATCTTTGAGATTAAGCTATGATTCTTCAAGATAGCAGTCAAACCACTTATATCCTCCTTTGGTGTAATACCACTCATCATGTTCAAAAAAATCCCTTTCTGCTACATTAGTTACCATTCCAACTGAAAAAAGACATATATGCTTTTGAATTTACTCTAGCAACTGTTGCTATCACACAAAAAAAATGGGTTTTAGTCTGCACGGTTTGACTACTGTATCAGTTTCTGATTTCACTCAAGTCCTGTACACAGTATTTACTTTTTCACTTTTGCCAAACCAAGATTTAGTTGAGTTGCCAAGAATCTTAACAGGAAGAGAGAGTTTAAAAAAAAAAAGTGTAGTTAGAGAAATCTGTGTTTATCTGAATATGTAGTCTTTATGGGTTATTTGTCAAACTAGATATATGTAAACTAAGTAAGAACTGGAGCAGCAAACATGTTTGAGTACAGAGATGCTTGTACTCTCTCACTTGTATTGCCTTTAACAACAGTTTGTAATTTTTTAAAGTAGTGTGGAATAGATGTATGTACAGAGTGTATCATGGAATCACAGAATGGTTTGGGTTGGAAGGGACCTCAAAGATCACCTAGTTCCAGCCTCTCTGCCGTGGGCAAGGACACTTTCCACTGGGCCTGGTTGCTCTGTATATCTGTGTTAAGCACATCTTTTTGCTTTGGATATAATAATGCCTTTTTTAAGTCCTTATTTGATGGAAATACAAGCTACTTGTGCATGTTATCTAGTGGTAAAAAACAGAAGTACAAGTATATGCAATCATAATTCCTCTTTCTGCTCCTTTTTCACATCTTTCTTTCTTTTGTTCCTGCCATATGAGAATTGTTATTAAACCTCAGGAAGCTGAGGTTTTCCCTGTTGGGATAATGACATCAGAAACAAAATAGTCAAATATGCTACACTGCATGAGACTTTCCTTTGCTTTCTTCATCCACCCTCTTTTCTCTACAGTTTTTCTTCTATTTCATAGTTAGGAAAGTGATATCAGAAAGATAGCCTTGAAATACCACAAAATCATGGGAGGTAGAGGATGTTTATGTCCTTAAAGAAAGTGAGATTAAATCAAGACGTGCCACAAATGCATCTTCAAGCTGCCTGTGTTTGAATGAGACTATCACTATAAAAATTGACTGAGTAGCCCAGGAGGGTTTTGGACTTCCGTTTGCTGTTTGAGTGTTGAACTTGAGTTTCTGTAGTTGTGATAATGTATAAAATGCCAAAATACTTTAAAAATAATTTCTACTTGGAAATTCTCTGTTAGCTTTATGTTTTATAAAATGCTGTGTTAAGGGAAAAAATTTTGAGCTGTGCCTTTTAAAAAAAAAAAATTAGCAATTTTTAAATTCAGTATTCAGTTACCAGGATGTTTTTAAATAATAGAGGTGATTTCAGACCAGATTGTGAAACTACTGAATGAGGGTTTATCTGATAGATTTTTTTTTTTTTTTAGTTCATTTGTATCTGTACAGCTTCTGCAGTCTTGTACCTCTGGAAACATTTAGCTGCTGCAGTTCATGATGAAGCCACAGCTAATAAACCCTTTTTGGACCTGATGTGGCCTAATGCAGAACGAATCCAGCTGTCCTTGTTCCATATTTATATTAACATCACCTCTAGAGACGCTCTTGGAATGTGCAGAGCAAACTGAAGCTGGCCCTGCTGGTGAACTGCAGTAACAGCCAGGAGAGAGTTAATCCTTCCTTTTGCCAGTTGTGTTGATACAGTTATGGAGAAGTTTTGTTTCATTGTCATAAATATTATTTGAAAGGAATGATGTTTCCATACAGCATTCATAGTTCAGTAATGGTAATGGCAAAGGCAATTTCTCACTATGGTCTTCCTCAATTTGAATTATATTATCACTGAAATTAATCATACAGTGTAGCTATTTCATAGAAAAGTAAGCTTTGGAAAAGTGCACCGTGGAAGAAATCTGTTATACAAGTCACATGATTATTTTTGCAATAATTTGAAATAAGGTGGAAAGATCATGAACTCTGACTCAGTACTAATTAGTGACTTTGATTATGGCTCACTAGGAGGAGTTCTCATCTGCTGCACCACAGGTTCCCTGTATTAATTTCTTCTGTGGTGTGTTCCTGACAGCAGAAATGAGGACAGCCTTTTCCTTTAAATGTTCTTCTATAGGTTCCCTGTTATATTGTAGTCATCTACACCTAGCTTTTCATTACATGGCCATTTTGGATATTTAATAAGATATGTAGAGTACATTAAAACAAATATCTATGTAAGAGAATGGCTTGGTATTGCAGTGAAAGCAATTCAGTACATTATTGAATGATTAAAATCTCTGAAGACTATGTAAGCAAGCTTTCATGCAGGTAAACTTGTCTATAGAAAGGCTTAGAGAAATTAGGGAAATATTTACATGGTTTTCATTATTGCTTATTTAAACATCATTGTGCACCTGTGTAAAAATGATTTAAATGTCTGGGTTAATGCCTTAGTCTGGGGTTTATGCCATTAAAATAATGAACATAAGGCTCGACTAATGCCTTTTTAATTGAATCAAATAAAAGGATGCATTTATATCAGATGACAGCACAGTCAAGTTATTTTTAAAAAGCTTAAAATTATATCTATTTAGAAAATACTTAAAACATCTGCAAACCCTTACAGATAGGAGCAGTTGGGTATTTAGCCCATTGGAAATGCATGTTCTTAATGATACATTTTTGCTTGCTCCAGCCAGTATCCTGCATAAACCTTATTGGTTCTGGGTATGTAGCTTAACCAGACTTACCAGAATTAATCATATCACAGTGGTATTCAAATCATCATCTTATATAAGTCTGAAATACTGCATTTTTAGACTTGAATGGTACAGACCCTCTTTGTCTTCACATTCCTGATTTATAAAGAACAGAATCTCCTTGCAGCTACATTTTCTGTCCCAAATATATGGGTTTGTGGTACTAGTTCTTGAAATAGTGCTTAGTTGAGTGTTATTACATGGGTGATCTTCTTAGTAGAAGAATTATCTTTGTCAACTAGGGTGCCCTATGTAGTTCTGAGCATTGCATCTCCAATTGTCTTTTTTTACTAGTAATTTCATAATACAAATGCTTTTATGAATTAAATGTGAAAAATATGACCATATCAGTCCCATAATTACTTTATTTAAAGTATCAGTCTCTCTAAAAAAGAAATTATGTAATTGCACCATGGCTTAAAATGCAGTACTGCTTTAATTTTGTCGGTTTTTATTTTGTGAGATTGCTGCGATAACTGTCCTTTGCCTAGCTTCCATAAAGAAAGTAGACTTTGGGTCCCAACCGATGGGCTTGTTTTAACATGAGGATAAATAGATTGGGGCACAATTGTCAGTAGCTGCTACACTTCATTTTACTAACAGAATCTAAAGAGCTGTAATTGCTAAATTGGATTACATGACCTCTCAGAAAAGTATTTTAAAAGAGGGTTTCTATTAAAGAAATGATATGCTGAGTGTGCTATTATACCAGATATAACAGTGCTGGCATAACAGCTTTACTGCAAGTATTGTTTTCAATAATGCTCTTATATTGGTAAAATTAATTTTCCACAGTTTTTTAGAGATTTTTTAAAAAGATAACTGTCAAGTCACTACAGAGAATAAGACATTTCTTAGCGACTTAGCAAAAGAGTCACATTTTTTCTGCTTAGCTTCAAAACTAAGGCTGATCTTTAGGAACTGCGTTCTGATAATCTTTTCCTGTGGTTCAAATTGTCATGCTTTTAGAAGCATTGATAAGTATTTAGCTTGTTTGAAACCAGAAGATTGCTTATTATATAGGGAGATATAAGGAGTGCAGGTTAATTTGTTTGTTTTTTAATTTAGTCCAAATCTGAGCATGACTTGCAGGGAAAATTCTGATTCAGTGTGGATTTTTAATAGAAGGCCAATATAAATCTGCATCATTGCTGGAAAATTTGCTTTGTGCGTGAGATGCATGCTTTGTTTGTGTTTAATTACAGTATTCTGAGTTAAAATATGTGTTGCTAGTAACTTACAAATTAATCTTTATATCCATTCTGTTTTCCATAAAAGGAAATTGTTTGTACTGAGAAAGAATTTGTTCCTTTGAAGTGTGCATGCTTCTCTATGTGAGCCAAGCTTGACAAATATTTTAGAAGATGTGCAGATAATGAAGCATAGCCATTATGGTGTTTTTTCCCCCAGAAAATTCAATTTTCTTGCTTGTTGATGGTGGTGGAACTTGCAGTTTCTCTTTTGGTTTTTGGGGGCTTTTTAAATTTGCTGTACTGCTTTGCAAATGTTAAATACTTCCAGGTTTGTTGGCGGTAAGGCTGAATTGATCTCTGTGTGATTAGCTAATATTACCATCTTTTAGGGATAGAGTTCTGGGATTTTTAGTTGTTCCTTGAGTTCTTTTACACCTTGTAGAAGATAATGATTTCTAACAAGGATCAGGAGACAGCAGGGAAACTGGTGTCTTTTGAAGATCCTACCTTATGTATATATGTACTTAATTTCTGGAGTAATTTTGGAGTTCAGGTATTTCAAAGTTGACGATGGAGCATTATTCGTAGTGAATTACTTGTATGACCAATTTCCCACATGTCCTTTTGCAAATCATTTGGCTCTTTATGTTACAGTGACACTGCCTTGATTTTCTTTTGTTCACTACAGTGTTTGTCTCCAAGGTCTGAAAAATCCTTTGGTTCTTAAAAGCAATGTATATATGTATGTGTACATACAATATACACAAGCTTTTATGTGCATGAATCTTAGGGACTGTTTAAAGATTAACAATTTCAGTTGACATGAAGGTCCTGCATCGCATAACTCAAGCAGTTAGGTAAATTCCTCCATAAGGTCACAAATTTCACTTAATGGCTCTTAAAAGTCAAGTCGTCTACTGAATGCACTCGTATGTTGTGGGTCTTGATTTAGATGGTTATAATACATTCCCTGACTTTACACATGGATGCCAGGGGATTTTCTGTTTGAAGCTTCTGTATTTGCCATTTCTGAAAATACAACTATATCCCTTGGTAGGACTTTAAAGCTTTCTGAAGATTCTTTTAGGTTACCATCATGAGGTAGTCTGATTTGAAAATGTTAATTGTTCTCAGCAGTGTTGCATATCCAAGAGTTGCTAAAAGAGAAGTGGTACTGAGGGATTTTAGGAACTGAAGCAGGGAGGGGGAGTTGGCTTTTTGGAATTACAGCTGGGATTGGAATGTCTGTCTTTCGTTTTGGAGAATTGAGTTCTGCCGCAGATCAGATAAGTTTGCATAGAATTCCTATAAAGTAATCCTGTTCATTTTGTGGTTATTTCTGAGGCATAAAAAGTATGTACCAAGAGTGTCATGTCTGTGATGAGTCTTTGACTCTGCTGTGTAACTCAGTGCACAGTAATGATTCAGTTCTTTTCCATCTGTACAAAAGAGCTGTTTGATGCTTTTCTGTTTAACTATTTTCAATTCTTTGGATTATTTTTAAGATATTGTTCATGAAAATTTGAAAATGGGGTCGGATGGGGAAAGTGACCAAGCTTCTGGAACATCATCTGATGAAGTTCAGTCTCCCACAGGAGTTTGTCTGAGAAACCGGATACACAGACGAATCTCAATGGAGGTAATTCACTTTTCATATAAGGATCATTTAAATTGACAGGAGACTTGGGGATTGCTTTAATTGTTTGTTGTAACTGGTTGTCTTCTCAATTAACTGTAACCAACCATTCTGCCATATATTTCATGGAGAGAGCATTATTTTCATGCTATTTAAATGTCTTGTTTTATCACCAAAACAATGGTTATCTTGCACTTTTTATGGACTGTTAATTTTGAAAATCTAAATATGTTTTGAAACTTGAATTTTTGGGAGGAATTTCTTAAGTGTAACATTTGAATAGCTTTCTGTCGCATTGTGTGCAAGCCACTGAATGTATTCAAGAAGATACATGGTTTAGATATTTTTTACTTAACCCTGTTTTCTAGTCTTTGCAAAACTAATGCTACAGCAGCAGCGATGGTCCTGACTGCTTCAGCCTTTTTCTCTCTTCCTGTTTTTTTTCATGAACGGAACTTTACAGGATGGTAAACAAAAGGAGGAAAAGTACCTTATGAATAACTGTGCACATAATTTCCTTTATTTATGGGTCTCATTATGAATACTAGCCACCCTTGTGCTTGCTTTGTTGTCATTTCCCTTGGTGAACTAAAACAGAACACTTCCCTTTTTCTAGAGTGTATAAAAGTTACAGTTATTATAATGTCTTTTTTACAGAAGTGTGTAGAATTTTGCAGTTGCTGCTTTATAGTATACATAGCAATAAGCATGGCTGTAAGATTTTGAATCTTCATTCAAGGCTCATATCAAATACTGGATTGGGAAACTGATTTGGATAAGTTACAGTAGGGTGTACGTGCCAAATTTTTTTTATTTGTGAGGCATTCTGTTATGCTTGGAATTCCAAGGCTCCAAGCATATAGTGCACATATGATTTCAAAAATGTGTGAATTAGTTGTATTATTTAGATAGTTTCTAGCACATGGGAGGTTTTGTATTCAAATTCTTAAATTTCTGTTATTTGATCTAAGACCTTTGTTCTCCTGGCTTTGCTTGCTGAAGTTTACTTGATAGAGGAAAGGTGGGTTTATTGGTTTATGCAGGATACTTAAATTGGGGAAAAAAGTCATTGTGACAACCTGCTTATCAGAATGTATGCTGTAGAAACTCAAAATCAAGGTAATTACTTAAAATTATTATTTACTTTTTGTTCATTGTCTGTTTCTTCTCCATTTTGAAATGCATATTTAGAACAGGAAAGAAAAAAAAGAAATTAATGATTCATAATAAAATTAACAAACTGAAATGGAAATCCATCAAGTCTTCCAGAGAGGGCTAAGAACCATTAAAGGATTCTCTTTTTTCTATTGGAATTCAAAAACTCCAAAAGAAATTAGTAAAGAACTCAGGAATAGTGAAGGTCAGGAAATTCCTGTGTAATTTTTTAGAAGGTTTTCTTTTTCAAATAAAAGCATTGTTTCCTTTGCCTCTTCAGTTGTAAAACAATTCTAATATTACTGTTTAAGAGGCTTTGGGAAGCTTTAAGTTTTTGTTTATGCAATGCTAATTTTCTCACTTTCCTCTAAATTCCAAATGCTTGCTTCTGACTGTTGAAATTAGCATTATTTCTTCATTGACTTGCTCAGCCAACAAGAGAACAAATGGTTTTTTGGCATCTATTCATGTATATTCTGTGAGAACTGTAATATTTCCCTGAAATCACTGTAGTATTGATACAGTGACTTTTCCTGTAAGATTCCATGCTGATGTGTGCAGACAGTCTCAGTTCTGAATTTTAAGAATGAGAGATGTTTTTGGTGGACTTAAGTTTGCCTTTTAGAAGTACTTCGTAGCAGATTAAATTTGACATTTGTGCATTCCAGAGGGAGGAAAATGCAATAATCTCATAGCTTTGGTTAAAATACCTTTCTAATGATAATCTTTTCAGTCAACTTTGTCATTTCCTAAGTGAAAAAGCTTGAAGTGATTACATTTTCCTCCTACTTATCCCATGGGTCATTTTCTGCCAGTTTTGAAAGAGGGCTAGAAATCTCAGATTCTAATTCTCTGTTAATTTCTGTGAAAAAAGCTTTGCATTGGGAGACATTGCTAATGTATCCACTGCTAGTTAAAAACCACAATATACGTATACGAGTTGAGTTGCGAGATGTAAATCCACAGAAGACCCAGTTTTACTCATTTTCTTCTTTGTGGAATGGGATCACTTGCTTCCTTGACCTTTGAGGGAGCTAAAGCAAGGTTTCTTTCCTCTTGTAAAGAGTTGTGGCTGTATGCCTTGTGGAATTTGTGCCATGGAGCTGGCTGATTCAGTAGGAGCAATGTGATTATATAAAGACAAAGAAGCAATCTGTGTTGGGAAGTAAGTTTCTATTATTTCAGTTTTATTTTGATGGCTGGTGGCGATCTGTTGTCTCTAGACACTGGGTAGCCTGAGGACATACTCCCTTTATAGCCACTTAGGATGAGTTATAGGTGTATGCTATACATTGCAGGTTGGAGTCAAATTAGTACATGTGTGACAGAATGTTTTTGCTGTAGTCTGCTGAAGTCATTAGCCCCAGCTGAAATCCATTGTATTTGATGTATTTGATTAAACATACACAGTTGGATAACGCAACAAAGCAGTATTCCTTGATCCTCCTCACTAAGATGAATGTGCCTGTCACACCATGGCTGTGTCCTTTCTTGTGTTCAGTTTGACCATTTGCTGTATTTATAATGGTTTTGTACATAATTTCTTGGTTATATGTGTTTGGCTCTTTCTGCTGAATTGACAGAAGTCCTAATTTGTTTTGAAGGTGACTAATCAGGTAAAGTTGAAACCTTGACACATCATTTTTAGTTGCAGGAATTTTGTATATATAACTAAATCTTTTATGCTCAGCTTGAACTTCCTCTAGAATTCTGAAAATTAGCAACCCAACCAGATTTTATTAAATGCTTCCTAAAAAATGCATACTGTACTCAAAGTGCTAATTAGCAAAAAAAAAAAAAAAAAAAGAAAAAAAAATAATTCCTTACACATTTTGTCCATTAGAATATGCATTCTGATTTTTAGTGCCCATCCCCACTGCAGTTAAATAATGCATAGCTACAAATAAAATGTTGACAAAGAGCAGATAAATTCTCTGCTGCAGATTATATGAAAGATTCTGTTGGGAAGTAAAACTTGATCTTTCTAAAATTTTAATATAGAGAAATACAAAATAGACAGTGGAGAGAGAAATGAAAAACATATTTATTACAGCAGAATCTCCATAGCAATAGAAAGCAGAAATTTTATAATCTTAAATTGTCCTGCTTTAGACAGGAGATCATTGTACTGCAATGTAACCTAAGTATGAAACATTTTAAATATGAAGTGGTGATAGTGCAATGAGAAAGAACCCTGCTCTGCAGTGAAAAGTCTGCTGGGGTAAAAACTTTCCATGCACAGTAGCAGCCATGGAAATACCAGCTTTCAGTCTGTTATATCCATCTCCCATTCTCCCATCAGTTATAATTTAGGCCAGCGTGACAGGGAGATGATAATGTGGTTGCTTCTGAATTTGACAGCGCTGCAATTGTGGTTCGAGATTGAGTTTTTTTAATGATTGTTCCTTGTTATCATGTGCTTAGAAGACAAAGAGAAAATACCAGAGGCTCATTGTGTTGCCTAGATAAAGTTTATTTTGCTTGTAATCCACAGGCTACAAACTGTCAGTAAAGCAGTTGCTTTTTCTTTTTCTTTCTCCTTCCTTCCACTCATTCAGGCAGAAACCATGCTGACAGTAGGTGTGAGCATCTATTGCGTGAAGAATTTGGCTTCAAACAGCTGTTAGGTTGTAATTAAAATGTCTTCTACTCTCAAGCTAATATTAATGATTATGTACTAAGTCAGTAGAATTGTTTATCAAAAAAAACGGATTAATTTTTTCAAGTGTCAGTGATACATCTTAAGAATGTCTACACTTATATCCCTTTTTTAAGTGCAGGTGCTTTGATCATGCAATGAGAAATTTCTCCAGATCATGGAACTATAGCTTAAAGCATTTTCAGTTTGATTTTGCTGGAAAAGAAGTAATGCATTAAGATAAATAAAGAAGTAATGCAGTAATATAAATACATGTTACAAGCTGTAAGTGTTCTCTGGGGGCCCTATGCCCATGCAGGTGATAGTGAGTGCATCATTTAGAGCTGTGGTGGATAAAAAATAAGGAGAAGCAGTCTGTGCAAATTGAAACATCTGTTTCCCTTTCCCAGAAGTCCAAGGTCTGTTAGCTGTCGTAGCATGTGAACTGGCGGAGGGCCATAACCCACTGTTCACCAGCCTGTTTCCCAGATATTTTATCCTGAGAAACAGTTCTTATCCATCCGACTGTCACATTAGTGACAGAAGTGTGTTCCAGATCAGACTGCTCCTACCACACTGCTATAGGGGATAATTCTCTCCTGAGGGGATTAGCTGCAGGGTTAGTCCTTGTAGCTGAACAGAAGGAAATACAAAGGCTACAAATTGATGCTGTAGGCAGGTGTGTGTTGTGATGATCACCTTCCAAAAGTAAGAATGTAGATGAGAAATAAGGTTTCTTTGAGCTTCACTCTTAACCAGCGTATAACTGCTTAGGGGGTCTTGACACACAGCCTGAGTAACTCAACATGCTGTTGGTCCACCTGGGCAAGTGTACCTTCTCCTAAGAAGAATACATGAAATTAATTGATGTTTCAGCTGATAAAAGTGTTAAGAATTTGTTCGTAGGCTTCAGATTAGAATGTTGTTTGTAGGTCCCCATTCTCAAGTGCAAATAGGGCACTCTCGGCTCTGTTCAATTGTTTAAATGCTTGAATAGCAGACTGGATGCAGTTTGGTCGTGGGCAGTAAAGTATTTTCTTCTGCCATTAGTTGGAAGCAGAAAGCCACTTTATCCAAGATAGCCTAAGCATTCAGCCCTAGGTATCCTGCCATCCAGGAAGCTTCCTTGTATACCAAGCAGGCATTACTACTTGGGGCCTTCACTGAGCAAAGTTTCTTCCTTCCCCCTTCCTTCTGTGCTTTGCAGCTGCAGAACTATCTGTGCCATATTTACTGGCTTTTGTCTAACTTGCTTCTCTCTGACTCCTGAGAAAGCAGTAGCTTTTCTTCTGATTGCCACTTCTATGAATCTAAGTATATGGTCACCTACCAGAGGACTTCAGTACTAGACAGAAGAAAATTTGAAGCTGAATACAATTAAGACTTCGTTTGATTTTCAGTGGTCACTGTACTATCTCCATTTAGTCAAGCTTGTATAATTTTTCTCAACCTTTTCCAAGGTTACACTAGAAAATAAACTCCCTTTTTATAAACTCCCACTTCCACGTTTCCCTGACCCTTGGTGATTTCAGAAGCCCCCTTCTAAAAACCCAAGTGTGTGGTCTAAATTACTAGTATGGTTTTGATTAAGCTGATGGACCTCCTTTTGATCTGTTTGATTGGCAGACTCATTTCTTCTACAGAACACTGACACTACAACTAGAAAAAGAATTTCAGCTTAGATAACAGATGACTTTAATACACCTTTTACTAGACTTTTTAAAGGGTAACTGCCTTTGTTACCAGCAATTAACAGTTTTTTTGCCATTCTGTTGGGAACCTTTGGTCATTCTGGTGCTAAAGTTCTTGAATTCCACTTGCAAACGCTCCTTTAGAAAAGTTACTGCACTAGGCAATGTTCTTTCTATAAGGATGAAATATATGCTTTTTTGGTTTTGTGTCTTGATGTCTTGGATTTCCATTGAGTTCCATTTAGGAGTAGTCTAGTATCACATTGGATGTGTTCAGTCATCTGTAAAACATCTCTCATGATCACAGAAGTGCATCAGTTGAAAAGTCAGTAATGGGATGCAGTTTCATACCCAGTACTCCAGCCACACTTTAGTCTGGGAAGGTCAGATTTCCCATTTTCATATTCAAGAAGTTGGTTTATTTTTAATTAGCCACTTTTTTCATGGAACTTACCTTTTGGTAGTTTAAGTGTTGTTGATGATGTAAATGCTAGTATTAGTAATTAATATAACACAGAACTGTTTTAAAGGTCCGAGTTTGTGTTTTTGCAGTGGTGTGTTCTGTTTCTCTTTTTCCTTCCTCTCGGCCTCATTTTTCTTACAAGCTAGTAACCTATGCTACCTTTTTCCTTTCAGGGCAGTTTCTTTTGTTACTATGTTACAGAAACTGATGAAAACATACAGAAATCCGTGTTTAAAAATCAGGAAGGTGTAGTAGTAAGTGAGGCAGGACTTGCTTTATTAGTTTCTGTTCCTGCCCAGCACCTCCAGCTGAGTCACACAGCCATAGAGCCTGAACTTTAGCAGGGTTTATATTGCGGCTAATGCTACAGAGTGGTATCTTGATAGGTGATAATTTAGGAGGCAAACAAAATCAGACATGATGAAACAGATATCTTTATGGTTGTTATTATTTTTATATTCTTCCATATATTCTCTAAGTTTACTTTGTGACAAGTTTTCTGAAACAATAAAATAATAAAAAAAACAAAAACCAAAACAAAGAACAAACAAAAACCAAAACAAAGTCAAAAAACCAACCAAAAGAAAATCAGAAGAAGAATTTTCAAGTGTTTCTGGTATAATATGTCACAGATTTCCTGTGTATTTATATACTTGCTGAAAGGACAGTTAATGTCTCACATTTGATTTTCATTTCTCCTTTCTCATATTTCTCAAAACTGGTTTTCTGACACATGTATTTGTTTTGTCTGGTTTCATTGGATGTGAATAAAAGCTCCTGGAATGCAATTTGTGAAAACTGTATTTGTGCTGAACAGTTTAAACCTTTCTCTTGAAAACTAATGGGAGAAATGAAGTAAATAAAACAACAGCCTGTGGTTTGTTTGAAAAATGTGTGAAAGAGCAGGTTTTTTCAGCTAGTTGGTAGCCTAAGCAGCATATCCATGAAATGAAAATTCTCACTAAAAGTATTTTGAAAAAAAAGTGGTTAGAATTCATATTTTTGCCTGCTTAAAAAAACCTATTGGCCTGTAATTCTAATTTTGTGCCTTCAAAAATACTAATTGTTGCAAATACTACTGAAAAGATGGTTAGCACATTTTCTAAGTTTTTCATGGTACTAAAGTAAATAAAAACAAAGATACCTGCTTGCAGTGCTGGTTTCTGTGCTTTTAATTTTTATATTATTTCTAAGTATTTTACATTCTTATTTGAGGGCTATAGCTACTGTATATACTGGCAATAACGTTCTTCAGCTACTGGCGGTAAAGTCCTTGCTTTGTTGATTAATGATAGTAGATGTGCTGGGAAAATGTGACAACTAGTCCCAAACCAGAGATTTAACCCTATAATTTGCAATAATAATATTTCACTGATTACACTTGGCTCCTTGTCTTTGCCTGGCATGTCAAAATCCAATCTGACAAGCTGTGTTTGTGTTGGGCAGGAGGCAGAGAGCGTGCATTGTCTGTGGTCACTGGTATTTCTTCTGAGTCTGAAATGGCCCGTGGGCTCAATCTCATGATAAAACCCCTGAAAGTGCTTTCTGTACTTGATTAGCATATTTGGAAAAAAACTTTTGATTTAATTGATGAATTAATTCCACTGTATTTAGGGTCAATTCTATCCCAAATGTAAAAAAGCCCCTTGATTCAGTACTCAAAATTGACACTTTCTCAAATCGTGTCAGATTTCAACAGACTTGCTGAAAACCAGCACGGATTTACGGTGTGAGATCTAGCAGTGATCCTTTGTAGATGGATCTTAGGATTGTATTTTTATTATTGCTGCTAACAGAAGAAGTTTTTGATGACCCTTTCCTTAAATTTAGCAGAATAGTAATTGAATAATTGTGATGTAATGTTTTCAGTAAAATAGTAACAATAACAACATTCAAGTATAAAGTAAAAATATAATATTCCAATATAAACCACACTGCTAACACTGAAAAAAAATGCACTTTATACATCATAATGAAATTTTAGCTAAACCTGTCAGTTGTGTGGGGGAATGATGATGGCTTTATATACATATAAGGAAGACCAGTATAGAGAACTCATCCCAGCTGTTAAAATAGTCTTTTTGGTTACAGCAATTGAAGCCTATTTTTAAAAGTATTAAAATAGTGTGCTGCAAGGATGCTATAGGTTTCTTTTAGTGCATGTGTGTGCTGGTGTTTTTCTTCGAGACCTTGAAGGTCTACAGAGCTGTAACCAAAGTATAGCTTTTTACAAATATGTTCTCTAGTTTGGGGTTGGTTTTTTGGGGGTTTTTTATATATATTTATTTTTGCCTCTAGCAGTCTTGTTTTATTTGATAATTCTGTAGAGGATCCAGTTGGCTTCAACTGTGCTGTCATATGACAAAAATGCACTGAGATTTGATAAGGCAACCTTCAGAAAAAACCTCCACATGGTATCTGATACTAAAATGATAAAGTAAATACATGCTTAAAAGTTGTGTATGAGAATGTTTAAATTCTTACTGACACAAGGTAATGTCTTAAAATTAATTTGTTTGTGTTGTGTGTCATGAGGTAGGACATAACACGCATTCTTAGTTAAAATATTCAAGGAAATAATAGTGTAAAAATTTGGTTGGTTTGGTAGGTTCTTTTACAGTAAGCATATAATGAAATTGAATTGTGTTGCACTGAGGGTTATATGATGCAGTATTTTAGATGTCATTAAGCATTCTCCAGTGAACAAAAGCACAATGACTTACTAGTGAACAGCCTGTAGTTGCAGCTGAGATGTCTCACTGGTGCTCACTAAAGCTGGTGAGAAGGCTAATTCAGACCAATGCTTACACAAGAGCATTTTCATTTGATCCATAGTGGATTGTTTGGGCTGTCAGACTGATGTTTGTAGACTTCGAAGAACAATTCTTTTTTCTTTGTGAGGCTGTAACAAAATTCCATGGATGGAATTCAGCAGAATCTACTCTTAAAAGATAAACTAAAATTTAAGGGAGAGGTGACCAGCAACTTGTCTGTTGCCGTATAGTAAGTACATACCTTAAGTAATGGTTGATCTGAAATGTAACTCACCAATAAACAGAATAGCCAAAGCAATAAGGATTGGTATTATAATGATGTAGCTTGGCAGTATAGCTTGTGTCATCCACTGACAGAGACAGCTTCTTACTCCCCTTGGCTCCTAGCCTTGTATCAGTGGATTATCAGTTCCTTTGTTTGGAAGGGGTAGTTACGAGACTTTCTTACACCAGCCCTTTCTCCTCCAAAAGCAATGGGAACATCTGGCCGCAGGCAATGTAATACTGGCTTAGGAGTTACTCAGCTGTTAGGTTTGCTAAATGAAACATTCAGTAAGAGTGAAGAAGCTGATGTTTATCAGGGTTTTCCCTTCAAGTTTTCTTTCTTCCTTCTCTCGCTGCAGTTGCAGTTGTGAGTGTGGTAACAGTCTGAAATGACCAATCAGTTCAAAGATCAGCAGCACTAGTAGTCCACTAAGAGACACTTATTGTCAGAGCAAGAAAGGAGCACTCTGCAAATTGGCACATTTGTTGCAGGTTAAAAATAAAAGTAGTCTGGTTTTCATTTTTGCTTTTTGTAGTGTAGTTAAAATTGGACTTGGAAGACCTCAACAAAACCTTCCCTGGGTCAGTTTTCTGGTTATGTACTTTTTGTGCTTAATGAAGTTTTTTCTCTTTCATCATAAATATTAGTGTTTATTTTCCAAATGTGCTGTGTTAGTCAAAGAATAATGACTTGAGTTGATAGAAGACAGACAAACTTCACATAAAAAATGTGAATGTTTCAAGTTGCTTCTTTTTAGAGCAGTTTCAATGCGTAGTGTTCATACATTGTCTATCCTGAGTTAGAATCATCTTTGTCAACTTCAGTGAAATTAACTGAAGTGTATAGTGCATCTTGGCCAAAAAAAAAAATAGTGAATTAACGAAATCCATACATTTTTTTGTTATGATACTTGATTTAAAGTGGAAAATGTTATCAGTGTTCTTTCCACAAATAAAAATAGATTTTTTATCAGGGTTGAAGAGGAGTGAAAATTACCTGTTGGTCAGGAATGAGACTTCCTGAAAAGTGTCACAGTGTGGCACTATGTAGTGTTAAATTAGTCAAGTCAGGCAATTATAAAAGGGAATAGCTAGTAAGTTTGTATTATGGAAATAGGAGATGACAAAAGGATAGGTAGCTAAGGAAAAAGTTGACAGAGATGAAAAACAGAATGTGTTAACAATGATTTACTATGGGTGGCAAGTGAAGAAGCTGATGTTTGCAGTAGTATTTTAGGCCATCCAGAAGAGGACCAGAGGTAATGAAATAAAAAAAGTTAGGATTTTTGGAATTTACTTATATGTGTGAAAAACAAGCCAAGTTTGGGGGCAAGGTTGTGTTTTGTTTGTTTGTTTTTCATTTAGAAGACATGTTTGTTTATGTACAATGTCAAATTCCTTAGGTCACAGAACCTGCAGAATTTAAGTTGGAATTCCTGCCTCCTTTTCTTGTGCCCAAGCGTAAGTAGTCAGTGGTACACAGAACTTCCACATCAAGTTACAGCAACACAGTTGGATGTTAGCCAGATGAAAGAGAAAGGCTGGACAAAGTGTAGCTCTTCTTAGAGCATTTGCTGTAGCTGGCATTAGAAATAGATGACAAAGATAAGCACAAGTTAGGGTAGTTTATCTCCAACGGAAAACAAAGTGGTGTTATTGTCACAAGTGCTTACATGTTTATCTGCCATGAAGCTCAGTAGGACAAATGTGAAATTCATTTCAGACAAATTATAAAAATAAATGCATTTCTCTGCCAGTAATACCAGTAGTAAAGGAAAACTGAGAATAAGCATTGCATATGAGGGTAGAAAAAGTGTTTTTAAGTTGTAGAAGGAGGAGGAAAATGCCACAAGCATTCCAGTTTCCCTAACAAATCAAATGGTGGCTGAATATATTCTCCAGAGTATAATGTGGAACTGGATCAAAAAATAACTCATTAAATAACATACAGTCAGCTGTAGGCATTTGATCATTTAGAGTACCACGTTTATTGAATACTGATACATTTTGTTGCAAGTTGACCCTAAAGCTAAGTACAAAAGAATTAACTAGTAAATGCTATGAATTGACAAAAGCTTTTTCATAAATTAGACATCATTTAGAAAAATAAATCTTAAGTGAAATACAAGAAAATAATATAGTTTCAATTCTCTAAAAGATTATTTGTTTTACCTGAAGTATTTTGTTGCCCGTAAAAGCTAAGGTTTTGCATTCCAGTAAACCCTTGCTTCTTAAGAGTTATAAGGAATGTACTGAGATTCTGTCTTAGAGTTGAGGGTCTGTGTACACCACTTACAGATCTGTTATGTTTAAAAAAGGATATCTAAAATAGCATAGGGAGTTGCTCTAATTTACTACCTTCAAAAATTTAGAAGATTTATGAAGGGATGCAAAATTAGTGTTAAAAAAGGACATTTAACTTTGTAGTGTTGACAGTCTCAGAGAGCATAGGGAAAATTTAGTCCTGCCATTAATTCTACATGTTTCCGTATGACTTCTTTAAACAGCATTGTAGCAAGATATTTTATACCTTGGTTTTAAGTTTTTTAGTTTTTTTTCTTTTCTATGAGAAGTGCTAGCAGGTCATTCTATTCAGTTGGTAATTGAAATAAGTGTGAACAAAGTCCTCTGACCAGAACGTCTCTCATTGCTTCACAGAATTGCACAGAGATTTAAGACAATTAGAAATTCTTCAAAATCTGTTTCCAACTGTTGCTGACCCTCCAGCCTGGTGTCATACCAAAACAGCAGCAAGCCATATGCTTTAGAAGAGCAGGTTTTGCTGCTGGTGAAGCAGCCATAGCAGGGTTGCAGTGGGATGGCTGCAGGAGCAGCAGAGGGGGCAGAGATGGCAGTGGCATAGAACGGGCAGGTCCGGGCTTCCTACACCAGACCAGACTCGCCCTAAAGGCTGGCCAGCACCAGCAGGGAAAACAGGTTGATTGCCCTGGGCTTGACAGCTGGCCCAGCTGGCCAAAGGGCTATTCTGTGCCATCTGGCATGGCACTCAGCAGTAAAAGCTGGAGCAGGAGGGAGGAAGGAGGACATTTGTGGCTGTGGCATTTGTCTTGCACTTCCTGAGCCACGTGCATGCTGAAGCCCAGCTTTCCGGGAAGCCCTTGGACACCTGCATGCTGAGAGGAAGCTGTGAATCAGTTCCTTTTCCCATTCTGCTAGGGCATGCAGCTTTTGCTTTCCCTGTTAAACTGCTGTTACCTGCACCCATAAGTCTCCTCGCCATCCTTCAGTCTTCTCTGCATTTTGTGGGAGCAGAAAGTGAGCTCCACTGGGTGAAGACTTGACTGTTCACCAGGGTCAGCCCACAGTGGGAGAACAAGTGTCCTGCTGCCATCAGATGACCAGGCCGCCCGAGTGTCAGCAGACTGCCTGGTCTTGAGCAGTTAAGGCTCAAAATTGGTAGGTTCTTGCTTTTCTTTTAACATTATCTCAGTTAAATTAACTGGGCTTTTCAACTGTGTCAGACAGATGTAATTTTAGTTTCCAGTTTTTCTATTTAGCCACTAGGAAACATTCTGCTTATTCCTCCAATGCACATTAAATGAATCCCCTTTCGTGTTACTGTATAGCATTTAATTATAGTTGCTTGCTTTTCCCAAGAGGTGGTTGCTTCAATTATTGCAAAAATTGAGAGAAATTAAGGTGGTACAGACAAATTCAATGTAATAATTTCCTTCTTTCAGGTATTTGGGTTTGTAGTCTAAATTACTTTCTTCCATTTTGTCTATTTTAGGGAGTTAGGTAAAGGAAAATTGTAATGCAAAGACTTAGTATATATAATTCTATAATCTTTCAAATATTAGTGTCATAAAAGGTTTATGATTTTAAAAAGGAAGTCTTGACTTGTTTGACATTCTAACATAGCCAAATAAGCATGACTTTTGGAAGTATTGTAGTGTAAATCATTAGGAGGAAAAATCTATAAACTACCTACTGCAGTTTCCATGAAATCATTATGGTTTTCTCACAGAAAAGAATCTTTTCTTCAGTTTAAGAAAGTTAAGGAGAATAGATACTGTTTTGATTTTATTTATGACATGGCAAAAATTTAGGCTTTCAGCACTTAATACTATTTTTCTTTTCCTGAGGGGAGAAAAAAAGCAATTGCTGTCACGTATTGTCTACTACATTATAAATGTAGGGAAAGAAATGTTACTAACATCAGGTATTCTAATTCTAAAAGAAAAAGTCTCCTTTTCTCTTCAGGTTGGGGTGTGTTGATAAGGGTTTTTTTAAAGAAAGACATTTCAGGGGGTGGAGATGAGGGTTGTTGTTTTATGTAAAAGTGGATTACTGTTTTTGGGGGGGTTACCCAAATTGGAACAGATTTTGGCCTTTGCAGCAGTAAGTACTTGCACTCAGGCTGTACTACCTACCATGGAGCACCAAATGGAAGTGTACAGTTGAAGGTCTTGGTTTATAACTGAGGGTGTCACGTGAATCTCTGAAGTAAAGTCATGGGACCTGTTGCAAAAATGGCATAGGTGGAGGTTTTGAGAATGAAGGAATAGGAATTCTGTAATAGAATTACATCTACCGCACATTATCATATTTTCAGTGTCTAAAATATTTTTATCTTGTTTCTATGGTAGCTGGGCTTCAAAGTTAGGGATTCTTTGTACCTGTGTAGAATCTTAGACTTGTTCCCTTGCACTCCATGTGAAAAGGTGCGTGTTCACTGATGGCAGGCACAGTGCACACTTAATGGCATAGTTTTCAAATTGCCTTTGCAACCCTAAAGGCTGCCTTTGCTTCCTTCTTCGTATATACCCATCAACTTTGTATGCTTGGGAATGCTTCTTGGAGGCTGTAGAGGTGGGTTTGCAGCACCACTTCAGCACTTATGGCTGGCACAGCTGTGAGGGGAGAAAGCACGCATATGGAGAGCTTTGGGGTACAATCAGGTCAGTATTTCTTGAGGCCTTTGAGTTGAGGTCCATAGCTTCAATATCCCTGTAAAGATTTTCTGTTAAAATCCCTATAAACACACCTGTTAAACAAGCACTATGGGACAGTAAGAGCACTACAACAGGTTTCTGTGCCACAAGAGTTAATAGGTAAGAGTAGGAAAAAGCTATTTTGTCAAAGAGTTTATAGGATAGTGGTGGTATCTCTTGTGTTCAGGAAGTTACATTGAAAAAATCAGCTCACTAATATTTTCTTTTGTTCTTTTGGTATTTGTCAAATTGTTCTTGAGCCATCAGAAAAAGCAAAAAGCAGCTATATTGGCCCAGTGCTGATGTGGGATTGATTATATTAGGAAGGTGAGGTAGAGACTGATGCTGATCCTTTTCTTGTCATCCCTGTCTTATTCCAGCAGTTTTGTGGTTTTACCCTGCAGTGAGATGTCGAAGCTGCTTTCTTCAAGTCAACATGGCATGCCTTGTTTTATGCTCAACTGTTGTGAACAGCTACCAGCATTTCCTGAGGAATGCAGTAAATTACAGGATTAAATTTTTTTTTTTCATAATCTGAAACCCTCTTTAGTGGGAGAGAGGCATTAGCAGAGCCTGGCGAAAAGAAGGAAAATACTGTAGTGGAAAATACTATTTTACTCTAGGGAATACTTGTAGGTCCTGTTACAATTTGTTGGTTCTACCACTCTCCCGAAAACCACACAGGCAGTTTTACAATTGCCAATGTTTTAAAAAATTTAAAATATGCAAATTGAAAATGAGTTAATAAAATAGAAAGTATGCCAGAATGGAGCCATACTTTCTGTTTTCTTTTAATTTAGTTTCAAAATGTTGGTCAAAGCTGCCATTCTGTGAACAGCACTTTTGTTGTTTAAAGACAGTTTAAAAATCCTGTACTAGATAAAAAATTGACACTGATTTTTCCAGTTGTGCAAAGAAGCTCATGTTGGGCAGCAAAGCAGAAAGTAACAGGCTTTGTGCTCTGTACCTAAGGAGGTGTAAGAAGCAAAAGGGGAACAGGAGGATCAGCTGCCAGAAATTAGTGCTTTGCTGGCCTCTCTCCAAAAATTTCTGCCTGTATGGGATAGCCATAGTGAATCGCATATGTAAATCATCCAGGGGGATATATTAGCACTTCAGTCCTACCTGAGAGTCAATTAATTCCCAAATTACATAGGTTTTTCAAAGTATATGTCTTTAACTGGTATTTTCTGCGTAGCTTTTGCTCCAGGTATGTGTACAGGTCATATATATACACAGTTCAAATACATTCTCATCACTGAAAGCTTAGCAAGTTTTTCCCCAAGATCTCAAGTCTTGAAAAGTCTGATGATCCAGTTCTTTGTCAGCCTAAGCCAATTTGGCCGCTGCCTTCCCGGACTTGCCCTGCTGTGCCTCTCTTGCTCTGCTGTGCCTCTCTTGCCCTGCATTCAGGCTGTGAGCTTGTCTGACCTTACACTGAACCTGTTTGGAGCACAAAGCTGGCAGGAAGCTATGCACTTTGCCTGAGAGTTTCTTGATTATTTAGCATGCTGAAATAGTTCAAAGCTGCTACAGACATGAGTAGAAGCACATGGTCAAGCCTGAGGGGAACTGAACAGGGATGTAGCTGCCAACATCTGGGTTAGCTCAGGATGCCCAGCTGGAGGTGATAGGTAAGACAGAAAAGAGTACCTTCAAAAAGGGTTTACTGCCCTCAGGTCAGTATTGATTAAATCTCAGGTCTACCAGCAGAAATACAGAGTTACCTCTTGTGCTGGAGAAAAGTGTGAAAACAGTGGTGCTTCCAGACATGTCCTCAACTTCAGGGTAGAATCTCTGGGGGCGGATTGTGCACTTTGGTGTTGAGCATGACTTTTTTTACTTGGATAAACTACCTACACTGAAAAACAATTCCTGCTGTTTCAGAAGTGACTTCCCATTTTTTGTGAGCCTGGCTATGATGTCCTTTTATCTTGTGAGATGGAGACTGGCCATTTTGAGACAATATTTAATATTTTTGTTTCTTGGCATGTTTGAGATTAAAGCCAAACTGAAAATAAAAACAACAAGAATGTGCAGAAATAAATCGTCTTTCCACCCTCCCATTTAGTAAAAAATGAAGTGATTTTTTTTCCCTCTCATCTTAGAAATAATGTATGTTGTTGTTGGAAAAATTTACTGGGGAAAAACAGAATCTGATGCAGAGAAAATGCTTTCATGTAATGGCATTTTAATTTTTGAAAGATCCTGTAGTAAAGAGTTACAAATAAAAGAAATGTAATAATATTTGTAATAGTTGGCTCTAATAATGAATTGATTTTGTTTTGTGAGACTGGAAAAAATGGACTAAGGTTGTAGCTTTTTGTAGTTGAAAGAGAGGGTGATATATTTTGAATTATGGAAATCTCTTCTTATACTAAAGTAACTGCTATATGAGAAGCAATGCATCCGCAAGTCTCTGAATTCTCAGTTTCTGGTATTCCAGGTCTCTATAAGTATTTGAGTAAACTCAATACATTTATCCACAATGTATTTATTTGCATTTTAATATTTAATTACATTTGTCAGAGTAATAATTTTGCACAGGTTTTTTTACCTCTTATATAAGCAAGTTGAGGTATTTTAAGAAGAGAATATGCTTTTTAAACCATTTCTGTGAGATTATTTTTCATTGTAAAAATTATTTCAGTTTTATACAGTAGCACTGCAGATGTTGAAAGATGTTTTAGAAAATTCTAAATTCTACTTGTCCCTTCTCTTTTAATATGATTTGCTGCAGGATTTGAACAAGCGCTTGTCCCTGCCCGCTGACATCAGGATACCCGATGGCTACCTGGAGAAGCTGCAGATTAACAGCCCGCCCTTTGACCAGCCAATGAGTCGGCGTTCTCGTCGAGCATCCCTAGTAAGTGTAATGCACCTGCCTTTCTAACCAACCTCTCAGGCCTTCAGAATCCATTGAACACACAGGCCACTATTCCATAGGTATATTTCAGCTTCTTTTCCACTTGGACTTTTTATTCCTAAACATCAGCATGTACTTGTCAAAATCCAATGAAGAACTGCACACTTTGTTTCATTTTTCTTCTGCTAACTTGGTGCTGTCGTATTTCTCAGTGAAGGTCTTGACCTACTGAAATCAGTGGCTAAACTGGACTCCGGAAGTACATACTTAAATACTTCTGCTTTTTAGAGCAGGGATGATCTGTTTGAGCAAATAGGCCACACAGTCTTAGGTCAAGGCTGGGTCCCCTTGTGATTTAGTAGGAAGGCCCTAAAGCAGCATAATGTGAAGGCAGGTCCTCCTCACTGCTCTTTTTGTATTTGATAACAATTTTTTCTCAGAATTGCTGTGAAGACAATAGTGTTTTGTGGGGTTTTTTTGGTTTTGTTTTTTTGTTTTTTTTTTTTTTTTTTTTGGGGGGGGGGGTTTGTCTTTTTTTTTTTTTTTAAAGCACATGTTATTTCCTAAAAGAATGAAGGAATAAATTCACATATACCATTCTGGATTATTGGTTACTCTAAAAAATAAATCTTTTTCTTAGAGATGATTGAATAAGTATTCCTATACTATAATCAGACTATAAGTGCTAGAAAACTTGGATATTTGTACATATTAATCATGCACATCCCTGGAATAATAAAAAATATTATTGTCTTATTTTTTAAAAAATGGATATGTTTTACTCATAGTTTCAGCTATCAGTGTTCTTTAGTATTGAGGTCTTAAAGAATTGCTAGACTGTTACTGACATCCTGGGTAAATTCATTGATGAGAAATTTGTCACAGAGAAATTCTGAATAGGTTTATTTATTTAGCACATTGTTGTTTCTTGATTTAATTACTTATTTACTGAAAAATAAATAGAAAAATACATATAGTGAAATAGGTTTATTTACTGTCAAATATCTTTATTTTATTCATTATGAATAAGGTCTATAACAAAGCAGTGCTTGAGTATTTTTACCCTAAAAAAAATAAAATTAGTGTGCTGGACTAATAAAGCTCTGCTCTGCATGCCACCTTTTGCAAAAACAATACTAAAAAAAAGAAAATATTTGAGTGAATCTCTGGAAGTAATGCTAATATATCAGGCTTAAATACTTGTGCCAGAATTCCGTAGCTCATTCACCACTTAGTTGCTGCTGTAGCATGGAACTGAGGAACAGATTTCCCCAAACCTCTCTTCAGATGCTGACAAAATACCTTTTCAATAAAACCTTGCCAGTGGAGTTAAGTATTTGGGATCAGGGGGAATTTTTCCTGTAAATCTGAATTCCCTTGCTCATTTAGCAGTGACCTCTGAGAGCAGTTGAAGTTCTCTTTACCTCTGAGAAGACTGACAGAAAAACAGTGCCCTCTAATGAATGTGGCTGTGTGCCTGGAATCAGCTTCCCATCACAAGGATGTATTATTTTGCCTTTTAAAATGCTTTCATTTTTAAAGGGCTTTAAAGTCCAAAATGGAACCTGCCAGCACTGCTGTGGTATGCAGGCATGCATTTGCTATGATTTCAAACTAAGCTTTCAAAAAAAGAAGCCCAAGGACTCAATGTTCTTAAATTGTTATTGCCTGCTTGCCGACTTTTACTTACAATAGGTGAGTATTGTGCTCTGCTTCAAAGGCATGTCTCTTTTCAAGACTTAATAGGGATCAAAGGGAAAAGGCTATCAAAAGTACCAGGTGAGGACTCGTTATACTTTAGTTTTTACAGTGATTGGATTTTGTGTATACATGTACAGTATTGTATCTACAGTCATTAGAAGTAAAAAAACCATAAATACTGTGCATCAGTGTTTCTGTGTAAGGCAAGATAGATGCATATTGCAGCAAAAGGTGAAACAGTTCAAAAATTGTTTTGGGCTACAAATGAAACTGATCTTAGTTTGAGGAATTTAAAACTTATTTTTTCTTAGGAGTGACAAGGAACCAAGATGTGATCAAAAATTTAAACACATTGTAAAGCAGATCTTGAAGAATATCTTTCTTCTGTATGTAGGAAATATTGTATGGTTTTTTGGTATTAAACAGATATTAAGTTTATGAGTCTTAATGAAAAACACTGAGGTTTCTTAGAAATCAGGCTTTTAAATTACAGACTGTCTGGTGATAGCAAGACCAATAGCTCTGAGTTCTTCTTTAGTTTCTCAAATAAGCTAAGCAGCCTATCTTTTTAATTCTAATACCATCTAATACTCACTTCAAGATATGTTTGTTTAACTAGGTCAAAATGCACTTTGGAGATATAATATTTATTTTGCTAACATTGCACCTATATCAGTGGTATGTTTAAAATCTCACTGGAGCTACAAGGATAGCAAATATCAACTTTGCTTGTATTTTGAGATAAAGAGTTTGACAAGCTCCTAAATGTGCGTGATGCTGAAGTCTCCTTATACAGTTCTAAAACATTTCAGTTCTAACACTAGTTTAATAAAGCAGAATTGCTCTTAATGTTATATTAATGTAATTATACACCCATTTTTTTCCATAAATATATGAAATATGTTTGCAGACAAGATCTTACCCTTAGTTCAGATGTATTTCCATACCATACATATGTTCTGAAAGCTAAGCATTAATCAGACTTTTCTTCCCTTCATATTATATTGTTGTCAAATCTTAATACAGTCAACGGTATTTATGTTACCTTGTGTTACCATGAAAGAGTAGAAATTTTTTAAATCCATCAGATTTTTAGAAGCAAATCAGCATGTGATGTGTGGATCTAGGTGCTGAAGACAGCTTAGGGTCAGCTTGTTCCTTGGAAAGAAATAGCCGGTGAAGAGCTATGTTTGGAAATTAAAGGAGGGGGTGGTGCTGGGGAGAAAACCTGGCTCTTTTGTTGCAGTGTATGTTCAGTTGTCAGTAAAGCATAACCCCATGAAGCCTATAAATTTGGGGGTTTGACAGGGTACAGGCTATATGCATTCTGTAAATTGCTTCAAGAATTCACGTTTGCATGTTTACTTTCAGCATTTAGGAACAACAGTTTCAGCACTGCAAGAACAATAGGAAGCTTTGGTGTAATTCACAGTGGTCTTAGGAGAAAATAATTGTAAGAGATAACCGTGTTATATGAGAGTAGCAGTGGATTTGAACAGGAAAAGAGCAATGATCTTACAGTGTTCAGAAGTAAATGTGTTACATAGGCAGGCACACCCTTCAGGCTTGCATTGAGGAGCTAAGTTGGTGAGAAAAAAAAGATGAGTAAATAGGTCCAAGTAAAAAACACACAAAGATTTGGAGTTAAGAGGTATGAAATGCAAACTTCTGAGACAAAGCTGAAGCTTGCTGAGGAATGATGGTTAGGAATTTTCTTGCTAAAGTTTCAGTCTAGAAGGCATTGAGAAATCAGAATGGAAGAGGAAACTTGGAGCGAAGATGTTGAACACAGCAAACAAATAAGATTACTTTGAAAAAAGCAGCATATGCTTATGCTGAGCTAGAGAAAGGATGGACTAGTTTGAGATTACTACTATGCTTTAAGCTATAACAACCTCAGCAGCAGTAATCAGATCAGAAGAGTGGAGAAAACCTAAGTAGGAGGTAGGTTAAAGTGAGGTTTTGGTCTAAGTATAACTCAGCTCACAGTCCCTTCAGGATACACAGTAGACTGGCCAACAGGCTGAGCACTGGGCTTGGATGCTGGGATGCATTTCTATCATAATGTGTTTTTAAAATACCAGAATTGTGCAGTGTTAGTCAAGTATTGTCAGGTAATTTTCTGAAATGAAGTTTAGCTTGTTCATTAAATGATGTACAACTGAAGTGTTTGGTTTTAGTGATCAATTTGCTATTTCTTTTCATTGCAGTCAGAAATTGGATTTGGAAAAATGGAAACCTATATCAAGTTAGAAAAGCTTGGAGAGGTACGTATAGCTTTCTTTTGGAATGATGACGATGTCCTATATAAAATTTTGTGTAAGTTTAACTGATATTTTCCATATCCCTGAAAATACCCATTGAATTTACTTTTTCAGTAAACCAAGCATATTCAACATATGTAACAATGTCACAAGTACACAAATGTTTATGCATAAATAATAAGCAAAAAAAAAAAAGGCAGGAAAACTGTCAGAGCTGGGGAAGAGTAAGAGTCCATTAGTAAATATGCTGTGACATTCTTATGTTGGCTGGCTCTTTTTCCAGATAGACAAAATCATTCTGTTGATGGTAACACTGTGTTTTTGATGATAACACTTAGTCTGGTGTCCTCTTGCCATGGCTTAGGTGTTGGAACATTCACGATGGATTAGAGACCAGTGCTTGCCAGGTGCAGGCAATTGCTGTGTGCATGTTCTGGTAAAGAAGCCTGCATGCCTGAGCTGGGCAGCCAGCCAGGTGCTGCCAAGGGAAGTACATAACACTTGGAGGGGGCAGCAGCTTTTCCCCTCCAGTCAGCCTCTGACTTCCAGAGAAACAGTTCAATTCAGGAGGGGTCAAGTGTCATTCCTGCCCAGTTTGATTGAGGTTGACCAACAGGATCGAAAAAGGAAAAGGAGTACTGAAATAGGATGCAGTAAGCATTGAAGAAGGAAGCAGGGCTGGTCAGCATCTCTGCTGTGAATATTGCAGTCAGTCCTCCATTTAAAACATTTTAATTTCCTGTTATTAAATCTGAGCTGCCTGATGCAGCTTGAAGCCTATTCCTGTTGTCCTTCACTTGTTACCTGGGAGAAAAGGCTGATGCCCACTTGGGTATAACCTCCTTCCAGGCATTTGTAGAGAGCAGTAAGATCCCCTGGAACTTCCTTTTGTTCAGGCTAAACGCCCCCAGCTCCCTCAGCTTCTCCTCATAGGACTTGTGCTCCAGACCCTTCACCAGCCCCATTACCCTTCCCTGGACACTCCAGCACCTCAAAGTCCTTCCTGCAGTGAGGGACCCAGAACTGGGCACAGGATTCGTTCGAGGTGTCACCTCACAAGTACTGAGCACGAACACTTCCCTGGCCCTGCTGGCCGCACTGTTGTTAACACAGGCCAGGGTGCCATTGGCCTTTTTGGCCACCAGGGCACACGCTGGCTCATGTCCAGCTGCTGTCAACCAGCAGCCCCAGATCTTTTTCTTCAGATCATCTTCCCAGTCACTTCCCTATAGCACTGCATGGGGTTGTTGTGACCCAAATGCAGAACCTGGTGCTCAGTCTTGTTAATCCTCATCAAATTGTATTCAGCCCATGGATCCAACCTGTCCCGATCCTCTGCAGAGTCTTACAGTACTGTAGTGATCTAGGGCAGTTTCTGTACCTTTGTTCTGTTTTCCTGGCATTTGCAGGGATTAGTTTTGCCTACTGTTTTGTCAGAATATTTTCTTAATTTAATATACCTCTAGAGTTTTGTATCTCTTGCTGTCTAAAAATAAATGATGAAGACAAGAAGCTGTCCAAAGGAGTTACATACTTTCTTTGAGTTTGTGGAAGAGTATGTCTGCAGCCTTTGGAAACATAACTGCAGCATAGTGTAGAGATACCTGAGCCAGGTATCTGTTGTCAGATAGAGACTTTCAGGAATGTAAATGATCCCAGCAGTGAACTTAGTGAACTTAATGCTACCTGATCTGACTTCTTTGGTAGCTCTTTGGTATTTAGGTTTCCATGCAATTTTCAGAGCTGTTAGGCATATACATCCCTTGTGGCTTCTGTGAGTTTAGTCCTGTGCTTAAAAGAATACTTCTGTACTTTTACATATGTCAAAAGAATATAATGTAAAAACTATTCATATCCAAAATGAAATCTATTAGATCCTCAGACAGAAGTTAATATTTTCGTATTTAACTAATGTTTTGATAAAGGAACAACTTGTAAAAATTCTTTTTCCATTTTATAGGGTACTTATGCCACAGTTTATAAGGGGAGAAGTAAATTGACAGAGAATCTGGTAGCTCTGAAAGAAATCCGCCTGGAACATGAAGAGGGAGCACCATGCACAGCCATAAGAGAAGGTGGTGACTTTCTTTTCTTAGTTCTTAGAATTTCAGATACTTCTGGATTTCTTTTTGACCAAAGCACCAGCAGTACATGGAAATCCATAGGCTACATGGGGCATTAATGAAATTGCTATTAATATTGATGAGGAAAATTATAGTCCGGATATGTTCAGAGTTTTGTTTTAAATTTATTTACTTTATTGTGATCTCAAATTTGATTGTGATTGTGATCTCAAATGCAGTATTATAAGTGGATGATTAAATACTGCATGCATTAGACTGCTGTTAGTAACTTTCAGGAACTCAGAATACATTTTACAGTCTGTCTGAAATGTACAGTTTAAGAAATACAAGCTTGTTACTCAAGTGTGTGTTTGTTGTTTCAATTAAATACCTTTTATATTAACGTGATTTATATGGGTTTTGTGTTCTTAAAAATAGCTTTTTAATTTAAAAATCCCAGATAGCTCATATGGCTGATCTTAATTAGAAATTGCATTTATTCCTCATGTGTTTTGCACTTATTTTGTTATTCCTGTTCTCTCTTGCAGTGTCATTATTAAAAGATCTGAAACATGCAAATATTGTTACGTTACATGATATTGTGCATACAGACAAGTCTTTGACTCTTGTTTTTGAATACCTGGTAAGTGCTTAAACAATTAGTGAGCTTTACATTTGATTTACATTTCTAAGAAACAGAAACACAGCAAAATTTTGTACTCTTTTTTAAAATACTAGGACTATTTGAGTTTTCTCCTGCGCTTACAGTCATTCAGCTAAAAATGAGAACATGTATTCAGTTCTTAAATGGCTGTAAATTAGTAAATTTACAGTAAATATTGTTGTGATCATTTTAGAGTTTTATTAATAGCAGATAGTGGTGGTCTGCCTGATCAAACTGTCTACTTGTCTAAAATCTGGACAAGTCATTACCATTACAATCATTACCAGTATAAAATGGTAATCACACTATTGTTCCAATTATATTTTTCTGTTGTGCCATAGCTGACTTCCAGTGTAATTGGAGAATGTATCAATTCTATAAAATACTGTGCCTCATATAGATAGAGGAGAAGGCAATGGCAAATAATGTTGCCTGAGACAGTACAGCTTGCTGGGAAAAAGGTATTTCTATCCTCTGGAAAACCATAGGTATTTGTGTCCTGGCTTTTGGGGTTTTTATCATTTAATATCTTCTGCAGAAACCTCTTTTTTGAATGAATAATTTCAGTTCCAACAATAACTAATATTTATGTGATTTGTTGTGCACAATTTTACTGAACCATGATGATGGTGTTTTGATAGGACAAGGACCTGAAGCAGTACATGGATGACTGTGGTAACATCATGAGTATGCACAATGTAAAGGTGAGTGTTTTTAATGACAGCCGCCTTCCAGCTTTGTCCTAAGAATTTCAGAGAGCTTTATAATCAGGAGCTAGATGGTTTAGTCTCTTTAAAAATAAAATAAAGAACTTAACTTCCTTTCTGGCCTGACTTAGCTACATTTGACATCAGATGGTGTCTGATCAGATGAGTGTTTAAAACATTGAAAAGAGGAGGCTATATAATTTCGTGTGTTTTCATTCTCTTTGAAGTTACATCTCTAAAATTTTAAAATTCCTAAAAAATAATACATTCATAACTCCTTTGACTTCTTGTCCTTCCATTATTTTATACTCATTTACTAAGTCTGTAGTTTGATATATCCTCAGATTTATATATGGGCACTGAGGAAAATGTGGCCTCAATCATGAATGTGGTTTTGGGTGCCACTGCCCACCACACAAGTAAAAAATCAAAAATATGTATTTAAGAATGAGTAATTTTCATCTTTCCATTAGTAAGAAAATGGAAATAAAATTTTCCTTAGGGCCTAATTTGCTTTTTCTTCTAGTTATGGTTGTGGCCAGGCCAAGTGACTTAATTTCCAATCTGGCCTGCTGAAACTAAGTCAGGGTCAGGTGTTATTTCTCTTGTAAAAAGCAGGCTTTTATTTGGAAAACTGGCAGAGCTCTTAGTGGTCTTTAATGCTTAGGGCTTTACCAGCTTCCAAACAGAGTACAGTACTGTCGTGAAATGAGTGAAGTGATTTGGCACACAGGCTAGATATTGATTACTGTTTGGTGAGCTTTTCCTTTCATTCTGTTGTCACATTACTGTAAGTATCTCCAGGGAAAGACATCTGCCCATCAACCTGCTCTGTTGCTTCCTCTGAGAGTCTGCAAAGGGAAATTCCTTCATTTGTTTCTACTTCAGAGAAACAACCAAAAATCATATTTATACTTGTGTTTTTAATAATCTGCAAGTTAATAAGCAGTGCTTTAAGCTTAAAAAAATAAGGGAAAGCTGTAAGTGTGAATCTGACTCCTATATAAAAGTGCAGTTAGCAAACAAGCTGGAATCTGCTTGTGGTAATCTGAGCTAAGCAGAGGAATTGTTTTTCCTTGTTTGCCTATGGTTTAAGCTATGCTCAGGGAGCAAATTTATATGGTCAGTACCTTTGGCACTGGGAAACCAGAACAGCTGCTTAGCTGTGGTAGCTGTAGGTGCTTACCTTCTGATAACTGTGGGGGTTTGAGTCATCATTAATATTTGAGAGACCTCCCTGACATCACTTCCTCACACTCCTCAGCTAATTTTAGGTTTTTATGTTTTGACAAAAAGAAGGTATGTGTGATCTCTGCAGGTATTAGTGTTTTAACCAAAATTTTGAGCTAATATATGGCGTCCTGTGCATTTCCAAAAGGATCCCTGCCAACTGTGGTGAAGTTTCACAATTTCTGTAGAGTAATCTGCTTTGCATTCTTGACTAATCCTTGCAGTCCCAGTGTTCATTAGGGAGGGCCATTTACTTCTACTGAAGTCATGCTAATAAACTTGGGACTGACTACCCCTGCAACAGTATGAGCCTGAGTAGATGGAACAAGACTTCTTGCTTCTCATTCTGCTCTGCAGAAAGGAAAGCAAAGAGAAAGAAATGAATCCCAATTCCTGTTTTTCTAGCACAGATGAATCTCATGTCAGCATACTGAGAACAGATGGATGCAACTACACCTGCTGTGTATTTGTCCAGTTTGTGAAAAAGAGTTTGGTAGTGTCACTTGGTGCAAAAATAAATTGGTGGATTAGAATATGGTCATATAAAAACATGATGAATTTGTCGCATGATGAATTTGTCACATTGCTTTCTGTAATGCTTCGTATTTTTTCCTTGTACATTTGATTACCTATGCTGACTGATACTGCTGTGTGGTAAATGCCAGCAATAGATACCCAAAAGTCCCATGTTTGAGATCTTTATACATACAGAAATTGCAAAGTATTAGTTCTTAATGCAGTGATACATTAAACTTGCTTGGCTGCCTACTACTAAACCTTTCTTTGCCCTATGCTACTTATATAGCTATGTATGTGCACCATTGATATGCATGACTGAAGTTGTTTACTTGGCTTGCTATTCCAAAGGATTAAAATAAACCTGTGTGTGTCAAGGTGAGGGGATGAATGTAAATACCAGAGGCAGTTGGGCTGCTTTAATAATCCTCATTTGCCCATTTCTCCATCTTCCCTAAGCTTGTGAATCTACATGTGTTTTTCCAGTAGCATGCCAAGACATTCTTTACTTAGTTCAGCACAGTTGGATGGAAACACTGCTGAGCTGCATTTCCAGAAGGGTCTCTGTGGCCACTGGAGTATATAGTCAGAGACAGTTATCTTTAAAGACATTAGTTTGGGGAAGAGCAGTGGTAAATGCTTACTTTAAAAATAAACAGCCCTGTGTTTCTCTTCAGTTAAACAGAGGAAATTACTCTGAAGGTCTTTGTTGTAAAGTATGGTGTTAAAGCAGTGCATTAGCGTAAAATTATTTTAAATCTTTGAATGATAATGATGATGTCCAGAACTTGCTTGTAAGGAAAGTAACTCGCTTTTCAGAAAAGTAATTTTATCCTGCTTACAGTGCTTAACTTTCCAGTGCCCAACTAGTCATGCAATGCGTAGACATGCAATTTTTTGTCTAATTTATATGTATGTTCTCTTTTGTAGCTATTTTTATATCAGATTCTTCGTGGTTTGGCATACTGTCATAGGAGAAAGGTGTTACATCGAGATTTGAAGCCACAAAATCTACTAATTAATGAGAAAGGAGAACTGAAGCTTGCAGACTTTGGTACGGCCTGAAATTACTCTGTAATAACTATTCTTTTCCTTAAAAGGAGAAATGAGTACATTGGGTCTGTAGTGAATTTGGGTGTTCTCAAATGGAAAATGAAAGTCAGCCTTTTACAGGGCATAAGTAATCAGTGTAATACCTCTGTAGGTAACACTGTCACTCCACTTGCAATTTGAAAGTAGTCTTACTACTTTCAGTAGTAGTAGCTTCCTGTGAAATTGATACTTAGTCAAATCCTTAAGGTGGAGCTCACCTTGCTTCTGCTAACACTGCAGTCACTCTAAAGCAGGGTAACCATGACAGGAGAGAGGAAGGGTTTGTTCATGTGCTAAATTGTCAAGTGTTGCACTATCACTGATACACCAAATGCCTTGAGATTTACAGTAGAGTGGGGCATCCACATTTCCCTGTTACCTTCTGTGCCTGGAAGATCCTTTGAAAGTTGTGGTCTGTGCCTCTGATTTTACCCCTTCTGTGTGAATGAAAGTTGCTCAGAAGATTGCATCTAACCTGATAGACCTGAATTATATTGAAGATATTGCTGACAAATTGACAATGTTAGGATGGAAAAGCCCTGCTGATCCAACACTGATTTGGTCTGCTTCCACCACTTAGTTAATGGTTTGTTGCCTTCTGCCTTTTACAATGTAATTTTCCAGAAACAGTGCAGAAGGTTTTCGCAGCAGGTAGGTGTCATATCAATCTAATGCTATTTTATGAAATTTAAAGGATTAGTCCAGGTTTTGATCTGTTTACCTTTCTTCTGTGTTTAAAAATGCTGACCGTGAGATTGCCATAAATACTAAAAGGCAATAGAAATCTTTATTAGGGCATTAAATAACATTAAGAGATGGCAAGTATAATAGTGATGGTATTTAGCAAATATAACAGGGTCCTAAAAATAGTTTGTCAGTTTCATACAAAAAGGATTTTAGCAAGCCGTACATGACTCTTCATTTCTCTTTTTATCAAGGATTGGCAAGAGCGAAGTCTGTTCCTACAAAGACTTATTCTAATGAAGTTGTCACATTATGGTACAGACCACCTGATGTTCTTCTTGGATCTTCAGAGTATTCAACTCAAATTGACATGTGGTTTGTATAGCTTTGTCTAGTTCAAAGTTTTGTTTTGAGTCAAGTTGAAAAAATGTCAGCTTGGCTGTTAAATAAGTAACATATATATAAATAAATACATAAATACGTAACATTCAGATACACAGCCTTTGAGTTTTTGTATTTAGGAAAAAAAGCAAGTCTGCTTCTCCTAATGACAGGGTAACATGGTATTTTACCATGAACTTTAACAAAATTGATTAATTCAACATCTGAAGGAAGAGGATATAATATAACTGACACAGGTTTTGTTTAGTCTTTGACAGAACTTCTGTTACTTCTGGTACTACAAATCTTTCTAAATTAAAATCTTTCTAAATTAAAATATTAAATATTTTAATAGTAATGTGTGGCTAACAACCAATAATTTGTTTTAATTGAAGAGAAATCCTGGAAGTCTTTACAAGCTGAAATTAAAAGATTATTTCTGCTTTATCTTTTTCTCTGTCTTTATAAAGGGGTGTCGGATGCATATTTTTTGAAATGGCATCAGGAAGGCCTCTTTTTCCTGGTTCAACTGTTGAAGATGAACTGCACTTAATTTTCAGACTTCTTGGTAAATGGATACTTTTAGTAATGTTAATGTTAACTCACCATATTTGTATGAGAACTGTGGATCTTTATCTTGGAACAGTATTATATATTGCATTATAATCAAAGTTATGAAAATGATTCAGCTGACTGTACAGCTGAGTTTGCACAACATAGGGCATATTGAATGTTTTTTCCCTTTTTCCTTTAAATTACAGGGTTAAATGCTTTTTTATGTCAAAGTTGCTTGTTTACATTTTTTAAGTTGAATCTGTTGCTGCTTCTAAATGCAGGAACTCCATGTCAAGAAACATGGCCAGGCATTTCTTCCAGTGATGAATTTAGAAACTACAACTTTCCTAAGTATAAACCACAACCTCTCATCAGCCATGCACCAAGGTACTTTGTGTTTTATTAATAGAAAATATGCATCCCTGTGGCTTTGCATATTCCTAAGTGGGAATGCATTTCCAAGTATAATCTGCCACTGAATGGTGTAAAACTCTTCATCAGTTGTGTTACTGTGGGCAGATGATAATGCAAAGCAGAACCTGTTACTATGTGATTACTTTCTCTAATATCATTCTTAGTATCACAGCTCCTTAATGACCTGTGGAATGATAAACTCCAATTAATAATGTCTCCATAGCAGGAGAATTGACACAGCATTTCCTAAAGAACAGAAATTCTCTTCTGGTTATATACTAGACCCAGGCCATTTGTTAAAATGGTTTCCTTGAGCAGTTTCTTGTAATCATTTTAAAACCATAAAGAGGAAGATGAAGGGTCTGTGCAGTTATTCTAAATAAACTTAATAACAAAGAGATTCGTTGTCTGCCTTGAAGAAGATCTAACATTGTATCCATCTAGTAAATGAGTAGTATTAATCTTAAAATAAATAATTTTAAATATTCAAATAAATGATCCAGGTCAACCTAGTAAATGACAATCCAAACTAAGGATTTCTGTGTCTCCAGTGTTTTCCAAATAGTCTTGTTCTGAGATATTAGGACTCATATGTATTCACATTAACATGAATTAATGTTGTTTAGGTGAACTAATTTCCATATTTAGATACAATTTTCAGGTTTGATATAATTTAATTAAGTCAGTTCCTCTGCAGTTTTACTTCTGTAAATACAATTCAATAACTGTTTTAATTTTTAAAAATATCTTTCTTTTTAGGCTAGACACGGAAGGAATTGAATTGATAGCGAAGTTCCTTCAAGTAAGATGTGTTTTGTGGCTTTCCTATATAAAAGCGCAAGTTTTGAGTTCTAATATATTACATACAAAACGTATTAGAAGCCAAAGTATTTAGTTCTGTCTTAAAATGGAATGTGCAGCTGAGTCTGTAGTGGATGACAGATGTGAGAAGAAGTCTGTAGTGTGAGAATTAATTGATGCTTGTTTTTTTTTTCCCCCAGAACTAATTTCTTCTCTTACGACCTTTCATAAAAATAGAATTATTCTGTGTTAGCCCTGAAAACACTAAATCTCTTGTGAAATACGGTATTAAACTAGAACTTTTAAATACAAGTGCTAAATTTCTTTAATGATTAACTGAGCTTAGTACTAGAGAAGGAGTTACTACGGTGTAATATTACTATTTGATGCTGCAACTGTATTCAAAAGCTGAAGTGGTATGTAGGTTTAATCTTTGAATCTGTATTAAAAATGAGCTGGAAGCAAGATGGAAGGCCAACTCCTGCATCTTTGAGTAGATGCAGCACTGTAACTTATTTGTGTGCAGCTTGCCTAGAAACATCTGCATCCTTGCCTAGAATTGCACAGAGGCCAAGCAGGAGGTACCTAATCACTGTACCATCTATAAATGAATATTAGGTGTAGTTTTGACCTGTTTCCATTTACAGAAGTTATTTTTACTATTTTAGCAATCTTGTTATGTGTTGACAGTACTGATTTTGATAAACCATTAGATAGTCATGTGTGAAATGAAAGTAATGAAAAAAAATTGTCCTAGTGAATTATGGGAAATGTTGAGCAGACAGAACTCTTTCTCCCTTTGATGAAATCACTTGATGCAAAGAGATTTTTAATGGAAAACAACACACTTGTATGCTTTTATATTAATAGTATGAATCAAAGAAGAGAATTTCAGCAGAAGAGGCCATGAAACATGCGTACTTCAGAAGTCTCGGAACAAGAATACACACTCTGCCTGAAAGTAAGAGAAGTAGTAAAGTAGCAGAGTATTGTTAAGATAGTGCATTAAGGCTAAGTACATTTTGTAAGGAAAAACTCTCTAATGTATTAAAGAAGTCTGATATCTAGTGACTTAAATATTTGTGAATTGGAACTTTTTTTTTTATCTAAACTATATGATTAAGAATATAATTTTGGTCAGTAAAACACAGTTTTACATTTGTACATGAATTAATTTCTTTGTTACATTCCAGGTGTTTCAATATTCAGTCTAAAAGAGATTCAATTGCAAAAAGACCCTGGCTTTCGAAATTCCACTTACCCAGAGACCGGTATGGAAAGCTTTATATTTTCTCATGCTTGCTAAAAGAATACTGTGCCAGAGGCATTTGGAATTGAAAAATGCTTTGTTAAATGGTTTGTGTGAATCTACTGAGAAAAAAAAATCCAGAATGATTTACTGAGATTCCTGTACAGACACATAAGCTAAGTGCACAGAAAGATGTGAGTTTTACTGGGCATGGGCAGGGACTGTGCAGGTAAGAACATTTTGGGGTTTCAAACTGGTACTCTATGGGGGGTTAGAGGTGGCAAAGTGAAAAACCAATGCAGTGAGTGCAGTTAAAAGAAAGATGCTGATGCTGATTGAAGCGCAAGGGGTGTCGCCTTGAAGAAGGATGAAGATCTGGATAATAACTTAATACCGCATTGTGCAAATGCTTCAGTTTCTTACCATGGTCCGTGTTGTGTTGCAGGACATGGGAAGAACAGAAGGCAGAGCATGCTTTTCTAAAGGGGGCAGTGCAGAGTCAAGCCCAAGCCTATCCTGTTGATCAAGGACTCGGATCCAAAGGCAGTGCTTTCTGTTGGTGGACTTGGAATCGCAGTTTGTCTACACTGTCCTCTTAACAGTGGAGTCTTTTTATTTCCAACCTGCAAATTATGTTTTTATATTTGTTGTCACAGTGTGACAATTTTTTGTACAGTTGGTTTTAAGGTCTCCTCTGCCACTAGAGCCAGTAGGTTACAGCTGTTGATGTAACTGTAGCTGCAATTTTTGTGCAGGACTGAGAAACACAGTGCATTATTTATTGCGGAATCATTGCTGCTAAATAACTACTGTCTGTATAGTTAACACAACAGTTCCATGCCTGAAGAAGTTGCAATGGCTTTATAATATGTGAATGCATCTGTTTCTCTTGATAAAATGTTCTACTGCTGCGGGGTTTTTTTTGTATTTCTTAAACTGCAGTGTTTCCTGGAATGTAAGCATAGCTTTGCTTGGCTATAGGTGAGCCATCTTTAATGCTCTAAGTTCTTGGCACTTAATTCCTTATTTAACATTGGAAGTATGTGTTGAAATAGTTGAAAAATTATAATGCGTATTATGTTTTTGAAAAGCACATGGTGTGAAGGTTGATTCAAACAAGTGAAAAGTAACTTTAATTTGCTCTCAGATCCTATGTTAGTTATTGATAAATTGGAGCATGGAGGCTGGACATTTTGTCAGGCTTACTCCAGCATAACATATTTGCACATTGTTGTGCATATGGGGCCTGCAGAAACAATAACTTTTTTACCTTGTTTTTAACTTGGAAATACAAATAGTAAAAGGACAATTCATATATGTTGGACCCTGGCTTACTTTTCATTACAGAGGAACAGGACAACTAATTACACAAATATGGGAATAATGTCACACTTTCCCCACTTTGTTCCTCTCCCATTTGTGCATTATTCACTTGAAATCAACTGGAAAGATGCAAGTTTGTACTTGAGAAGAACTCACTATGCTACAGAGCTTTTACAATGGGAACTTAGAGAGTTTTTCAGATCTTAGATGTTACCTGTTTTCCAGAGATAGTAAACATATTACTACTATGCTTATGCATCTCAGTGAGTATCATAAGTACACCCTTGGTGATGGTTACAGTATTTTTAAGCATTTGTGTTCACCTTTATGAACCTATTTGTTTAGTGCATCTTAAAGAGACTGTAAATCTTTATTGGTATATTTTGAAATGGTCATGTAAATCTTTGGCTGGTATATCATGAAAATAGTCATAGGTAACTTAATTTTTCCTGACATTCACTGTAAAACGTTCAGGGGTCCTACCATTTCTGTTCAGGAAATCTTGTAGTTTATTGTTATTTAACAGTATTAAGTGAATTTTTGTATATTTCATTTTAACTTTATTTGTGAATAGTGATTGTGGCATGTTTGGGGGTGTTTTATTAATATTTCATTGATATTAGTAAATCTGAATTGGGATTTTTTTTTTTTTTTATTTTATTTTCTGGAAGAGAGAAATTCATGTGTAACGGTGACTATTGGACCACTACTGCTTTTCAGCATTTGTAAACCGGTTTTACATTACATCTTGTAGACCTAACAAACTGCTGTTATTTCTAACTGACCGACCTGTATTAATATTGTACTTTTGAAAGTATAAATATTATGTGGAATTCTTTGGTTTTGTTTTGAAATTTATAATAACAAAAGCCCTGTGTTGTTAAAAATACAGACTAAGTGAACTTGCGGTTCTTGGGGCATTGTTGGCAGCGTTTAGCGAGGTCTGTGTGTTGTGGGAGCCCCCAGGGTCACCTTTGGCTTCTCCTTTAGTTCTTTCAGTGCAGAAGCAGTGGCAGTGACGTGGCTCACCCGTGGCTGAGGCTGCTCAGAACCTTCTCAGTAGCATGGTCCAGTCTCCCTGCTGGTGATCCAGCCCTGCGTGTCACACGGCCTGGGAGCGTAACATGAGGCTCAGACGCGGGTTGGGCTCACCTGATCCCGGTGCAAGCGCTATGGGTGTGGCAGAGGCACATTTGGCACTGATGAAAAACCTTGTCCTGAAATAGTTGTTATATATATTTTTATAGTTGCTATGGATCTGATCTAGATTTTATACCAACGAACTTTGTAGGAAATACGTTGTAGATGTGACAGTGTTGAAGAAAGAGGTGTCAGAAAAACATCTTTTTTTACAGAAGTAGTGAAGATAGACTGAATGTTCACTGTGGATAAATGTGGGATTTAGCATTTCTAGAACAGTAGTACTTCATAGGTCATAAAAGAAAAAGTAATAATGTGACACTAATGAGTAAAGGACTTAAAGGTTTACCTGGTAAAATGAAGTGCATTAATAAACTTAGAAAGGGATCAGCCACAGCTAACAAAAGGATGTTCCATTTTAAGTAGGAATTCAGCTTTTTTGTTACAGATGAAAAGATCCTCCATAAAATTAAAGCAGTCTGTTCATAAATAAATTTTTTCTAAGGATCTACAAGTGAATCTGTGTTCTTCATTAGGAGGTAGCTTTAAAGAACATATTTAAAAAACTTGGAATCTGTTGTCAAGCCAGTTTGGGGCTTTTTAAATTGTGTGTTACTGAAGTTCCTGCATCAGCAGAGACAGTTCTGTGGCAGTTGTCTGTTTGGGGCAGTAGTCAGCAAGTCTGAAGTTGCTGGGCATCTCTGACATTCTTTCTGTGGAATTCTGTGCTCTGCCTCCCATCTGGCAGAGTCAGGTACTACAGACTTGGTTTCACTGTCCCCAAAAAACGTAGAAGTGTTGGCCTTTTTGGGAGAAGACCACAGGAGTGTAAAAAACCAAGCAGAGAGTCACTAAAAATGGATGACTTTCAGTTTGGTGTGACCACCTTTGCTTGACGATGAGTGATCAGTTAATGAGAAATGGCCTGCATGTCATGGCTGATATTAGGTAGTTATCTTTAGGAGATAACTGGTGTGTCCCACCTAGCCCAGGGTCGGGCTGGCAAGGTGTGGGTGTAGGTGTGTGTCAGAGTCGGGTGGGCTGGAAGCCAGGACAGAGGCAGGTGCTGGTGATGTGGTTGCATTTACATGCAGGTGAAGGTTGAAGAGGAGAGAGGGTGTGTGGAGGATGGGAATTGAAAGGACAGGGTGGGAGATGGAAGGGGCGAACAAACAGCTCAGCAATGCTCTAGTGGAACATGCTTCTCAACATGGCTGTGTTATTTTTGTGCTGCTTTACCACAGCATTAAGTAGCCAGAGTGTATCCCTGAACTGGGCAATAAAAGTTAAAATAAACAATTATTAAAAGAATCAACATACTTTGTATTTGCAAATCATTTGAAAAACTGCAAGGTAGTATTCTTTGGGCTGCTTGCTTGTTGTTTGTGCATGAGTTTTTCAGTATAATAAAAGTTCATTGTTTCTGTTCTGCAATGTTAAAATGGAATTAAGGTTAAAAATACATTCTGCTATTGAGGACAAAATATATGAAAGGTATGTTGTAAATAGCTGCAGGCTAAGTATCATAAACCCAGGAAATACTCAGAATTAAGGTCAGACTTCAAAGAAATCCAAACAAATCAGGGTATGGAAATACAGAGCTACAGCACATGATGACACTGTAGAGAAATCAGAACTTACCTTGTCTGTGACATGATCATTTTGTCTGATGAGCAGAGTTGAAATAATTCATGCACCTTGTTAGCACATTTCAGAAATTTTGGCTTTAAAACAAATGTAACATCTCTATGAAATGCCTTAATTTTGGGAAGGAACTTGAATGCTCATTTTATGCAGTTCAGGGGTTTTTATATTTTCAGAGATTGGTCTGTTAAAGATTTAATGCTGTCATTTGGCCTTTGTGTACATCCGTGTATGTCACCAGTATCCGATACCAATTTAGGAGACTGGCAAGATGACAAGTACAATTATGAAACATAAAGGAAGTATGTAGCAGTTGGAACATTGTAGGTAAGCTCTGACTGTACAGGTGGGATGATCGTGAAAAGTATAAAAGCCAAGCAGGTACATGGGCTTTGGAATTTCTACCGTGTACCTTCTTTCATCAATGGAGTTCAGCTGCACAAAAATCATAGTCCCGTTCTCAGCCATGGTGGGATCCTGTTTTCAGAATTGGGATTAGAGTTCATATATTCTAGATAGGTTTTTTAATCTCTTGTATGTGACTTTGACTGGGCAGTCCCTCTCTAACTGATAAAATTGATGGCAGCGGAAAACGTGAACAAGTTCTGATTACTTTTGCATGTTTTCTAAAATCCCTTAACTCTAAGTTCTGTAACTTTAGAGCAAACTTAAACTGTGAATACACACATACACATGTGCTACTGTGGTAAAGCACTGCTTAATTTATTGTGCTGGCTGCATCCTTCAGGCTCACTCAAGAAGCAGGCCTGCCTGAGCGCATCACTTTCACGGTCCTCCTAATGAAATATCAGTCTTACTTGGCTCAGATGCCCTGCCTTGAAATACATTTTTCCCCAGAGTGCTGTGAAGTTCCTTCATTTGTTGCAGTGGGATCTTTCTGCTGATGGAATTACTATGGCTATGGATTGCTAACCAGGGAAAATGCTCTTCCCTGTGTCTTCTCCAACATGCTCCTGTAGAGCACCTCCCTTCAGGCCTTGCATGGTAGCGTCTGCACTGTCACCTGCCCCTCCTCTTTCACACTCTGAACTTGTTTTTTCAAAGACTCTTCTTTCCTTTCTTCACTGTCTTGTAATTTGATTTGCAGGAGGGGGTAGCTGGCCTGGAGCCATGTTAGGAATAATTAAGTTTACATTTATGCATTTGCACTTCTTTCAGAGTGAATGTGAACTGATGGAAATCTTTTACAAAAGAACTCCAGCACATCCTAGAATCCTCTCTCTGAAGATGCTTTCTTCAAATACCAGCCCCTACCCAAAGCAGGCCATGATGCTGATTGCTCCAGAGTCCTTGCTGGAGGTTCATTCTGCTTTTTTCATTTAAATAAATTCATACTGCTTCTCACTCGTGCTGTCAGTCTCTTTGCCCTCAAGAAATAGGTTTGTACTCCATCTGTGCAGAGCACTCACGCATTAATTGGTAAGAGCAGTTATAGTTTGGGGCTAAAATGGATTTTAAAAGTTGTAGTTTTCTGAGGACTTTGGAGGGTTATGCTTAAATCTGAGGTCTCTGTTTGTTTATCCTACAGGATATACTGACAGTCTGAAGATCAGAAGGGAATAGAAATGCCCTTACATAAAAGACTACCTGTACTTACTGTGCCTTTACTAAATTCATTTGCGTGTCATGATGGCTTCTGAAGATGTTTCCCGTAGGCACGAGATCACACAGCCTTTTAATGCAGAGGGTTGTTCTGTTAAAATTAACCCTGTAGTCTTGTTGGAAAGGACCACCTTCCCTTTAAACAGAAAGCTTATTGACAGTTCTTCACTTCTTTGATAGGTATTTCCAGATGGGTAACGAGCCTGTCTGATGAGACCAGTTTTAGTCAGACAAAACAAATCATTCTTTCTTGACACTGTGGATGTGTGTCAGGTCTTTTGCTATAGTTTATCACCTATCACTGTTTTCCCCACCTTGGAAGTTTTCTTTAGAACTGAAGCTGCTTACCTGTGCCAGGGCAAAGGTGTGCACAAGCTCTTGGCAAAGCTGCCCTGTAGCTGTGGCCCTTCTGGAGGATACTTGCTTTAATGAAGAAACAAGGTGCAGGTAAGCCAAACATACCCTAATTGTGCACCCAGCCTGTATAGTAACTGGGAACTTCTTGTGTATTGCTGAAGCACGAATAAAGTACAAATCTTGTAATAAATCCCCCAAGTATCATCAATTACCAAGAATACTGAAGAGAGAATAACTCCCATTTTGTTCCCCAGGATTGTTGACCTGGAGCTCTCTCTGCCACAGAAATACTGACACTTCCACAGTATTTATTTAAAAACATTTATTTGATTTTTCTCTACAATTAAAAAGATACCTGTTAATAAAATTCAGTAGATTACCGATAGAATATTTTCTTCAAAGCATAAGGCATAACAGTCAAGTGTTTCATATAAGTGTTAGACTTGAGAGGCTGGACTCTATTTGTATAAATACTTCCCAATAGCAAAAATTTTTTATTCCACATTATTGACTGATTTAGAAGGCAGATTTTAACAGCCTACTTATTTCAGCTGAAACGACAACTAGCAGATGTATTTTCTTGCTATTTTTATTCTCTCAAAGATGAGAAGACATCGCTTCTTCCCACTTTCTGTCTTCCATTGTTTATTGGATTCTCTCAGATCCTTTCCAGTATTTTTTTCAAAAAGGACTTTGTCCCAGAATTGTTGTTTTCTGCTATCATTAAAAAAAGTCCAAAATCATTTAAGGGATGGAGGGTGTGTTGAGCCTTTTGAGAAGAAAGAAATCCGCCTTATTAATAGTAAAACCTTGGAAGAAATAAAATAATGGGAATCTGGGTACTTCTAAGAATCTCTTCTCTGTCACATAGTCCCTCCTCTCATGATCATCTGGTTTTTTTGTAGTGTAATATTCCATACTAGTATGTTTTCATCTTTTTAAACTCATAGTGAGAAACTGTCTCGATGTTGGGTTCTCCTGTTAGCTATAGTGGCACGTACAAGACAAGTCTCTATGCTGCTGTTCATGCCTTATAGGTGTAACTAGATATTCATTTGTTTTTAAAAATGAGGCAGGAGTCAGCTCTCTGTGTGAAATAATTGCCTCTCTGTAACTTGTTAAGAAATATTTCATGTACCTGGGAGGAATGCATTGGAAGATAAATGTTCAGTCTGCAAGCCCTTGTGATTTATCTCCACTAACCTTGTCAATCTCATCAGTTACACACTGCCCTTTCTTCCAACCTATTCTGATTTTACTTTGTATAAAATTTGCATTCACTCATAAATTTTGCGTAGGTTCATCTTCTCTTTTTGACTCAGTGGGGTGGACATCTTGAGCTCTTGAAACGCTGAGTCGAGCAAATGACGTCCCAAGTGCTTCATTTGTTCTCCTCATGTTTGGCATTCAATTGCTGTCTTTATCAGCTGGTACCTACATGGCTACAGCAGGTTTTTATCAGTGCAAGTGGAACTGTCGAGTAGCTTTTTGTTGTACAACCCAGGAGCCTGAGGAGAATTCCTGCTGTCTTTTGTCAACCACCTCTGCCCCAAAAATGGCTTTTCAACATCAGAACTGCATTAATAAAATGTTTATTTAGCACCTTTCAGGTTGAAGGATCCAAAAGCACTTTACAAATAACTACACACATCATCACTGAAATGCATCCAAGCAGAAAATCAGCAGACAACTCACTGCATACATTTCAAAAAGAACAGACCGTGGCCAGCTGCTTGGCCAGAAAGCAAAGTTGAGGTTCAAATGACCTGTCACAAACAGGGATCGGATTTGGGGTTGGCTTTTAAGGTCTCATCTGAAAAACTGACACAGTAAAGCTGTATTCAAGCCAATTTAGCCACATCAGGAAACTGAAAATTTGCATCAACCCTGCCAGGATTAGAGTCTGTGGTGCCAGGGAGTCTGGCCTAATCCTAACCTGACATTTAGATGACTAAACCATCCCCTCAAGGTAGAGGACATACCCAGTAAATTCAAATTGCAAGTATATGGTAGCACAGTGCTGTTTTTTTCATCCAGAATTCAGCTGTTTATACATAAACATCCCACATGTAGAGTCTCTGCCTCTTTGCAAGCACCAGGCATCAATTTATAGACCTGTAACTTTTAGCTTTGGGGGAAGGGGAAATGTGGCCTCCAGAGTAGCTACAATAGTCTTTCCAGGGAAGTAGTAGAAGGCACTTGGCACAGCTGAACAAAGCACCTGGAAATTATCAGGAATTATCCTCATTCCTTGGGAGGACAAAGATTACCTGCACTCTTTCCAGCCATAATGTTGACAGTTCATAAGAAGTATAGGCCAAATAAATTCTGAGCAATGTCTCCTTTTCTACAGAAGCGCTCTCATGAACATACACAGCCCAGTTCCTCCTTGTTGCAATTTGACAGAAGAGCTTGGGCATAAATGTGTAAATGTGGCTTTGTTACTCTGAACTACATCCCCTGGCTGTAGCAAGGATTATATTTTCCACTTGAGCAAAGGAAAATTATAAGGCTATTTTAATACAATTTGAAAGCACTTAATACAAAGTTATATTAATACACTGCATTGTATGGCCTATCAGTGGAGAAAATACTGAAATACTACCATAGGGCTGTTCAATACTAGTTTTTTTTCTTCCAACTTTTTATCTTAATACTAGAAAATATAGAAATCATTTACTTGACTTTATGCAAAAGAAGGCACAGCCGGTTATAGTTTACACAAGCGCAATGCATAATATGCAGAAAAAGGGATTAAAAAGAAGCTTCACATCCCTAATAGATACATTGTTACAATCCATTAAGAAAAGTACTTCATCCACAACAGAAGTGTTCAACACTTGAGAGCTATGATATAAAAAAATTATAATTCATTTAATGCATAACAGATTTATATATACTTTTATATATAAACACTGTTGAAAAATGCTAACATAATAAAAGTAGATTATCCATGTAATGAAAAGTGCAAACCAAAGTAATAAAGGGTTTTACAATGTCCTTCTCATGACACAGGAAAAACTAGCCCATAGGAATGAAGTGTTAAATCCACCAATACATCCTTGGTGTGATGAGGCATCATCAGGATTTCTGAGCATTTGGAGAAAGCAGTATTGGTGAAGAGGCTCTGTCCAGACTGGGGAGTGGCACCGGTATGTGACCATTTAGCAGAGTTGGAAACTGTAAGAGGCCAAAAGGTAGAAATTACTCTTCATCTCAAAACATTCAGCCCAAGAAGCACATGGATTTAGCATTAGCAACTGGCTCCAGATGCTTTCAAGACGTGTGATGTTTATACAGTAAGACCCATCTACCAATTGCCTGCATCAGCCATTAGGAATACAAGATAGAGGACAAAACCTGAATCATTTGTAAATGCACGAGGATATAAAAATCTGTTACTGGCTATTTTTTATATAAAAATTCACATAATACATTTATCATCATCCTGAAAAAGTGAACACTATAGAGCAATCACTACAGAGCAATCTTTGCCATCCATTCTATTTCCAAAAATATTTTTTCAGTCGACACATTACTAATTATAATACATCCTTTCAGTCTTTCTTTTCTGCAGGAAAGAGTTTGGCAAAAGAGAAATTTCAGATGTAGTTTTAGGGCAGAAAAAGTACAACTGGTGATACAAAGTTTGGGGGAAATTACTCTCAAGTAATTACAGTTTCTGTATTCACTCAGAAACTGCAAATTAGCTACACCATTCAGAATGCGAAGCAGAACTTATATTCATTGATTGTCACCTGCTGCTTCAGAAGTGCTGTGCAAGAAACTTATCCAATACAGAAGCCGTATATTCCTAGTTCATGGCGGCATTGTGACTGCACCTTGCCTGCAGGGTGGGTATTGACTAATACTTAACATCTGACCTGAGAAAAAGTAAAGCAGGTAGGTGGAATAAACTTGCTGCAGCATGAGGCAGGAATTATCCCAGTGGTAGATACTGATCTGGCCTCGAGGCCCATCTCCATGAGCTGTGCTGGATTTCTGTTGGCTTGAGGGAGACAGCTGAACAACTTCAAGCATCTGGTGTATTTTTACCCCTTATCAGATCAGTCCTTGGACAGCCAACTGTGGGGTAACCACACCCTCCACATGCATATAATAACGTGCTTGTAACAAGTTTCCTCTTCCACTCAGATGGTAGTTGGTGATACCTGTCTTCCACCACTCGCGTAAAGCCGGGCCGAGCAGCGCGGTGCATGCAGGGCACCATGCTCCTGCTGTGGCCCAAACTGGCTGATGCCTCTGCTTTAACCACACCAAACCTCAGGAAATGCTTCCATCACTTCTGCCAAGATTCATTAAAATGCAGAACCTGATTACAATGCATGGAGCGTGGGCTGGCCTGTGCAGGCAGCCTGAGGAGAGCTTTACCCTGATGCCTACACTGGCTGACCCATAAATTCTAGGTGGGCTTGGCTGGAATCCAGCTGTGGTTTTCGTTTATTATTTGCTGTTAAAATAAGGCTTTGTGCTCTACAACTTGTCATCATGACCTTTGTTTGTATCAAACATCATTTATAAGGCCCTTTGGGTCTCTCAGCAGGGAAAGCCAAGGCCACTCCTCACTTTCAGTTCCCCCAAAGAATGGCCAACATATGTTTGTACAAGCTCATTCCAGGTCTCAGCACAGGCACTTCTCAGGTGAAATGTCTGGCTGTTTCTAACCATGTGTGCGAAACTAAGGTCCAGTAGGGATTAATGAGTTTATCTGAAACACAAATAAGGAGTCAGGAGCTCCATATGCAGCTGGAGGTAGAAAGACTGACTGTCCCAGTACCTGAGCAACTACTTGAGCTGAAGCCCAGCCCTGGCTCTGGGCAGTCAGCCTTCCTGAAGGTTCAGAGACTAACACAGGGTCCCTGTCTAGCAGTAGCCTTCACCTCTGTTAGTGCTGGCCCTCCACAGCCTCCACGGGTGTTCATTCCAGGGGTGCACCTTCAGCTGTGCAGATGGCCACTGGGCTCCTTGCCAATCAACAGGTCAACATAATTTCTTCTGTGACTTAATGAATCAGCTGTTCTGCAGCAGTTACAGCTGGAGCTGCAAATACCATGCCCACTATCTTCTTCCTGAGCCTCAGGCAAATGCTGCAGCTGAGTGCTGCAGTCATTGTGGTTTATTTAATAACTTTTGTCTTTACCACACCTCTATAAAACTTTGAGAATTTTACTCTGCCAATACTCAGGAGAGAGTTGGCACAATGCTGCCTTTCTGCTGTTATATACAACAAGGTCATGCTCAGAGGTGTGTCCTTGGTTGAAGACACATGGACAATTGCAGGAGAAGTGGAAATGGAGCCTTTGGTTTCAGAGAGCCTTGTCTTTCTGAGTGAGAAGCAGCTCATTAGGATAAAGGATAAACCTACACCCACCTCACTGGGTGAGACCCAAACTGTCTTGGTTTTCCCAGAGTCTGTGTTCCAGCCCTCTCCTGCAGGTCACTGACTGGTCTGCACTTTCTTCCTGCAGCTCTGAGAGCTCTGTTACCTGCTCTCTCTGGAGTCCAGCATTTATTTCTTTCCTTCACACAATATACGTGTGCTTTCTGCAGCAGACACTGCCCTGTAGGTTCTGACTGTGCTGCCAAGGATTGGAAGAGGGTACATGTAAGTAGGCCTCTCTTTAAAAGTGCCTGTTAATGCCTGTATTTTTTTGATCTGTTTGAAAAGCTCCAGACTGATACAAAGAGATGTTCCCACAATATCTCTTCCATATGCGTGCATTTAGCAATGAAACCTGTGCATTGGGAAGACCTACCTGGAACAGAGTGTTTGGTCCCTGCAGCCTGGCAGGACTCAGAGGAGCAACAGGACTGAGGCTGCTCCAGAAGTGAATGCTGGACAGCAGCGGGCTGGGGGTCAGCAATAATCCATTGGGGGTCTGCAAGACAAAAAACACACACGATGCACATTCAGCACTGCTCCATGCAGCACTCATCACCCCTAAAGCCTTACACAGCATCTACTGGCTCTGTTTTCCAGTGAATTCCGATAATACAGCATGGTCAGCAACAGCTGCCCATCCAGCCCTGCATCCTGTCTCTGGATACCTGCACATTTCATATTCTTTCATATGCAAATTGATTTAATTTCTGTTTGCTTAATGAGATGCACAGTTATTGTTTATTTGAACCACACTCATGCAACTGTGTAACATACAGAATAATACCACGTGTGCCCCAGTGCCTGCCAACACCACCTAGTCTCCTTCAGAGTCAGTTTTTACCTTTTGAAGGGCAGCAATTCCTTGACCTGACTGCAGCTTTTGAGGCATTACTACAATTGTGTGTGGAGCTGAAAGTCACTGCTGACCTTTGACATTTACTCCCCTGATGGCACCTCTTTGTAATGGAAGAGGGTTCAAGAAGCTGGCAATACACGGGCTGAGCAGGGAGAGACAGGTGTATGGGCTGGGGGCACAGGGGCACAGCAGAGAGCACAGCTAATTGTTTGGAAAGAACCAAAATGGCAAGAACTTAGAATCCAAAGCTTTTCCCATCTCAGAGGTGCCTCCTTCCAGTGCCAGAATGCACAAGAGTTGCTGGGATTGCCCTCAGCATTCTTAAACCACAATTGGAGGGGAGGTAGAGTCAGAGCACATGCAAATCTTCATTCAAATGAAGAATTATGTGAATTATTCTGTATCCAGAAAAACTTTTATCATGCCGAAAAATAACACGTGACACTTTTGAAAAAAGTATTTGGCATAATGAATTCATCTCACCAGTAATTTTGATGCTAATTATCAAAATCAGTCCTATTTAGCAAAGCACTTAATGGAATGTACACACTTAGCAAGCAAGCATGTGCTTTGCTGTGTCGAACAACTGTCTCAGTGCTCTGCTGAACTGGGGCATCCTTTTGTCCAGAGTTTAAAATATGTAAAGAGAAGACAGAAGATAGAGAGTACCTGCATCTCCCTGTAGTAACCAGCAGGTCATATATTCTGGTGCTCCCCACCAGGCCAGAAATACAAACTTCCCACGTAGGGCAATTGCAGCCGGGGGTCTCCCTTAGCAGCTGTTGACACCAGGGCCCATCACACCTGCCCTCTGCCAGACCCTGCAGACAGCAGGCTCACACAGGCACTGCCATGGCTCACATGCATTTTGAGTGTCAGATTCATCTGGCAAGCAGTGCCCGAGGCATCGGTTGCGGTGTTTGGGGCTCTGTGCAGCCGCACGGGAACACAGACCTGCTGTGACGTGCTTGCACTGCAGTTCACAACAGGGTCAAACAGTTAGTTTGGCACCAGCAGAAGAGATGGGAAAGACAAGGAGCAGCAAACATTAAAGTTATCCTGGAGATTATGAAAGGCTGTTTCATACAAAGACCTTGGCTGCTCTTGAATGGTTTTGCTAAGGAATCTCAGATGAAGTGGGGTTCGTGGAGAAATGTGCAGGGAAAGGACCTTGCCACCTTCATTGTGATAAAGAAGGTGGATCAGAAACAACCAAACCCCATGGAAGAAAGTATGTTTGTCCCACGGAGTAATAAACCTGTGCTATCACTGAGAAAGCAAAAGGTATTGATTCATAAATCAGCAAGTCATAGAGTACCAGTCAGGGCTGGGATATATCTGCATGCCAACAAAAGGGGCAAAGAGTGGGTGGAGGCCTGGCAAGGAGAAGACATCAGTCTTGATCTCATCAAGTGACAGCTCTTGTCAAGAAAAAAAAAAAAAAAAAAAACAAAAACAAAAAAACCACCAACCAAAAAAAACCACCACCATTTGACAAGCATGCACTTGTCAAGAGCCCTTTGCAAACACTCTCTTCCCAGGAGCAGGAAATCAGCAGCACCAGCAAGAGCCCCTTTCCTGTGCCACGTTTCAAGCTGGTGCTCCATTGGCAGGCAGTTACCGGTGGAGATTTATGAGACAGACAACACACTGAATTAGGTCAGGATAAATACTCAGATCTACTTACAGAAGAGCCTACTAACCTTAAAACCAAAGATGTAAGTAGCTAGACTCAACAACATTAAACTAAGGACACCATGCTGTGGCAGCTATACCAAGAACTCCCGCAGTTAGCCTCCATTCTTTATTTTTTTCTTTAAGAAGCTGCAGATATCCAGAACTCAAAAGTGCAGTTCTTGAGGGGGCCTTCTGAAAATAATGAGGAAGACTTAGAGATGTTTATTCTAGATGTTCCTAGATGCAGCCAAAGCAAGTCTTCACAGAGATCTGAAAAACTGAGTTACCTTCCATTTATCTCTCGAAGCACACTAACATGCCTAAAACAGTGCTAAGCAAAAGCTCATATCCTATGATGAGCAGAGCACTAATGTCTGCAAGTTCTGACAGAACCAAGAGCCAGCCAAAGGAAGCCTCCAAATCTGTTTAATATTTAATGTAAAAAGAGCACAGGACCTCCCAGGCTTGTTCTCAATATTGCCATCAGCCAAGTATCAAAACCACCAGAGGAAATCTAAGTGTAAACAACACCACAGGACAGCCTATCCCTAAATTACATGCAAAAATTGATGTGTCACTTCATTTTCTGCCCACATGCAGCCATACATCTGGCATTAGATGTTGAACCCATTGGGAAGTTCCTACTTGTGAAACGTCATTGTAATCTAAGCACAGGAACAGTTTAAATAGAAATAATTCATTGCACAGAGAGGATTTGTTATGCAATGATGCTCATGGCTACTGACTTCTGTGACAATGTGTGTACATATAATCTTGTCACTTCCAGCTGTTAGAAAGCACACAAGTGCTGTCACACATTCATTTCTGTTCTAATATTTATTGTGTGTATCGTGTGCCCTTTCACAGCGTTCCACCTGAGGGTATTCCTCATGACCCGCAGATACAGTAGAAAGCCATGTGAAATATCCTCTCAGGCAGCAGGACCTTCTCAGAACATACATCACTCCTGGAGCAGACATCCTTTTCTGCACCTGCCCCTGGCAGCAGGTGTTTCACACTGGGATCTGATAAATCAGAGAACATTTGAGATATGATGCATGTTCCTTGGATAATGGGATGAACAGCAGATTTCCTGTCTAAATTATGGCTTTAGTTATTCCGAATTGTGATATTACCGTTATCTGAATACAGCTGCTATATAGTTTTCATTCTATATTCACTAGGACGAGTGTTTAGGATGCAGGGTACTTCTTATCAACAATAGAAAAAGAAGGCTAAAGGAGAGGATAAAAACTATGTTGCTGTATAGCCAAAAGTTTAAATAATTAGACCCAGGAACTACCCTACACAGATGCCATATGCCTCTTCTGTGATAGGACAACCTGTAAAAAGGATTTGTGATAGCTTTAAGTTGGGTAACACTCATCACACCCTTAGGTATCCTCCCAGCTAAAGCAGTGCCACAAACCTCAACATAATTCCTTTTCAGGGCAGTAAGTACACCAGTTCATAGGTGCATGGGAAGGTTAAATATTCAAAGAAATAATTACAAAACCAGGAAACAAATCTCTGTTCATCCTGTGGTTTGGGGGCAGCAGCAGATTAAAGTGGGTTTGAAATAACTCACACTGTCATTGTGTCTGGTTGGCATCTGATGTTGTCAGATTTGCTCCCTACAAAAAAAAATACTGTGGTTATACCACAGTTAGAGGTTGTAAGTTTGTCAATGCATCTCAGTTTTGGTTTGCCACACTTCTGTTCTTCCTGCCAAACATAACTTCACTTAAAGGCTTTATGATGTCAAAAATGACAGGTGTCAGCCCACAGCTCTTCTTGGTGGCACAACTTTGTATCTCGGTGGCTTACAGGTGTGCCTGAGCTGCACAAACTCACTCTGCAGCCAGCTGAGAGCAAGTGCTGTGCTGGCTGAGAGCACTTGCCAACACTCACTTCTGCCAGGCCCTTGTGCCATGCAGGCATACAACACTGCCCACATCAAACACCTCCAACACCTTCAAACAGGGAAGAGGTGATGTGATTCTGGATACCATGGGTCTTCTAGGCACTCTGAAGTGAGGGAGGGCTTGTAACACACCTTTGTCCTTGTTTATTTACTGTCCAGTTTGCTACATTCAATGCTAGTATTTGCATCAACTGGTACTTCAGGGCTAGGGATCATGGGGGATAATCCACATTGGGATAATTTTATTCTTGGAATTTTCTTTGGTCTAATTTTGAGGTGGTATTGTAAGACAAAACTCACCAATGAACATACTGAGTCATATCTGTATTATTTTCCTCTTCTGCTCTGAACTCCTAGACTTTTTTTCATAGACTAGCTTGAAAATGAGAACTCGCTGTTGACATCACCACAAATATGTTATTAAAAAGAACAAAATAACCTTCTAGTTATTCAGTAGTTCTCTGCTGAAAGGAAGCTCTGGCAAGTACTCTGTGAATCTGTACAACTTCAGAAATTTAAACTGACTTCAGAGCCTGTCTTAGAAACCACTTAATTTGCTCTGTATTCAGAAATTAACAAAAAGGTCACACTGTTTGAATGGATGCAACATCTAGTAGAGAAATCTAACCAGGCACCCCACATGCTCAAGTTGTGACCTACAAAACCCCTGTGGTTTTTTCTTTTTGGCTTTTTCCTGTTTGTTTTGTAGATCTGGAGGCTGGTTTGAACTGATAAACAATTCACTAATGGCTGCCCATCTCCTTATTCTTTCAGGCAGTTTGTGAACCATGACGGCTTTTCCCACACTCAATTAGGAACAAACCCCAGGAGAAACCCACTTCCCACCTCTTGTTCAGAGCACTGCTGTGTTTCCCTCTTTCCTTTATGTTGGGGTTTTTTTCCCATCAGATGGTGACAGACCCACAGAACTAACACTGTTAGCCACATGGAGGGAATGCCTGGAGACAGGCAGGTCTTACCTGTGCAGTGAAAAAAGCTGGAGTCAGGGATCCCGAAGGAAGCGCGGGGCTGTTGAGGGCAATGGAACCAATGTCGGTGCTGGAGAGAATCATAGGTGGGGCAGAGATTTCCAAGCCTTTGGGTTTTTTAGCCTTTGGGGGAAGAGATGGGGATTTGGCCTTGGAGCCTGAGGAGAGGTTCAGAGGCTCAAGGGAATCTGAGTCGTGGCAACTGGAGTCAAGGAAGAAGCTCTTGTGTTCTGTAGGGAGGGGGGAGGTGGGAGACAGAGATGGTGACCTGGAGGAGGATGATGATGGAGATGAAATGCTAGCACTGTTGGGTAGCATTAAGGAAGATATTTTAGCTGATACTGAAGAGTTGAGGAAAGCAGAGGCAGCTGCTGTTTCAGAAGTAGAAGGCAACGACACCATGGGCCTTGTAACTTGTTTGTCTGTTTTATTTGTCACAAATCTGATAACAGTCCGGACTTCTTCAACTGGTGTGTTTCCTTCTGACTTCTCCAGTTTTTCTGTTTTGATGGTCTTGTAAGGGTCTGGCTGGTTCTGCAGAGAGTTGATAGTGAAAGAGGAGTACAGGCCAGAGTGGATATACTCATTACGGCTTGTGCTTTTCAGTGCTGACAAGCTGTGCTTGTGCTGATCCCTGCTCTCCAAAGGCATCTTACAGTCGCTGTCCTGCAGCAAAAGGCTCTCTCTGCTGATTTCCACGGCATGTGGATCCATTTTTAAAATCTCAGGAAAGGAGACAAACTTGTATACAAATTTTTGTCCGATCACTTTCTTGATGATGTTCTGCAAATACAAAGAAGGTGCTAGAAAGATCAGCATTTCAGAGGCAGCCGGTACTGCACACACAAGGGCAGGGGGCACTGCTCCCTCATAAAGCTATGCAGGTCCTTTTGTGGGGCTCCAAATGCTGGTCACCCTTGGCTTATTCCAATACCTCTCTCTGCTCAGCCAGCGAGTCCACTCCTGGCTCCTCATGGTTTCCAACAACTCCACAATCACTTGGTGACAAAGACCAACTGGTGGCCTGTTTGACTTCTGCTTCCTCTGAAGCAGCTTGGGAATATTTTCTTGCCAGTAAAAGCAATTCTGCTGCCTTGTGGATTCAAGCCATGCCACCACTTGCATTCCACAATAAATCCTAACTCCTTCATTCATGCCTCCTAAAACTGAGGATGAAGTACTCTCAGAATGTCTGCAAAGGACAAAACCAGCTCAGTCTCTTGGCCCCAGCTATTTACCCTCCATTCCTTACCACATAAGGAAAGGATTGAGCTAAACTTACAGTGACTGTCTTTCTGTCAATGATGATGAATTTACGTCTGTGAAAAACACAACCCCTTGCATGGGCTAGAAAAGTACTTGTGTCCTGCAATATCCCCTGCACCATCTCCAGGCCTGCATTAGCCTCAGGATGATCACTGGTGCAGGCAGAAGGTTTTCATCAGTCTAAACTGACTATGGAAATTAATTATTGAAAAAGCCCCATACCTCTCACAGGTTTGTAGAACCATTTATTTTTTTTTCTTGAAATGTCCCCTTTATGTAAAGAACTGATTAATTTTGAGACTTTTTATGAGCATCCTGTTTCTAGTCCTAGTGCTCCTCCTGCAAACCCAGGTTGGCTGCCTGCTCTAACACAATTCCCAAGGATTTAAGAGCTCCTCCACAAAGGCACTTTATGACACAGGCCTGGCATAGGGACTGAACATTTATCACCCTAAGCCAAGTGCTGCAGAACAAAAGTAGAAATACATCCTGAGATTTCTGTGCTAATTTCTCTCTTGTTGAAACCTCTGGTAGAGAATTTGTTAAGTTGCCTCTGAAAAACCCCTTCCAAGAGGCTTCCCTTTAGTCCAGCACATCTGCTGCACCTCCAGCTGGTATTCTGCAGACATCTGCTTTGCTGTACATATGGGAATGTAAATATTTACAGATTTCCTAAAAATCTAATTGGTTTTTTATTCTACCACAGCTTCTGACACCAGTAGTGGAAACATTTGTTAAACTGACTGAAAATTTAACAGAAAATTAAGGAAAAGAGACATCATCTTCCTCTATATATAGACAACACGTAGTGTTGGGCGCTTGTATTGCCTGCACTACACCTTGTTCAGTCACAAAAGCAAGGATCATTTTGTGAAAGATGATCTTGAGTATCAGAACCTCTTCTGTCTTTCAGCTGAGCTACTGCACTCTGTAATTCATCTGTCTGAATGTCCTGGCATTTCATTCAGGCACCTTCTTGAATACAAAACTAACCCTACAAAGAACTCTGGGATGCAGCTTTGCATCACAGGTCAGGAGCTGTGGCACAAATAGAGGATGTCGCTTCCCAAGTTGATAACAGGGATCTGTAGCAAAGAGAACAATTTAATTCAACAAAAGGTACAAACTGCCCTCTTCCATGCTGAATTGTACACACATCTACCCACCTGGCAGATGCTGCAGTGTCTTTTTTTGCCCTCCAGAGGTTCAGGACAAAGAGTTAGCCCACAAAATCTCAATCTGCATGAGCTTTAATTTCCGTGGCTTTGGGCTTGGCCTAGATTTTTTTTTCACTGCTAATTAGGTGCAACATTGGATGATTGCACTTTTTCTGCACTCTTGATATTGCATTCTCTTTCCAAAGAGCAAAATCTCCAAACTACTCACATAAGAAAAAAAACCCATCCCAATTGGATTATTGTTTTCTTTCTTTAATATATATATATTTAAATTTATATTTTAATTTAAAATAATGCCTGCCCTCAGCTCCTGGCAACTTTGAATTATTGTTAAATCAAGCACTAGCAACAGAGATTCTCCTTGGAAAATGTGACTGTCAGCAGAACAAGATTAAATGTATTTAAGGATTGCACTTTTATACTGATGCAGGTTTGAAATGGGGGAACATTGCTATAAAAAGCAACTGAACGGACTGGTGAGTTTATACTTCCTTTGTTATTATTAAATACAGTTATATTTTAAGAACATTGCAGTGCTGCTCCTCCAATTCTGTCAGCCTGCAGCAAAGGCCCACTTAACGATGGCTGGAGATGAAAAGATTCAAGTGCAGATCCCTCAAGCACTTTGCAGGCTTCTCTTAAATGCGTAGCCTGAGGAAATCTCCATCGGCGTGCAAGAGAAAATAAGGACACAAATTAATGAAGTGCCTCGGAAAGGCACTGACTTTTCCATATTCTTTTGACAAATAATTGAAGGTAAAAAGCAGCATATTTTTACCATCACCTCAGTGATCTGTCAGAATCATTCTGAGTTATGACAGTTCAAACCACAGAAGACAGTGACAGGCACCACAACAAGCAGTTTGAAAGGGCAAAGAATTGTGCCTTCCTGCATCTGCAGGAAGAGTAGATCACTTGCAGGACAGTAATTGTGTGTGAACATTTAGCCCTATTTTATTGTTGTTGTTTGAATTGTCTATGTGAATTCCCTCATGAACAGGCTTGCAATGAGTGCTAGTGGCTGCTGGCCAGGGCTGCAGGGAGGCAGGGTAGGACTGCTGGGTCCATGCAGCTGCTGCAGAGAAGAAATGAGCAACAGGGACAAGACCAGGGGCTCCAGTCAAACAGCTTAAAAAAAAATATCAATAGACAGCACTCTCTGACACTCAGAGAGAGGGCAGGCAGCAGGGAATGCCCCTCTTCTGTTGGCTTCTAGAACACTTTACACTTCCCCTCCTCTGCCCCCAGTGTGCAAAACATGCCCACCCCACCCTGCTGAGAAGTGCTTGGAAAGCTGCAGAGCCTGCTGCCTGCTCCAGCACATCGGCCATGCAAGTGAGCTCAGGCTTATTCACACCCCAGCACTTCAGGAACTCACTTTGTGAGCCCTTCCAAGCCAGCCTCACCCAAGAGCTCTGAATCACCAGCTGCAGGGATGGATCTCCTCTGCCCCTGTCCTCCACAGAGCAGCTGGCTGATGGATGCCAAAGGCTGATGGATGCCAAAGGCTGATGGATGCCAAAGGCCCGGTGGACTGGTTCTCCCTGCAGCTTCAACTAGACTATACTGGGAGGGGTTGTGTTAACTATGCATGTGCACCACTGAAATCCATCATGTTTGTGTTTTATTTTTATCAGCTCTGATTCTTGCTCCATGTTTGAGCCATTTAGAGCAAATGTGTAACTACACTATGAGCGTGACTGAAGCATTTTAGTGGCTTGGCCCAAACCTGTTAACTAGCAAGTTTGCTGGCTGCAGGAGCCACTTGGGAGACTGAGCTAGGATAGGGGATCCACTTCCTAGTCAAACTTCAGACTAATGAAGGATCTCAGGAGCAGGAAGACTATTTTTCCCTCTTTCCAGGAAGTGACCTATAATCAGGATGCCCGAGATCTCACAATTTATGACAGAGCAGAATTAACTTGTCTGTAGGTACTAAACATCCCTGGTCAGTAAAGAAGAAAGACCAGAGCTGTAGCTGCTGCTCCTAAGTTCCACTTGGATGTGTTGCAAGTTCCCTGGCTCTAAGAGTACTGAGGGGTAACAACACATGTAGGAACACAGGTTACGAATCCCTCCCAGAACTCTATCCAGGCTGCTTCCAGCTATTGGGACCCCTAGCCAGACAGAGGGCTGCTCACACTCCAGGGTCTGAAGTACATATGCTGGCAAGAGGCACCTGTGGCAGGATGGTCTGCTCTGAAAAATGGGAGTGTGTTTGCATCAGCATGTGCAGGCAGGCAGATTCTGCTAGCATCACAAGTTATGCAGTAATGCTTTTTACACTATGTGTGTAGAAGACAGATTTTGTAACATTTTTGATGCAGGCACAGGTGCTACTACACTGTGCACCTGTCCTGTCCTTTGGAAGATTAAGGCTCTCATTTAGCTGGATTTCAGTCTTTCTTCACTCACCTCCACCTGGAAGATAAAGGCTATTTCTCTGGCTAGCACCTATGACCAGGCTCTCCCCTCTCTCTACTGCAGGTCACTGGACATCCCTTTCCTCTCACGTCAAACGTGAACTATTTTATGTGTCTTTTTGAGGCAGGTGTTCTTGGGTTTTCTCTTCTACCCATCACCTCTTACTGAGTATCAAATCCTTCAATCCCATCTTTCCATATAGATAGCACCATATAACCATTTATGCTATTTCAGCCAAGCACTTTCTTGACTTCCACAAATCACTCTTGGGTGAAGCTCCTTCCAGTTTTCTACAAAGGTACTTTCTAATGCCCCTTAAAGTATTTCCTTGTAACACCTCTTACCTGCACCACTACATAATGTATAGTTGGTACTCCAGCAAACCACACTGCTGTTGTTTCACTGTAGGATTCTATTTCCCCTGAGATGTCTTATGAGAAGACCTTCCCAAAAGTAAAATAATATTTTTCATTATCCTGAAGTACATCCTCATTTATATCCTGAAGTTCAGAAAGCATCCAAGCAAGGGACCCTGACCCAAAACAATTCTTCCATGCTTCCACCCACACTTGGACATTAAAAATACGAACTAGTAACCAGGTTACAGGGTTTGACCTGTTATGGGAGGGCAGTGAATGCATTGGCACCTCTGAATCCTGAGAGCACCTGAGAAGCCCTGTCCCTGCACTGCAATAAGCAAAAAGCAGCCCATATTATTTTAATATTATAAATCATACTGCCAAGCCATCTAATCAAGTGGGCAGCCATTAACTGAAACTAAAACTGAAACAGACTGAATGAGACTCACTGAGTAAAGCCTCGGGCCACATACTGTTCAGAGAAGATGCAAAAATATTGAATAGCTGCTCATCACAGCATTATGTGACTATGTAATTAAAGATGCAGCATAACTCATGCAAACATTAGGGTTATCCAGGGAAGTGTGATTCTTTTATTTCCTAACTTCTGAGGACTTAAATTCCACAACTTCTACATCCTATTAATGTCAGTATCATCATGTAATTTCCTGGATTCACCCTCTTCCCTCAGAAAAAAACCTCATGGGAACCTCACTAGCTTCTCTCTTGTGGTGTCATCGTGAAATATTCATAGGGACTTCCAGTAATCTTGAACCGCCTCCCCCCCCCCCCCCCCCCCCCGCCTCCGTGACTTCCAAAAGACATGTGCCATTACAGCTACCATAGAAACAAAATAACTGAGTAACCTGAGGGAAAAAAAGAAACTTATTAACCCTATTTTTATAGGTATTTTACTTCAAGCTGAAGTGCTCTGTGTGGGAATAGTGCTGAAGCATCTCCTAGCCTGAAAGCATTACAAGAGATTTCCAACCGGCAAAAGTGTGTGACATGGCAGACACAAGCTGTAGGTAGAGTGTAGGATGCCTTTCCTCAGTGCTGTTATCTGTGCTGCTGCTCTGTTGAGGCAATAGGGGAAATGCATTAAATAAAAATAAGAGTGGGTGTTGGGGGGGAAGAATTAGGGGAACAAACGAAAAGGGAAATGGAGTCTTCAGATTATCGACAAACATTTAGCAACTATAATCATGGCAACAAATTACAATCAAGACATGCCATACTCTACATTTCCTGGGATGCTTTTTATGTGAATTTAACATAAATCTAGCCATCAGCCTCAACAGCATGTCATGCTTGCTTTAAAAGCCAGGCTAAGGAACTTGTCCTAATTGTGTTATTTTTCTCCAGTACTGGAATTAATTTATTTTTAAGTTCAGATTAATCAGATTATGAATTTTAACAAGCAAGTCTTCCCCCCAAGCAAAAGGCAGAGCTCATAAGCCCCCATTTATCCAGTAATCAGGTTTTATTTCTCCATGGTGAATAATTTCAAAGATAGACCATGAAACATTAGTTCAGTGTCAACTGTATGTAGTAGGAGCAGAGGGCAGTCCAAGAAAGAAAGGTCCAGCCCATGTGCCACCATAATTTCTAAAAAATCACTGACCCTTGTGTCAAACTCACATGCTGCCAGATCACTTAGGTTATAGGAAGAGACATTCCTGTCAATAATTCCATAGTGCAAGTGAAATCTTGTCCAGAGTTTTGCCTCATCTTTCCTGCTGCCACTACCCCACCTGCAGCTCAGTGTTTGTCACATTTGTTCAGCGTGCATCCCATTTGCCCCAGCACCCCCAGCTGCCAACACATCCATCATTGCACACAAACAGGGAGGGGACAAGTATGTCAGAAGGCTCCTTATGGCTACCTCAGAGTCTAGACTGCTTTTAGGTTTATCTCACAAATTGGTGAATGGTCTAAATGAAAAGAGCATTAAAGTCTGAGAGAGGCTCTTTCACCTCCCCAGTCCTTCCCCTTTTGTTCTGCATGGGAGAAGGAAGAATATCAAGGAGCCTTTCCTCCCTTTCTTGACTTTTTCCCTTCTGTGCTATGCAGCATAGACTGAACTGAAGGCAGAGGAAGTGTTTAGGACTGCTGAGCACACCCTGCCACTCTATAAGGATTCACTATCTGCTGTCTTATGCCATTATCTCTCACAATTCAAAACCTGCAGCAAGTTGCTCTGTCATTCAGCACTCTCCCAATAATCCACCTTTCTCCACTGTCTGGGAACCTACAGGTCACAAAACACTATACCCACAGAGTAAGAAGCTCCCACTGTTTCATTCTAAAGATGTTACTCTTTTAATTTAAATAGAAATAGCCATAGGTTTGGATTGGGGTTCAAACCCTGATTGCAGTACATGGGAAAGAAAGAACTTATCCTTCTTTCCATCTAGGAGCTATGGCCTCCACTGGACCACAGAACACCTGAAAAAACAGCCAAAATCCTTGTGCCACACTTAGATGAAACTGTCTGACAGAAGACCATCTCTACAAACAGCAAGCAGTTGCCTCAGCCAGAACCCTGATGAAGAAACTGTACAGCCACTCTGGCAGATGCTGCTTGAGCAGAGACAAAACAGATGACAAAGGTGTGTGCATGCTGGGGGCAGGGGACTGAAAACAGAAGAGATTTAAAAAAAAAGGGTTAAGGGATAATAGAAGCAAGAGAGTCTCAGGTAAGGAGTCATTATATTCCATTACTTGAAAGAGATCAGACAGACCTCAAAGCATAAGTGCTACAAATATCTTGTTCCTTGTTTTTAAGCAATGTCTGTTCAGTCACTAACAGCATATTTGGGCTCTGCCCAGCTATGCTCTTCATGCACCAGCAGGCACTCTGTCTCCTTTGATCCCAGTCAAGTTTATAACCAGAGGGGTTGGAGGCATGTAATGAAGCAAGCTTCCCCATGCAGAGCAGAAGCCTTTTTAGCACGTAGTGAAGGGGATTCACCACACCAACTGCTCAGAACAGCCGCTGTACTGTCCTCACCGAATCCTTTCATGCCTTCTCAGTCAGGCCACCTTTGAAACGTATTAAGTGGGGAAAATCTGTCTTCTCGTGGACAAAACACTAACATCTCTAAATCTGAAACTAAAAACTTTTTTCAGGAGAAGGAGCCCCTGTGGGTCATGGAAAGTCTGATCATCCAATTGTTCATTGTTAATATGCAGTCAACATGTTTTTTGATCTCTGTGTTAGATTGACTGCATAGTACTGTGCCCTGCAAGAATTAGTGCACTACACGTAATACATGACAACAGTAGTCTAAGGTCAGTCCAGAACAGTATCTACTTTCCTCTGCCTTGTGCAGGCAGCAAACATATCCTAATTGTGCTGTACACTGGCATTACTCACTGTATAATCTCATCTCACCCCCTTTTCTGAAAATCAAGATGAAAACAGGCCACTGAGCACAGCTATGAAGTTTTCCTTTTTAATATACAAAATCTATAACAATTTTTTATTAATATTTGATCTTCAAGAATATAGGAAATAGTAAAACCTAATATCTTGGAGTTTATATATCTTATTGAAAAATATCCATTTAAGGAGAACTAATCCTGAGAAGGTTTAATATCTATTAGTGAAATTAATATAATATTCATCCAAAAAATGGTGTGGAAACAATTTGGAAACTCCTTGAATTTACTGGAGTCTAAAATTGAAAAATGTGAATATGCAAAATTTCTGTTCTACAATATTTGTATATTTGTGTTCTACAATCTTTTCCTTCTAGTATCTTGACTTGTTAGAGGAACTTCTGCATAGCTTCAACAGAGAGGAGAAATATTAACTGGTAGCATTTCTATTTTCTTAGTCTGCATGAGAATAACAAAATTTACCTTGTCATAATAGTATCTGAGCGCCCGGCTCAGCTTGTCATAATTCATATTAGTTTTGTTTTTTCTGAGTCCCCACAGCTTAGCCACTTCTTCTGCCTTGAGTAGCTTGAATTCGCCATCATTAGACGTCCAACAAATGAGGTGCTCGTGTTTCTGGTCTAGCAGCAACTGCAAAAGGAACTGCCACAGTGTGATTGCACTCTCCATACCTGGAAGGGACAAAGGAGAGCAAGAGTGTAAAAAATATTTGGGAGCAGGTGTTCCACCCAATGCTCTTTTCATTAATAAGCTCTGTGCAGGAGTCATCCTACATAATTGAGAAAAGGAAGCTACCACATCATTCACAACCAAACATCCACAAGACCTACAGGTCTTCCACTGCTTTTCCAGTATTTTTCCCACTGCTGTTATCTGAAGGGTCACATAAAATAGAGGAAGTATTTAGAAAAGCACTGCCCACAAAATTCACATTCTACAAGGTCACCGCCAGTTGGTGTCTTCCATTCATTGTAAGCAATCACTCTTCAAAGGAACACATAAGGTGGGGAGAACAGGACTTAATATGACTATCCATGGAAATTATATTAAAAACCTGCTGTTTACTGTCAGGAGGAGTTTACTGGACTTGTTCAGATACGTCACTGTGAAAAAGGGGAAGGACGAGGGAAGACAGAGCAATTGCCTTTGATTACAGGACCAGAAGCTACATCGCTTCCCCCTCCCACCAACAGACAGCCTTTGCCTATTTTGTTTTTTTCCAGGGCCTGAAATTACTTTTGCTGCTTCTGTTTGCCCATTCAAATAGCTCAAAAGACATTCTTTATTTTTTTAGAAAAGCTGGAAGTTCAATACACTTAAGCACAGTAAAGTAAGTGATGTTTACCCAGAACCTCTCTTTAACAAGGACCTTTTCTTTCATTATCATTCATACTACTGAAAATTAGGAGTATTTTTAACAGTGTCTGAGTCTCACAAGTGAGGTTGTTTGAATATTTTTTTTCTCTGCTAAAGGTTGTTTGAGTATCATTTTCCTCTGCTAACTCCCCTGTGCTACTGAGCCCTCCCTAGAACAAACGTTTTGTTCAGGCACTGCAATAAAAGGATAAACTGAAGGCTGGCTATATTCCAACTCAGCACAGGTATATACACAACTTAAAAACTTTGAGTATTATTGCTGCTAGCAACTTATCATTTTAATGAAGACACAGCTAAAGTTGACCTCTTAAACTACAGAATCATTAAATGAGATTTTCACCCACTTTCCAAAACATTCCCAGTCTTAGCATGTTAACACTGGATCACATAATTTTTTCTTGGTCTCTTCTGAAACTTGGATATGTTGTGTCACACAGATTTATTGCTATTACTGATTAATTAACTATGGTGCTAATGGGGTTAATTATTACCTGACTTACATCTGTGCATGAAACAATAGGTATTTTTGTCTTTATCTAGACAAGCTCACGGTTTTTAGCGCCCTCGTTCATTTTGTTTCCCAATAAATACATTGTTGTTCGTGCCCTAGCAGATGACACGGACAGGATGCCAGGCTTGCTGCCTGCCGCTTCCCTGGATGTGCGTACCACAAGAGGGCACAAGACTTCCAGCTATCCCCGGCAGGGAACAGGACGGCGGGACGCTGCGGGAACAGCTGCCTCTTCAGGTCTGCCCCCGCAGGAAGGAAATCACCGTGCATAAGGTTCACGAGTATAAAGAAAAATAAATTGCATGAGCAAGTTAGTGATACTAGAAAACGCCGTCAATATTTCTGTGGAAAAACAGAGTTTGGAGCTATGTTTTGGTCCAAATCATTTCTAAGTAAGCTGGCCAAACAAGGGTTGGCAGAATCAATGATGATTTTACTATCTCTTCAAAATCCTCATTTCTCTAATTAACTGAGAGTCCCATCTGAATGACAAAGACAAAACCACCGATGCCCAGATGAGTGACACCATAACTATGCAGCACTTTCAAAGGTCATTTGAGGCTCCTAGGACTGTTAGGGATCCTGGAAACAGAACAGCCTATATGGAAGGTCTGGTACATTCAAACATCTGCATTTGCTTCATTGGAGTTTTATACAAATCCTTTTCCACATAAAATAAGGCAAGAAAAAAAATTCATAGCTAGGATTAAATATACCTGACAGTTACTCACTTTACAGCCTTTAAAAGTTCCTTTAAACTACACTCTCTTCGCAGATATTAGCATCTTTAACATATTATTTATCTGTAACTTCACAGATAATAAAGTGTCCCTATTAATCTGATATCATAAATATACAGATACACATCATATATGTATATGCTTTCTAATACTTGTAAGTTTTGCAATTTATTTTGCTAAAAAGGTGCATTTATATACAATCATATTCCTCTTAAATAATTCTATTTTCTGTACATCACATATTTTGCAGCCATACCCTGCATAATTTCAACTTGCATCATACAACTCTTCCTAACAAGAAATCACAAACAGAACTTTTGCTGCTCTGGAAAATTTTAAGTACTCTATAAATATCTTTCTTCAAAATTGTACTAAAATGTGTCCCATGCTACAAAGACCTGTCAGCAGACCTTCAGCTGAGGAAAGTAAAGAGGGATGAGAATTATAGAAGAACCAATACAAACTTCACCATATCATCACCCAAAACAGTGTAATACCTCAAAGACACAATTCTCTCATCCAGTTCTTAAACGACAAGTTCAGCACTCATGGCTCTGAAGAGAGGTTAGGTGGAACTGAATGCCAAGCTAAGAACATTTTCCTGCAGCCTGCTCCATCCCCATTCACGTCTGCCCATGAAAACTCACAGGGTAATCTCCAGCCAGCTTTCTACTACACCTTCCATTATGAACCTGTTTTCTGATGCTTATCATCTGTAAAATGTAAACAGTTTTGGATTCCTTTTTACCTACTGAATGTGGCGCTCAAGGTGACTCAGCCATAGGCATAATGTAAAGTGCATGAACAGCACAAGCCTGGCGAGAGAATCCTACAGGAATGCTCACTCCACAAACCGTACATCCAGGTGAGCAAGGAGAGGTGACTCCCATCGGGTTATTACATAAAAGGTTACTGCCACCTTTTTGGAAGTGGCTCAGTTATTCCAGCTGAGATCCATGGATAATCTCTGGGAGTCAATTCAGGTGCTGGACCCAGGGCAGATGGCAGTGGTGGGATTAGATTTAGGCAGCTCCTCACAACCCTATCTTGCCTGACCATAAACTCTACCAAGCCTGTGGCTCTGAACAGGCTTTATAAAGGACCTGTGTACCTCAGATTTCAGCATCAATGTGCTCAGTTGGTACATGCATAAATCTTCTACTGGTATGACCCAAGTCTGCCCTATAGAAATGAGATTAAAACAGCTCAATGCTGCATTATGCTTCATCCCTCCATCTGCCACTGAGTTCCTGTATAAAGCTTCCCATATTGCTCGTACAGCAACTGTATGTATGATTCCTACATGAGGCAAATCATGCTAATTACATTTTCAGCTGATCATTAATTGTATGGTCCTACTCTTCTAACCACGCAACTTGAGGTGTTCAGGTCTGAGTCACACTGAATACTCACAGCTGTAACTACCTATAACACAAGCCTTGTCTAAGTATATATGAAGTAAAATCTCAGATTTCTTTAATTTAGTAAACTGGTGTTAATCTCATTTCCATTCTGTAAAATGTGATTTGCAGGGGAATCATTGTAGGAGTATGGTCTGCCTGGCCTCCTCTCTGAGAAGGAGTTTGGAAAGCAAAGGGGGCCCTTCTGCACCCCATGACTCAGAGGGAAGGCTTCTCTAATAAACTTCGTCTGAAGCTCCCATTCTGCCCATGGCAAATTCCCATTCTGCCCACAACAACAGAAAAATCTAAGATTCTGCAGTGACTGGATTTTTTAACTGATACAAAATATTTAATTTCCAAACAGGCCAACAGAAGTATTAACCTGCCTTTCTCTGTGGGAACTGTTTTGGATTCCACAAGGCACTAACTGTCCCTTTGGGAGGACAGAATGGCCACACAGGGCTTAACTTGTCCCTCATTTGAGTGGTCAAGCAAGAGAATTATGACAGATGTATTGAATTTATCAGAAGACATGTAATTCAACCAAAAATCTGGTGCCTGTATTAAAAGTCATAATAAATTATGACTGTGAGGAGTGGGAGATCTTCAGAAAACATTCTATTTCATTTGTGTATTTTCTAACTCTTTTGAATTTTTACTGACTCAAAGGGAATTCAGTGTCTTGCCTTACTTAGACAGAAAGGGTTGTTAGGATGTGGTCACTTCCTACAGTGACCACATTTCATTCAACTCTTTATTAATATTAAGTAGTCATAATAAATATTCCTCTTACTTCTGTGCTCAATACAAGATTTGAATACAGAGCAATAAATAATACATGGAACCACACACTGAATTCCATGGATTAGCAGAAAAAATAGTTTAAAAAAAAAACCTTATTTAGATAGTCACATGTATCAATGGTACAGAATGAGAAACACAACCTATGTTAGAAACATATATCCTGTGTCATGCAAAGCCTAATCAAAATTCACACAGACAAAATAGTTGATTTTTTAATCCATTAACTCTGACATATCTGATTTGCCATCTTACCATTTTTTAAGTATTTATACAATGCATTTGACAGTCAAAGATGCTTTCTAAGCCATGAAACAAAATTTGCTAGTTTGACCTGACCTAGATAGCCTAGGTAGTAATTTTACTTTGTGATCACTTCCACTACTGCTGATGCAAATAATCACGGGCATAGTTATAAGAAATTATACTTGGAAATGCTGTGTTAGACAGCAAAATGGTATTTCAGGAGTGAGTTTTCTGAAAATCCATTTCTCTGGCAGCTGTGACAGGGAACCACACCGACACCATCTGCATTAGCAATTTACATTCCTTGCAATGTGCTTCCCCCCATACAAACCCTAGCAACTGCATGATCAGTGTGATACAACATGCCCTCCACACACCAAATTTTAAGTTTAGGTCTGATGCCAGAAGGCAGAAAATCAGAGTATCTGTGCTGATAATTCTGCTCCTATTTCAACCAAACTGAGGGACTAACAGAAATGCCTAAAGTTGGAGCAGCAGCAGAGTCAACACCATAAGCTATCCCTGAAGAGGATAATGGAAATGGACAGAGACATCCATAGAGCAAAGTGTCCCATCTGAGAGATGATATTCCTGTAAAGGGTCTACCCAAACTCCTCACTTAAGGGCCTACATGCCAAATATTCTCTCTCTCTTTAGCATATGAAGACTGGCTTCAACCAGCATGAAAAAACCACTATGAGAACATTATGCAAATTACACTGGAAATAGTTAACATGTGATCATATATGTGCTGATGAGCTGCATAGGCTTTTTGTTTTTTTAACAAGACAATATATATGAAATTCCATGTGATAAAATGCCAGTCAGTAAGGCGGCATTAAGATCCAAAAATACAGTTATTAACCTGCTGGGCAAAATAAAACAAACAAGCAAGGCATCTTACATCAAAGCGGTAGAAAACCAGGAGGTTCAGAGACAAATCTAGCTAACCAAAATCTCAGTATCGGAAAGATTTATGACATGAACTGTGAGATAAGCAGGATAGTCCTTGAAGCATTAAGTTTTGTAGGACTCTTGCATAGGAAAAGCTACATATAAAAGGCAAAAAGCTGGAAAGCAGCTCTGTAGCCATTCAGGACTTCTGCAGAGGTCTTTAGTGTCCACACAACTATGTTACAGCTGTAACACAGCTCTGCTCTCCCAAGTAGTCCAACTTTCCTACTTGGATTTTTTCTCCATGATAGCTCCCCTACAGCCTTTCTGAAATAGAGAGAAACTGCTGATCCTGGACAATCAACATTGATTGAACAAGTTTTGAAGGCTAAAACTAGGAATCCCTCCAGGCGTCGGGATCAAAACCAGTCCCTTTTGCTTTAGAGGGTCTGCAGAAGAACAACATCTGGGAGCCTGAGCTATAAACCAGGTCGGGGGACTTGGGGCAGAGGAGGGATAACTGAGTGGGACAGACTGGCTGGGGCGCCCAGAGGCTGAAAAAAACCAGCTGGTGACCAATTAAATCAGGAAGACATAAAAGGTGTTAGCCAGCATTATGCCATGTAGGTAGTCACAGAAAGATGGTGATCAGACATGTACATGAAAAGGATTAAGAGGCTGAGTCAGGGCAGGGAAATTAATTTCCCTTAGTATTTGAAGAAACTGCTGATTCCTTCTGTAGCCAAAGCAGCTGCAAAAGATCCAGCTCCTTTTTGTATGCCCCATCACAGCAGGCACACACCTCCAACTTACTTTTCCCTTACAGGCACGTGTGTGCTTTTGCAAGCACACAGTATTTCTCAGTAATAGATGCCTTTTTTTACCATTTCAGCTACTCTGGAAAACGTGTGTACATTTTTTGTACATCCATTTTCTGCTTTTGTATCCTAATTCTGTCCAGCACGTTTCTCCCAGCAGCATGACGTGAGGCATTGTTAGTTTCTCATTCACGTTAGCATTTGGCTTCCTTTATTTCTGCAGGTTGCAGCCAGGAAACTGGAAAATGGGCCACAGGAAACCTGGCCTCCTACATCTGTCCCAGTTTGTAATAGCAGCTCTGGTTTTATTTTTCTAAGTGTCTCAGGTTCGTTTTAACCCTTGAAATGACTGCTGCAATACCATGTGCAAGAATGTGACTGTTTTGCCATTATTTTTTAACCACCATTTCTCAATACTAGAAATGGAGATTTTTTTACTTAACTGAATTAATTTTAAAGTCCATTAATACATAGAAAATACATAGCTACATGGGTTTTTAAAAAAAATTCTTGCTGGAAATTACCAAAACAATTCCATATATAAATTCCATGCTGTATAAAATATCAAAGAGTATATATAGAGAAAAATATGAAACAAGATAGTGTCTATATACATCCTAAACACAGTTCTAAAGTGAATGTCCATATGAAAAGTTGAAGAGCTTATAAATCCTCTAGGACAATTTTTCTATTTTTCATTTTAGTTTCTATAAAAAAATTGAAGTACACTTGTTTTTCATCTAATTACAGAAGCAAGAGTGTCTATCAACAAAAGCAACTTTCCTAAAATAATTTAAAAATTAGTCAGCCATAACATTTTTCACTGAAAATTCATCTGTGTAACTATGACTATATCATGAGAGGTTAAAGACAATTGCCAAATCTGCCCAAATGTTTGCTCAGAACTGTTTGAAAGAAAAAGCTGAGTCAGTCCTAACACTTTATTTCTCAACAGAGATGCTTCAAGGGTGATAAATAGGATGTGGTTGGTGAATCTGCCAGAAAAGAGAAAAAACAAATATCAATTTGTTTACTCAGAAAGCTTTCATATATTCATCAAAGGAGATCTTACTGCTAATTTAATTTGGTTTGAAAAAATAAGCTCTGAACTAAGTGTGTAAATATACCTGGTTTCATTTGATGCAGAACTTTCCCTATTAAAGGTAATAAATCAAACTAGTGGTGCAATCCATACCCAGGACACTTTAGGGAACCGACTGTATGTATGATACAGAATGCTGGTAATTTTTCCACATCCAGCAACCAGGACATTTCCTGTCAGAGCATCCTCCAAGTCCTTCCATTGTGTTGAAACTGCAAAAACTTTCTAAATCAGGACTTCCTCCTATTATATTTTATAGGCGTCTTTCTGGGAAATGCAGATTCAAGTGAAAAAAAAAAAAAAAAAAAAAAAAAGGAATTCCTGCAGCACCACCCAGTGGAAACATTAGAGAAAGCCACAGGGGTGCCCCAGAGCACAAGTTCCTATTTACTACAAAACTAAAAACACAGCCTGATTTAAGGATGAGCCAAAAAAACACAGAGGGTTTTGCTGGACAATCTACTTAACAGAGTCATACAAGGTATGACTACTCTGCTACTCCGGCACAACAGTCGTCTTTTTACTTTAAATAACAATTCAAAAGACTATTTACAGTAAAAATTTATAAGGTCTCCTTCTCAAGCAAGTATACCCACTGTTATGGCCCAGCACGTTTAAAAAAAATAAACAGGCTCCTGTGGTTAAGAGCCACACAAAAGAGACAGCAGCAAAATCTCGCAAAAGATTAAGGGATAACATCAAGTTCCACCACAGAGAAGAAAGCACTCACACATATGTCCAGTAATGCTTCAAGTAGGTACGTTTGGTAATACAGTGTTTGCAGTTTTTAATTTTTTTTTACCTAAGTCAAAGAAAAGCGGAGGCAGATGTCCAAAGGAAGAAAGTTCTGCAATCTCCAAACTAATAAAACAAAGGACTGGCTGCCTGCCAAGCAGAGGTGTGATGACACCGCCTCTACAACACAAGTGTTTTCACATTTTCTGTAAGGATGCAGTTCAAGAAACAGTTTTAATCCCACTGGAGTAAAAGCCCTTAGCAGGAGGAAAAATGGCTAGTTGCTTCCCTGTGAAGACTTAAAAAATAACCTGCTCAATTATTTCTAAAGCTAGCCATAAACAAAACGACATAAATCTGTAATGGCTCCAACCCTTCACCTTGGGACAGACATAAAATGAGTGCAGACTCCTCACACTGCTTTCTGTCTGCTCATGTGGTGCACATCTGTGGCACGCTGGAAACATGCTATGCTTCAATCTGAGGGACTCCTGCTTTCAAAACCAGTCCTATATGTTTATTTTTCCCATATGACTTCCTCTTATATATTTGTCGGCATCAGTAGGACACAGATCATGATTACTTGACCATCCTATATAAAATTTCTGATGTTTCTAGAGCTGAAGAAGGCAGAGGTTCCAACCTCCAGGAATAGCAGCTATTCTGAAAGTTTACTTAATACAGCAGGAGATGATTACTCCCAAATGTAAATGCTTTATCTATACTCCCTTCTTTAAACAAAGTATTAAAATTTTCAATTTTGCAACAACAGACCGAATGCTTTCTAACTTGTTCAGTGGCTCTAATATGTTAAATTGTGTACTATTATTATCTGCTGTCTCAAATGTTGCTTTAATACATTTCATATTCAGATGTTTAAAGTAACCTTCCCCTTGCCACTGATTTTTCCTAGACTAAAACTCAGATAAAAAAGCAGGTCTTTTTCATGCTGTGAGCAGAGAGGAAACTGGCCAAAAGGACAGGAAACAGTCCTTGGAGTTCTGTTAAGGAAAACCAAGGTGGCTGGCAATTTTCATGAAACCCAAAGCACAGCAAGATCATTGTAGCATAGACTGGTAGTCAGACTTGCCTCACCACGCAAACTGGATTTTCAGAATTTGCTGGATTAGCAAAAGGAGCCATTGAACTATTAAATAACATTCAGGCTTACCTGCATATTGTCATGTTGCAAGGAGAGTCAGTTATAGCATTATACCAAAAATGATGTAAAACAATTCAGCAGATGGTAACCTACAAATATGGAATCATTTTATTTGGACAGTTTCTTCCCAAAACATTAGCTCTATTGCAGTAGGTTTTGGAGCACAAGCCAGAGTGTAAGTCCCTTAGCCATAAAAAATAAGCAACAAGTCACAGCACTAGTCAAGGTCTGTATTTTTATTATCTCATAGCAAAAACATAAATTAAGAACTATTCTTACACATAAAAATCTCAAAGATCTGCTATTGTTCTCAGTGCTAATCAAAGTTCTGTGTGTTTATCATGCACTAAGCTAAACCAAAACCCAACTAAAATATTTTAATCTTCTGATATTACTCACTTGCCTGCTACACCAACAAGGACCTGCAGGTCACACCTACATGTTTCACCTAACCTCATTCGTTAAACACTGGAATACCCCACAGAATGTATCGTAGAATACATGAGATCTCAGCCAGGAGAAGATCTGGTTGTCACTCTCCTGTACTGTGTCCTGTGTGCTTAAACTAATTCCCACAGCTGCTGCAAATTATGAATGAGAGACAAATGAGACACTATTTCAATGACTACAGCAAACTCTGTTGTATGCAGAGTGCTCAGATTGCACATGTTTAGAAGTGACATCAATGCACCAATTGGTTTGTCAATGTCTCTGCTGCTCAGGATATGTAACAGCCCCTGTTTTGACTTGTATCCTGTCCTATTGAATCCTGTATCCTATTGAATTCTGTATAAAATTACATGTTTAAATAAAATGCAAAGACTCTTCTCACTTGGATAAGACTGCATAGTCAGCATTATTGTGCCCTGCTCCCAGGGAATCAAAGTGCTCTGTTCTGTAAGGGTTTTTTATCACTGAAGTGTCAGTACTGAAGGAGTGCTGCAGTCATACTTTCTATGCCAGCCCTATTCCACACTCAGTTTGCTAAACTGACCACACATGCCACTTGCTCTGAGTCTGCTCTGAGTCACCAGACTTCACAGAGGTCTATATCCAGAATCTAAACCCACATTCCCATCTCAGCTATGTCAGAGTAGCATAGAAGAAATTCTCTGAAGGTAGTCAACTTTCTCCAGATTTCACTAACTGAGCTGCAAAAGGAATTTGTTCTTATTTTCTAAATGCTTTTTAAAATTGTTTCTTCACATTAATTACTGTTAATTGCTGGGAAGAGATAATGGTGGTACTTCAGTATATAAATTTTTTTGTGTTGTTTGCTTGATACAGCAAAGGCCACTCAACACTACCACAACATAAACATTTAAAAACAATAACACACATTAGCATCCTTCTCAAAAAGCCTAAACTGAAACAAGTCTAAAGCCTAAACATCTGATCAATCTTCATTAAAAAAAACAACAACAAAAAAGAAGAAATATACAGAGACGTAGTAACGAGGTGCTGTCACCACATTAGAAGCAAATGGATGTGGAATAGAAATCTGTTTCCCAGATGAACTATCAACTGTGTTGCAAAATAAGGATGGGAAACTTATAGGACATTTGATTAAAAACATTTAGATCCTTTAGATGAAGTATATAATCCAAGTCTACGCTTTTATGTACAACTGCAAAAGCATGTTTTACACAAATATTTTTCCTTGTTCACCAATGTTTTCAGAAAAAAAAACCATCATGTAAAATAGTATTAATGGGACTTTGGACTTAATACTTAGGTTAGAACCTAGAAAGCTTTTACAGTTTTGCATGATCGGTAAAGGTCATAAAAGTTATGTATTATTCATTATATAATTTAATAACAATGAAAAATAAAAGACAGTGTTTTCTATGAAAACTATGAGTTTTCCCCTCATAGTACTTCAAATGACCTTCAAGTTAGGAGCCACAAGAAAATTGTATACTTTAAAGCTCAAAAAACTAAGACAGTATTGCTTGCACAAGAGCCAAAACACATTAACATGTAGTAAACTGGTATTTGCAAAGATCATCCAAGTTACATTCTGAATCTTCAAATACTGGGTAGTAAATTGGTAAGCAGAGACACACATGTGACTGAAATGACTCTCTGAAACAGGTCTGGGGGAAGCCATGGAATGGGCAGTATCATTCACACAGTACATCCTGACACTGCAAAATTTAGAGCTGTGGAAGACTAGAAGGACCCTTCACAGAGCAAGCAAGAGCCACTGCAGTGCCTTAGTTACATTTAACATGCAGCTAGTCTCAGTGCATTAACAGAAGTGCTGACACACTCAAAAGTAAATACATGCCTAAGTGCTTTAAAAGATCAAAACAAAGTAAGTTTTTGGCTTCCTTCAGAGACTCTTGTCCTGAAGATCCTGAGCTGTATCTAACTGTTCAGATGTGGACAGATCACATGCTATATAGTCTTCAAAAACCTTTCTTTACATAGCTGATTGATACTTATCTTAAAAGTCCATAGGTGTCATGTCTATAACTGTCATCATACAGTTGAACAGTTTTCAACACTTGGCCCATGCACGCAGGGGTCAGTGGACCTTCCTCCTGACAGTGAGACAGGGCACTGCAGCACCAACTACTGTGGGCACGACTGCTCAGAAATAATTATGGATCCACAGATACAAGAAGGACAAACCCCACTGCTGTAGAAAATCACAGCAAAGCTACTTGAGCAAGCAGCCAGAAGTTAGACATGGTGTTGAGAACTCCACGACAGTAAAAAAACCCTCTTAATTTTTCAGCTGAGTTGTACCTACCTAGGGCATGGCAAAATTTGCCTCCTATATTCTTCGCTGCCATATAACTTTAAAATATTACTTAAATATAGAGTTGTCTGGTATAATATGAGATACTGCCCAGGAATTGCACCTAGCAAACAGATCGACAGCTTCAGGGTACATTTTGGTAGTGCAAAAAAACTACCACAGTATTCATAAAAAAATAAAAATGCAGAATTGACTAGACAGTTATTAACTGTCACTGAATTAGCTGCCAGGTAGTGTCTTTGTGATATTTTTGTATCCATGCTTGTTGGCAGGTGTTCTTGCTTTTAGAAAAGCAGAAAGTCTCCTTCAAAGAGATTTTGAATTAAAATCCACTCTTAACAACAAACTCATAAGAACCTGAAATGTGATATAATTGCTGGCACATAAAATCGTTAAACAAAGTTTTAAGGACAACGATGAATTTCTTTTTCTGAAGTGCACAGCTGAGAGGCACTTTGTGCTTTATCTTTGTTTCCATCCATGCAGCCTTGTTTTTTGTGGTGCAATGAGATAGACTTCCTGTGCCTACACCTTGACATTCTCCTCAAAATCATGACTAAATCTTTAATCATTCATTATTCAACAAAATACTTCAACATGAGAACGGACATATTCGGTCTTTCAAGAGCTCTTGACAGCCTCCAGAATACTCATTGATTCATTTAACAAGCTACAGATGAAGTAAACATCTGTCTAATGATTCAAGACAATGAGATTCCCTATTGTGGGAAACACCGAGGAGCAAGCCACGGTGAATCAATCCAAGGACACACGGCACAACACGACTTCCACAGGCCCGTCAGTGACAGCCTGTGGCGTGAGCCACTGGGTGTGGTTACCAAGCACAGACAGCAGCTCAAAACCAACAGTGCTCTTTGAAACTGGCCCAGGATAACTGTCCTATAATCAGTGACACAGCTCCAAATTGGAATCCAGCAGCAGCATCCAGGCGTGCCATGCACTGGAGCCACCTCCACCAGAAGAAAGCCATGGACTGACAAATCACCTCACTGCAAAAGGAGTCAAACCTGCTATATCTTTATGGGAAGTACTAGCTAATTTGTCAGTTCTTTATTATCTTAGATTATTTAGCATTATGGCAGAGAACCACTCAGAGAGATAATAGTAACTACATGAACTTACAAGTTTTCTATGATGTCACCAAAACATGCTAGTTAAAATCCTTTTTAATAAATACATGTATCACAAGTAACTATGTGTTGGTGTTCCCACTCTTATCCCGCACTCCCTTATCTTTAGTAGCCAAATGTCTGTTCATTTTAATACCTATTTCTTTCTGCTGATGCAACATGTTATCATGTGATTGCATTCCCAAGGCTAAGATTTGTCTTTTCTGTACAGCTCATGGACCTCTATGTCTGTGTTGCACACAGCTACCTTCCTACATGTAAACTTACGAGCCTCAGAACAAGCAACAAGCTCCGTGCACCTTGGTGAACCTGAAAATTGACTTTCATTCTGTGCTAAGTGTTTCAGAACCAGTTTTTGACCAATATTTTTGTTCACTTGACCAATAATAGCTGCCCCTAAGAATAACTCTGTCATGAATACCTCCATCCCAAGAAGGGCACTACAAGAAGAAGGCAAAGTTTACATAATTGGATTTTATGCTCAGCAAAGGGGAAACACTTCAGTCTTTGGAGTGATATACTTGATTTCTTCCCATGGCTTAAGTTTAATGCAATAACATTAAGTAACAGGAGCAAAGAACCACTGTGAATCAGTAAGCACTGAGAACTGCCAATGAATAAAACAAAATACACTTTTGTTTCTACATATGAAATTGTCCATGTGTGTGGTGTTACAAGGAAGTTACAAGGAAGTTACAGTTACAAGGAAGGCTGTATCTGAGTTTCTCCCCTGAGACTGAGTTGCTTATTTCAGCTGTTGCATCTAGGTGGAGTCAGTGATATCAAAAAGGATATAAGCCTGTGGGTTTTTTCTTTTTAGGAACAACTCACAGAGTTGATTAGGAAAAATCAAGATGCAAGGATGCAAGCAATTATTGTAATACTTAGCAGACAATATATATTCCTAACACATTTTTAGACAGGAGAAGAATAAAATTATACTTACAATAAAAGTATCTTTAATACTTTTTTTATTATTTGAGTGGAAACTATCATGCATTACATGATATCTGGATTTTTTTTCTATTCCAGACAGAACTGTTGTATTTTTAACACATCTGTGGATTGCTTCTCATTCAGCCTTTCAAATTCACAGAACACACAACACCAAGTACACTACTACTATATCTGTTTTCCTGAGGACATCAAGATGTTTTACACTTATCTCGAATGAACACAACATACAACATTTATATAGTGTGGATAGACTACATATATATATATATATATATATATATATGTATGTAAGTATGTATGCATGAACGTGTGTGATTAATCTGCTCTGATTCAATAGATGGCACACTGAAATTCCAGCAATATTTAACACAATAAGTGAACAATTTAACGTCCATATTTCAGCGAGAGACAGTAAGAGCCAGGAAACACTCCTCAGTTAGTTTTGGTGTTGTACACCACACTAACTGCTCCATAACATATTCAACAGGTTTTTGAACACTATGTCCAGTATTGCACTTCTTTCTCTAAAACTGAGGATTTTACAAAAGAAATAAACCTCCAAAACTGAGAAATAATCCCTCACTTCCTGATGGCTGCGTTTGATTGAGACAGAGATTAGGCATTGTCTGGTTTGTACACTATTCTAAAAATTCTTCACTGCCCGGCTAGAAAATCGAGAGACATCTGCGTCTGGAGATTGTGTCACTAATCCACTAATAGAAGTCCTCTGTGAAGTGATGTTAATGAAGAACTTTTCTGTGCCACTTGGACATAGGAAGTGCAGGAAACACTGCAGATCCTCAGAGGTAAACACGTGATATACTGCAAGCACTGGGTTTTTTTGTATAATATTTGCAAATTAGTTTAATGCTATCACATGATAATTCAAGTAAGTAGCTAAGTGTTACTTCCTAATGCATACAATTTTATTTGCATTTATTGACAATTCCTTTAGCTAAAATCCACTTGCAAGCAAGAATCCATTTTCTTTGTTTGCTCCAGACTTTTTTTTTCCACAAAAAGTTGTTACTTCTACTTTTAAGATTGGTGGGCATGGCAAAAATCTTTGTAATTCTGAACATAGACTTCTTTCATGACCATTATGAAAGCAAATCATCATAAAGCAATTACACAAACCACTAAATCAAAACTGGTATGTACAAAATCACTTGAAAACTACATACATAAAGCACCACCACAGGAAGGCTATGTGGGTGAATATATTTTTCAAATATGGCCATCACCTCAGTATCCTGGCTCAAAATTTTTTAACTTTGCAATTACATGCAATTGTCAAACCTGCATAGAACATCTTTATCATAACAGAGACATCTTGCTACCCTATTTATATGCTTCACCCTATGGAAATATTTATGCATAAATTAATCTGAAATAATTGAAAAGTCTGTATGAGCAAAATACGAGATGAATCACAACGTTTGGCTTGAAATGAAATGCAACGATTGACTTTTGGAGTCCCCATGACCTAAAAGATGCTACATTATATAAAATTGTCATAGCACTACACTCCTAAGTAAATAAAGATGTAACTTGTCTCCCTTTCAACTGCAACGTTAGAAAGGCTGACAGGGCTTCACAAAACCCTCCTGTGTTAGGGAACGGAAACTCCTAATGAGATTAGTTGGTGTGTGTGCAGACATTACTTAGCCATGACTAAATGGGCTCTCTTCCTGCAGCCAGTGGAAAATTCAGGGAACTTTTTCCCCCTGCAGCATCAGAGTCCCTCTAACCTTCAGCAAAGCCAGATCCAACAACAACTCTCCACTTTCTCTCCCTTTCTCCCTCTCTCTTTTTTTTTTTTTTCCCTTCCCTTACAAACATTTTTTGTGTTTTTCTTTTTTTCAGTTGGTGGTGGAACCTATCCACGTCGGCCAAGGGGGTCTGGGGGCAGGGGGTGGCTAAGAAAATGGGGTGGGGGGAGGTCCGGAGAGAAGGCAGAAGACTACAAAGGAAACTGTAAAAAGGAGCAAATACATAAACCTGAGAGGGAGAAAACCACAGAGTTTCTTTGTGAGCTGCAGTGACTCATTTTCAAGATGTTGTCTGCTGCCAGTTTCAAACCGGAAGCGCATGGCAATTAGTCTTGCTGTTTCCAGACAAGCCAGAAACTCTCCCGACACTTTTTTTTTTTTTTTTTTTCCTTTTTTTAAAGCCCCTTCTGCAGTTTCTGCAGGAGCCTTCCCTTCCCTCCCCCCGCGCCCTCCACGGCCCCGCTCGGCCTCGCAGCGCCGCCGGGGACCCCGCGGCGCCCCCGCCGCCCTGACAGGCACCGGGCGGCCCCCGCCGCCCCGAACGCCGTAACCGGGATGCCGCTGGGAGGGGACAGCCCCCCGGCACCGCCAGCCGGCACCGCCGGGCAGCGGGACACGAAACGCCCCGCCACCGCCGAGGGGCTGCGCGCAGAGCGGGGTCCCGGGGCTCCCCGCGACCCCCGGTGCCTCTTTCCCGGCCCTGCCGCTCCTCACCCTCCGGCTCCTTCTCCCGCATCTGCCCCCCTCCACACACACACTCACGGTCCGTCGCCTCACCTGCACCCGCAGCTCCCGGGGGGCGGTAGGGCCCCCGGGGAAACCCTCCACCGGGGCGGGGGCCTCCTCGGGCATCCCGCCCCCCCGACCGCCGCCCCCCGCCTCGTTACCGCCGCGCTGCCCGGGCCCGACCCCGGGGCAGGACCCCTGGGCTCCCCGGCCCCGTGCGGGGCTCCGAGCCCCCTCCCCGCGGTGCCCGGCAGCCTCACCTCCCTCCCGCGGGCTGTCCCCCCTGCCACCCCAGCAGCGAGCGGAGCGCGGCCGCAGCCGCCGGCCTCCCCTTCTCCTGCCCGCAGCCCCCCGAAACTTTGCGGGAGCCGGGGCGGGCGCAGCAGCACTTGTACCTACCCAGCGGCTGAGGGACTTTTCCGCTCTCTCCTGGTAGTCTAGAGGGAGCTGAGTAAAATTCCCTGATTCTCCATGCTGACAGTCTTCTGCAGGCTCTCTGTTGCTCTGTTGCTCTAGTAATGAGATCCTGATTTTGTTTTCCCTTTTTCCTTTTTTTTTTTTTTTTTTTTCCCTTGGGCCGGTGTGTGTGTGTGTGTGTGTGTGTGTGTGTGAGCGCCTGCCCGTGAGAGGGAGCGAGCAGGAAGCCGGGGCAGTCAGACAGCGGCCCGGCTCACTTCCTCTCCCGCACTATTCCCCGGGCGGTTTGCAGTCTGTGTAAACAGCCTTTTCCTCCCCGCGCCCCTCGCTCTGGCCGCCGATGTGCAGCATGGCTGTAACACAAGACACACGCATAGTACAGCGGGCAGCGGTGACTCCGCCGGCTCGCAGGGAGCTCCGCGACTCCCCCGACCGCCACCCCTTCCTGTGCTACACCCCCAGGGAGGAGCTTCCCGCAGGCCGCCCCGGCTGCTTGGGCCAAAATGCGCCCGCGTTTCCCCGGGGGACATCGGGGAGATGCTTATGAACCCCTTACGAGCGGTGCTTCGCCATCCCGGAGGATGGTGACGGCTTTGGCCCGTGGAGAGACGGCCGCCTTCGTCCCACCGTGCTGGGGCTGAGGTCACCGTGGAGGGGAGCACTGGGCACCGGTGGTGGGGTCATTGCGGGCTGAGGGGCTGGTGGGATGCAGTAGCTCACTGGACGCTCGTGGCCACCTTCCCAAGCTGAACCGCGCAGGGACAGCAAAGTACAGAAGTGGTGGAACACAGTACAACATAAATCGAGGGAAATAACATGTTAAAAATCAAGGAACACTCAAATCATAGCATCATGGAATAATGGTTTTATTTGGTTTGGGAGGGACCTTTGACAGTCGTCCTGTCCGATTCCCTAGCAATGAGCAGGGACATCATCAATTTGATCAGGTTGTTCAGAGCTACTGCTCCATCCTGGCCTTGAACATTTCCAGGAATGGAGCACCTCCACGTCTCTGGACAACCTGTGCCAGTGCCTTACCACTATTATTGTAAAAAACATCTTCCTCATATCCAGTCTGAACCTATCCTCTTTTAGTTTAAAATTATTTCCCCTTTTCCTATTGCAAATCATCAAATACAAGCTGGATCGTGCAGCTCCACATCACATCTCAAGAGTCAGACCAGTGGTAGTTAGCTGATTGAGGTTTAGGTTTTGACCTTCAAGCTGTAGACCTCAGATATAAGCCGTTGGTTTAGATTTATTAAAAGGGACACATTTCCAGTACTGGGAGTTTACATAAATTTTGTATATTTTTGTGTCTCGTATATCAGCATTTCTAATTTTATTTGGAAACGTTCAGAGTGAGTGACATTATCTTCTGTCTGCCTAGAACATCAGTGATGTTCAAGGCATAATACTTCAAAACCAATACTGTTATTTCTTTTAATAGCAATGAGATTTATCATCCCAGCACTGTAACTGCTATTCAGACTGTTTTTGATGAGCACTGACATAGAAGCCTTGATTATTTTTATCTCTCTATTGGTTTGTTGCTTGCAATGTCATTGAGAACAAAAGTATGTTTTAATGGAGTTAGAGATTGTCACAGTTGGCCACTAAGTATCAGTCAATAGCATCTGAACAGAAGTATAGAATCAAATTCAGTCTCTTGAGGAAGTCTATCAGGTTTCTTCCTTTTTGTGTTCTAACATGCCATAGAGGAGCAAGAATAATTTGGTACCAGCACACCAAATAATGGAACTTTGTTATTTTTCTTAAATCATTCCTTTTTAGGAGTCAGTCTGAATTCCAGAATAGAGATATGAGGTCTGATAAATCCTCATGTTGTGTTTTCTAAATAAAGAAGAAATACAATCTTTAATTTTGGATAGTATTTTTCCTAGATTAAATGTACAGTGGATCAAGTCCTTGCTGTTAGCACTAGTTTAAGTTATGAGGATTATAAGCTGAAGACCCAGTTTTGCAAACAGAGCAGTCAGAGAAGTTTTTATGGTATCAAAATGAAACGCTGGACTGACAGCTGGGAATACCAGTTTTCATCTTCTGCATTTGTCTTTGATTGTCTTTCTGACCAAGACATGAAGCAGATATACCACAGTTGCCTTGACCAGCTATTGCTGCGGAGATCTGAGAGAACAAACTCCCAAAAACAGTGCAAGTTCTTTTCTTCTGCATATAACAGTATGTCTCTAAAATGTCTAAAACTTTTCTCCAATTTCCTATGCTGTACCTGTTTGCAGCACCTTTTTTTTTTGTGTGTGTGTGTTATTTTACAACACCAATCATTTTTCTGTCTAGTAAGGTGGAAACCTAAATAAGGCTGCCATGCTGAAAGTCAGATGACTACTGGATGAGGGCTCTTCATAATTACCCTACAAAAGCTGGAGTAAAAAGTGTAGAACTCGTTTAACAGAATGAAGACAGCAGGATGTGTTGGAAACACAATCAATTCAGAAAGCTCTACAGGAAGTGGAAGAAAATAGGAGCTTTTGGCCAGAGCTACTGTTTGTAGCACTATGGATGTCATAGGAACAGTATTTTTGGAAACTACATCTATGTCTTGATAAAAACACTGTGCTTTACAGAATGATTGCTGAAACTCTCCTCTGCAATATCTGCCTGACTTGATTAATTTACACTTTGGGTTAACCTTAAGAATTATCTGATGCAAAAATACAAGATGATTTATGAGGAAAACAGTGTGTTTGTGTCGTGTAGGAGCTTTCTTCTTCTGTTTTTAAAAATCCTGTCAGTTAACATAGTTATTAAAATGCTGGTTATATTTTTAGCACAGTCACTAGTTAGCTTCTGTGTCTCATTTCACATCCATTCATCAGCACATGATATCATTACAACTGTTAACTGTGAAGACTTAGTTCTGTCCTCAAGCTATGAAGACCTGAGGGTTTAGCTTTGGAAATTGTTGTTCCTTGCTCAGATTTGGTCCAGACAACAGCTGTTGTACTCATAAAGGACTAAGTTTAACTGAGACAGCTCCCCTTGGACCAGTAAGGCAGGTTACTGCTGCTGAAAGTCCTAATCTGATGGGTTCAGGCAATCCTTGAACAAACATATGCACCCAGGATGTCTCTGTTTACCTGGAGACAGTGAGATTTGTAAAAGAGCCTGTATTTATAAACCACTCCTGCTGAAAAAATTGCCCCAAAGCATTCCTAAGAATAGTGACTATAATTCTGCCTCATTTTATTAGATTACATCAATTAAGAAACCAGGCTTTGTCTGTCTTTTCAGATTGTTTCTCCTGCATTTTTAAACTGTTCATAAATCTCATGTGCTGCTGTAATTAAACAATCTAAGAGAAGGAAACAAAAAAGTAAAGGTAGATTTGCTGTCGTCTGGATCTCTGTTTAAAGCTCTTCAGGCTGAGACTCATAAATGGGTTGGTCTAGGCTTTAGTCTAATTTCACTCTGAGCCTTGAGTCCCTCCGTAATTAAATTATTAAATTAAATTATACAATTGTAATGTCACTTTGTGGTTTACAATTTTCCTTAAGTGTACATAGGTGCTTATAATCGCATGTAATTATCAAGAACAAAGTTGAAAGCAGTTGGAAATAATTGTTGTTTCATTTAATATTTTAAGTGCTAATATATTTAATGAATATATACATTGTTTCATCTTCTCTAATAATTTTTATTTCTTTCTAGATTACAGGCTGTGCAGTGAAGAGGCTTCAGATTTGTGTCTGCCTTTAGGACAATGAGTACAATAGTTCTGTGGGAGAAACACTCCTAACCATTCTTCTTTCTTATTTTCTAACAATTCTAACTTGAATAACTGCCTGACAGGTTACAGGAGGATTTCCAGGGAATTTTGGAAACTGGGTAAATAAAAACTAATTACCTGAGCTGAAATGACAGTCTAATTCATGTAAGATTCTTGGTTGCCAATCACAACATGTTATTTAAATGTCCTGCAAATATTGCATCCATACTGATGAATGTTGCTCTAGGAGGTTTGGCTTTTTTCTTTCACACTCTCCTGTAGCTGAACCAGCACAGGCTTTAGAGCCAACAACTTCATTATTGCAAACAGCCCTGGGGGATCCACACTGCTCACAAAGTGGTCAAGTCCTCAGTTTTATCTCATCTCACTGGCAGCTTCACTGGCAAGAAAAGTGCTGTGTCCAATACCACAACTCCAGCACATAACACTGACTCTAAATCCACGGAAACTCAAGGGACGAGGTTGCACAGTGTTTCCCAAAAGCATTTCTTCCTGGGCTTTTTGCTGAGCTATCTAGAGTAAAATTGTGAACTTTAGAAGAGGTAATGGCAGACATCACCTCTGATGATCCTTCTGTCAGATCACAGAACTGTGTTTGTTCTTGAGAAACCTCTTGTTCAAAGTTGGTTCAGATTAGTGGGAAAAAATTGCATGTTGCCACAAAAGCTTCTAAACTTAATGTCACATTTTCTGAAACAAATAAATCCTGCAAGTTTTAACCTAAAATATTTCCTGTCAGAGGCAGGAGAAGGGCTAAGTGCTTCTTCACACCATGAACTACCATGTACAGATGGTAGGACTTTGGCAGGGAATCAGGAGCCTCTTCTGCCTTCCCAGGGACATCTTTTTCCCTTAGGGAGCATGTTCTAGTCCCTCGTGACTGTCTGTGAATGAGATTTGTTGTTGGCTTGCAGTTAGAAATCTGCCTTCAGTCTTAAAAGAATGATGTTTTAGAGACCCCAAGGTTTTCCTCTTCTCCCCTATCCACCCCCGGAAGGCTGTGGTGCTTGATCAGGAAGGAGCGTTTGAGGCAAATGACTGCTTTTACACTCCTCTTCCTCTGGCACATTTTGCTTTCCTGAATGTTTTGCTTTCCCTGTGTGCTGTGGAAGAAAGCACATGACCCAACATGTTTCAAGTAAAAGCATCATTGCCTGTACAATTTCATTAGGTTGCCTTCTTAGTGAAAGGTTTATAAGGAATTACATCCTGTGTACAGTGTAATTGCCTATGATTTGTTTGTCATTAAAGGAATGTGGTGTCAGTCTGTATTGAAGGAACCTAGAGCATCTAATGAGCAACCCATGAAAACAGGCAAAGAGGATTCCATGAATCTCTGACTAACCATGAAGTCTAATCTAACGGCAAAGATTAACTATTTCAGGTTTCTCTTAAATCTTCCAATCTGTTGTACAGCAATTTCTTTTCCAGGCTAATTAATTAAAGGTCTCAGCTAGAACTTTAGTTGCATTTTATTGATCTCTTCCCCTCCCCCACCATTTCCCATCTGTCTATTTTATCCTAACCTAATCTCTAAAGATAAGTGATCCAAGGTAATTGTCTACTGACAAATATCACCATAGCATCTGAACATAATTAAACTGCTTTTACTGTTCTCAAATGCTTTTGGTCCAATGGAGCACAACTCACTGCCATTTCTGTTCAGCCCACACTAATTCTAAAATGTTTAAATGATTAATGAAATTGAACATATTTTACCTTCAACATGTTATTTTATAGTTTTATGTTCCCAGTATGATACACACTTTGGGACACAGGTCTACTTAAACATTTTCAAATAGGTGAAAATGACAATATTTTTTTCTCTTCTAATTACTGTGTATTTTATTATAATGTTCCAATTAATGTATTTTTGTATTTTATAGTTACAAAGTTAATTATGCATATTCTTGGTGATGTGCATTTTCTAATATACTAACTGATGTTTTCTTAAAGCCCTTCCTGTTCTCCTACTCCATAGCCATAATTACAAACCTCATATAAAAGACACTTTGGAAAAGCAAAGTCTTCAAAATGTTCAGTTTTTAGAAGTCAAAACTAACCCTTTAACCAGTCATTGGTGCAGACCATAAAGTACAGAGATTATGTGTTTCTTATGGGAAATGACAGCTATTAGCATAATAGTAGCTCCACTCTGCTTGCTAGAAAATCCTTTTTTCTAAGTCATGTTACACAAAAAAGTTTAAAAATTAATGTATCTTAATACCTTTACGTTGCATGTTCATGTGCACTCCTTTTTCTTGAATGGTAAGAAAAGATTTTGGAAAATAATTCAAGGCACGTAATTTAGGACCCTGGTATGAATGCTTCCGAGGTGCCTGCTTCTCCCTGCTGACCAGGCAGGGATCCTGGGAAGCTTCTCTAGATAACTCAGCCACTCTAACTACATGCTAAGGGTTAGAAGACATAGGTATATCTTTGATTCATATTCTGCCTTCTGTACAGCTGAAATGTGGAATCCACTTTTTACTGCTAATGAGGAGATTTTATTTGCTATACATTTTAACTACAAGTATGAAAGGTTTTCAGTCTAGACAAACTCATATCTAAGTAATTTTAAAGTGACAACTTTTTGTTCCTTCTAAAAACTCAGGTAATGTAGGCTTGCAATGCAAGCTTGATCTTGTTCCTCAAAACAATTCCCAGTTTATACATCTTTCATATATTTACTCTGTAATAGAACATGACTACTGTCCTACCTGTACCTGAAACAGGCACACTGAAAAGCTGATGCCCAATATCCCAGCTGATATCCTATCATCACATGCTTGTGGTAGTTGCAGTTCTAAGAGAATTGAGGATGTGCAGCCAAATCTACAGTTGTATGAGTATTGTTTTGGCTGTTGTTGTGTGCTCCTGACTAGGCACTGTCAAAAGATGCCTCATTTGTATGGAAAGTTCTTTTGATTCAAACCATCGGCTCCTTCATAGCCAGACCTAGCAAAAGGCCATAAACACAAGCTGAAGTCCATAATTACTAAATAAATTCTTCAGAGCTAACCATGTGCTCTTGTTTTGCTTAACACAAAATGTATTCAAGCAACAACATGTTGAGGAATGCATATAATGCAGGTGGCTCAGGGTGCAGCTGCAGTTCAAGCTGTGGGTTGAGCTCTGGGTGGCTGGAGCCCCAGGCAGGGGCTGTGGAGTGCATTACAAAGGGCCCATGCACCTGTGGTGCCGGCCAGGGGACCAGACGCTCAGAGATGAGGCAGGAGCCGAGGACCCTCAGACTTCCCAGTGCTTGGGCTGTGAGGGGATAAAAGCAAAGGGGATCCTTTTTCAGGGTCCCTCCTCAGAGACGCCAGCTCAAGTTGGTGTTTTCTTAATTAGTTATTGCACCAAGATTAAATTATTTGAAGGCTCATCTGAGACTCTGCTAAAGGAAACCTGGAGTCGTGCTGGTGTGCATGTGGAGAGTGTGGCTGGGAAGGGACTTCAGTCTCAGCTCAGGAGGTACGAGCAGGACTGCCAGGGTGGCTCCTGGATGGTCAGAGAGGGACGTTCCCTTTACATGCAGGCCTATGGGAACATCTAACATGGATATATCGCACCACTGGCACCACGGCTGCTCCAGGTGATAGGACAGGTCTTTGGCTAAACCCTCTCATACATATTTCAGCTGCCTGCAACACTAGATTGAAGCATGCTCTAAGCTTTGCTGAAGCGAGGTCTTCCATCCTTCTGTAAAAGGTGTTGAAGTTATGTTAGGTTTCTTTTGACTGTGGTGCATTCCAGTCAGGGGTCCGCTGAGGAAGTGGTCTTCAGGGGGACTTTGGTTAAATACCAAGTTTCGTCAAAGTTTTGCATAGATTGTAGTATAAACTTGTTAGTCTGACACTTGCTCATTCTGTTAAAAGGAGGATGCTACCCCAAACAGATTATTGCATACATTACTCTCATAAATCTTTCACAATTCATCTTAAAAATTGCTTTGAGATATTATTGCAATTAATATTGTAAGAGAAATTGTAAAAATACTTACACATAGAAATGTGTAGTAAAGTATGTAACTGTCCTTAAACATTTAAAAAGAAGAAGGAAATGTTATAAAGTGTTGGTAAATTTTTTGGATGCTGTTTATGTTTGAACTTTTCTCTGTTTTCCTGTAGAAACTTCCGTATCCTCTTCCTGTGTCCCTACAAAGTTTTGTACAATGCAGAACAAGAAATGCTACAGGGATTGTGCTCCACCTTTCTCTTTCCTGCTGGGATATCCTTTCTGTAGAGAAATGTAAAGTATGTAATATTCAAGTAAAAATTTATCTCAGTAATTTTCTGTAATCTTCAACATATTGAGTGGCAGAAGTGCACCGCTATTTTTATGTTGTTATGACATATGAATTTGCCAGCCAAAGGTAGCTAAAATCTATTACAAAGTTTCTTGTTTTCCAGAGTCTTATCAAGGGTTCATGTCTAAGCCAAACAAGACAAGGGTGGGCTGGGTTTTTCTCTTCATTGTTTCGACTGAATTAACAGGAAGGGGGGAGTGCTTTACCTGTCTGACAATGGAGCAATATTCATTAGCTCCCACTTTTCACTTGTCTGTCTGTCCAGACTCTGTCTGCATCCTTGTGGGAATTGTAGGGGAACTTCCTAGCTCCCAGTAATAAATAAAGAAATTAGTAAAGGCCTTCATCCAAATTCCACTTTAAATTCACTCTAAAAGTTAATGTTTACAATATATAAAATAGAGGAACAGGACTTTAAAAGTATAGGCACTGCTAATGGATGATGTTCCTGAACAGTCAGCATAGTCTCACCAGCATGGAGCAGAGGGGCAGAATCACCTTCCTTGACCTGCTGCCCATGCTCCTTTGATGCAGTCCAGGATTCCATTGGCTTTCTGGGCTGCAGGCTCATAATGCCCAGTCATGCTGAGTTTTTTGGCAGCCATCACCCCAAGTCTTTCTCTGCAGGCTGGTTTCAATCATTTCTCCACCCAGCCTGCAGGTTTTTCTGGGATTGCCTCAACACACCTACAGGTTGGGCAGAGATGAACATTACTTTAAACTCTGTGAAAAATCTGTGAATATTAGCTCTTAGGAAGAAGACTCTGTTAATGCTACAATAAGGAAGAATTGTAACTGAACCCATCAAGTCACAGACACTAATGAGTCCACAAGATGATAAGGTATAAATGACTTTATCATGTCATTAGAGTCAACTGGAGTTTGCACTTAGGCAACAGAGAACCCCAGTCAAAAAAGGTAAAGCCATATGAAGCCAGACTTCACTTTCTCTTCCTTTCTGGAACAACATGGTTTTTTTGCACAGCTCCACAGAGATATAAATTCCTCTCTTCTTGTCTAACCCACAAAAGAGGCTACTAGGCAAGACCAGACTGTCCTCAGGACCAGTGTTACACCAGTTAAACATAGACAGTCTTTAACCACCTTCTACTTTGGTCTTTCTGGTTGTCTTGATAATCTTGGTTTTCCTATCAGAGCCTCAGGAAACCACATATCAGAAGGTTCAGGTAACTTTGTTCTGCTCCCTGGATTAACCCCAAAACCAGTGCAAACTGTTCAATACCTTCCCCTAGAGGTTGCAGGCATCTTTTTTCCCTGAGAGTACCAGTGTAAAATCATGATTCTAACAAGAAAAAGTTTTATTAAAAAAAAGGTGAAAACTCAAAGAAATGTGTATTTTCCCCTAATTTATTAGTTACATTTCTGATCAGCTTTATTAGATTAGATAAGACTTGGGCTCCATGGAAATAAAAAGGGACTGCTCTAGTGAAAGACTCACTAAAGGTAAAGAACAGTGTCTTGAATGTTTAATAGCTATTTCAGAGCCTACATTTTCACATGTGTTTGTTTAAACCTCATTATAAGCCATTCTGACCAATTATTTCTTCACCCCAGAAAAACTGTTTCATCATTTGATTCAATTAAAAAAAAAAAAAAAGTGTGTGTTTCTATGAGGAGCTTATTGAGGTAAAGACACAAAGAACAGATGAGTGCTCTGTGTAGTTCTGAAAACTGTGAAGTCAGAATCATGATCTGTGTCACCTGTGCAAGGTATCCAAGCTGGGCATTTATCATGATGCTGATAGAGTTTCTTTCCCCTTCCCTGTGCTTTCCCAGTTAGTATGGTCAGCAAGACCTCCATGCACTCAAGTGCCACATCATTAAATCATGGCTCTAAGTCATATTTAGAGTAGGGCTGCATCTGCCCCTTCAAGAAGTCTTCACTTCTCTCCCACAGCAAAAACCTTCCTTTGAGGCCTGATACTTTCCCTACTTGAGCAGAACAGCTCCCAAGGGAGTTTATGTTTGTGAAAAAACAAAAATGAGTCACAGGCAGAAGATTAATTTAATAATGCAGAAACAGATGCCCTCAAGGATGTGTGGTATAGAAGAGAAAACAGCAACTTTTATGATGCCTGTCTTTCTCCCAGCAAGAATCACCTCTGTCTTTCCTCATTATAGCTTTGCCAGCTACTTTTAAGGTAAGACTTGCAGCTTAGAGATGTCTATGCTCAAAGCAAATCTGGAATTGTAGCATTTTGGCCCTTCTTAATGAGTTTTTTCCTCTCACAAGACTGTTTAATTTCCATAGAACTGTATGGAAATAGAGTTGGTGTCTTTTTTCCAAGATGCTTGTTTTTTCATTGCCTCTCTTCAAAGTTCTGCATAACATTTGAGAGGGTTGAAACAGGAAACTGAGATGTTCTGGGTCTCTTGGCAAGGGTTCCAGGAAGTGATGAACAGTTATTTGATAATGGCCCTTTGCTTCAGGAAGGGAGAACTTAGTTGTTTTAAGATTTTGCTGAATTGTGAGAGTATTTTTTTATCTTTCAGGGGATATTACCTTGCAGTGATTTGTATTGTCAGCCTTCTCAGGTCTGGAGAAAAAGGTAGGTCATCTGCCTGGAAAATATCTGTTTGAGAAGGTAGAGCCCCAGATGTTGAAGCTAAAGCTTCTGGTGTTATCTGGCGTTTTTTGGGGTGAAATTGCTTAGAAAGGGGGAGGCAAACTCTGCAGGTAAGATATCAATCACACTGTCACTCTGTAACAGGTATTTGCGATTTGAGTGACTCCAAGGAAGACTTACACTGAGTCATCTGTCTGGAGATGACAAGTAGTCATTTGTCTGTGAGATGAGGATGGGGTTCTTCCAGGGTATAGAAGAGAAAAAATAACAAAGATGGAAAGAAGACAAAAGACATTTCATCTAGTATCACCAGCTTCCTCAAATGCAGAATGAAAAACATCTACTCCAGAGAGCTGTAAAGCAAACAGCACATGAGGGGAGGGGAGGGGAGGGGAGGGGAGGGGAGGGGAGGGGAGGGGAGGGGAGGGGAGGGGAGGGGAGGGGAGGGGAGGGGAGATTCAAACCGCATTCTGTTATATTTAACAGTTTACATTATGTATACAAATATCCTAATTTAGGAGTTATACCCTCAAATATTTGTGAGTTATACACCCTGTGGATATTCCATGTGTTCACTAACATTAATGCTAATGTATCAGGTTGCTCTGTACTGATTGTGCTATTGTATGAGATTACAGTGCATTACTGGGTCCAACATCAGAGGCTGCAGAAAATTATTGGTCTGTGAGATATGAACTGAAGAAATTTTACAAGTGTCTGCTTTGGGCTGTCATCATTGCTTAGGAAGTTTCATAAAGACCTTGCACTGATGTCCTAATTTTAAAAGTTTGGGGTTTTTTTTGTCAATGGTACTAATGAAATTTCTGCAAGTAAAACAGTAACTGTTGTCACATTTTTTTCCATTTTTTGGCAGTTGACATTTTGCATATTATAAACCAAATTAATTTGAAGAACTAGAATCTGTACCCGTTTGTGCAACATCTCACATACCTTAAAATTATGAAGAAGAAAATCAACCAAACCTCTGTTTTCTGTCAGACACATACTTGGGATTTTTGAATTTTGAACATTAAAATTCACTGAGAATGAGGATTCATTTCCTAGAGGGAATAAGATTGTAGCTGTTTGTGCTAAGTGTTCAACATATATGGATAAAGCCTCTAACCCCACAATTTTTCACGTGTGGCTTTTACTGTTCTTCCTCAAAATAGTGAGAAAAAAAACAGTTTGTGTTATTCTATTAAATTGATTCACTTACAGAACTGACTGGATGAATTTTCTCTTTAGGAGTTCAGTTGTACATCTTTCTAAACCTTTCAGCCTGGAAACAACCCACACACCATAAGGGAGTATATGCGGTGTTAGTGTCTGGAAACTTCAAAGTAGCCTTGGTCTCAGATTTATAGAAAATAAACAAACATCCTTTTAAGTAGCATGCTGATCAGCTGCAGAAATTATTTACTACAGCCTGTTTAGGCTAAGAATTTAGGAAATTCCTGATGAAGATAACGGATCATCTTTTGAAGTGTCATCTTTCCAATTTTTTTTCAGCTATGATGCAGAGACTATCTTTTCCTGGGTAGGATTATTTTTTGTGCTCTCCTCAAGTCCTGTCAGCATTTATTTGGCTTGTCCAAATCCTCACTCACTTTGTTCTTTTCATTGATTTTGTTTTTTAGGCCTATAATGCTGTATTTTCACCTTACTTTTCACTTTTCCAAGTAAGTTGTTTCCATATTTTGAGGATATGTAAAAAAAAAAAAACAAACTTATTTACAGGTCTGGATTTTATTTTATATTCACATTTAGGTTTTTTTACATATGTTTCTTTTTTTGCAAGTATTCTGAGGGAACCACTTTGCTTGATTTTTTTCATTAAAAAAGATCTCCAATTCTGTTCCTATAGATTTTAAATATTTTCATGTTTCGTTATCTGCAAAATAAAATTAGTCTTCAACTCAATATTTTTTCAAAATAAAAAAGACTATGGCTTTAGGAGGCAGACAGGAAGTTATGCCCTTTTGACCCAAAGAACTAAGAGGAAGGTTGGGAGGAAGATGATAAAGAGAAAGCAAAGGAGAATACAATTTGTATGCACTGGTCATGGATGTCAAAAGTTTTAAATTATCCCAGTAGGAGGTACATGGGGAGCAATCCCAGGCAGAACGTGGAAACACGACGTAGTGCACCACTCTGTATTGACTTTTTCTCCTTGTTCTCTTGAATTGTAACTTGGATATTGCTATTTCCAGACATCTCACAGAAGACTGGGTTTTTGTGATCCTTTCAACTGGTTATGTGTGAAATCAGTGTTTATGAGGACAATTACTCCTGCACAGTATTGCCAACCTAGGAAGTGCATAGTACTGTGGAAGTGAAAGCCTCAGTTATGCAAATACTTGGGATCATGAAGTCATTTCTGTACCTTTGGTTTCTTTTCTTTCTTATTTCATACTTTTTTTTTCTTCCCGCCCCCCCCCCCATATTCTTCTCTGGCCTGTGGGTTTTTATGTTTTGTTTTTAATCTGTTTTTCCTAAACTATTTATATTTATGCTTTTTTACGCCCCCCAGCCCTCCTCATAATTTTTGAGTGCCTGTTGGAAAGAAAAATGGGGCAAAGCTTATCTTTTTCCATTCTGCAGATGAAAATCCAGAGGTTTTACACAGAGAGATTCAGAGAGATAGGGGAAGGAGTGCTGTTGCTATGGTGGTCTTCTTTGCTTCCTCTCTTCTGCAAGAGTTTATCCTTAGTGAGTCCAGGGGACTCAAGAAAGGAAAGAGCTCTGAAATTCTTGCTTGAAATAGAAAAGAGGTAACTTGATCCTCCTTTTATTCCACAGAAACCTGAGGACAAATGGGTGTGCCTAGTAAGTGTGACAGCAAGGCAAGAAATTAGAAACAGTCCGGTGGATAAGGAGGCTAAAAGAGAAGAATGGGCAGAGATGCCAGAACTACAAATTTGACATCTCTTTGGCATGTCAAAGGACAGGGAAAGGCAAAGAATTGCGCTGACCCCCTGTTGCAAAAGCCAAAATGTACAGCTGGACGGTGAGATAAATTACTCCCACAACCAAGCAGATGAGTCTCACTGTCACTGTGCCCCAGTGCTCCTCCTGGCCTGGGGCAGCTGAATGCAGAATCCTCCTGGGACCTTGGATCAGGCAGAAGGGTCTAGCTAGCAAAGCAAAGGGGCAAATGTAGATGGACATTTCTCGTAAACTTGGCAATATTTTCAAAGTCTATGTTGTGACATTTTATGCTTTGCCATAGATACATGTCAAACACCTTGTACTAGCATATCATTAGGTGCTGCAAAGTGCAAAACTTGTCTCCAATTAAAATGTATTCCACACATACTGGACATTTGAATTTGTGACCCTTACATTTATTAAAACAAACATTCTTACATCTGATGGGTTTGAGTGTTATTGGAGCTTATATTTTCAGGCACTTACACCAGGCAAATATGAGCGTAATAAATGTCTGAAGACTGATGAAATTGTGTCAGAAAATAATTTGGTAGAGTCTCTTCAAAATCAGGAGATCTATAGGGGGGTGCAATAGCCTTACTTCATATTTGCATGGAGAAATGTACATGAGTTTCTCTTAAATTTAATTACTTCATTGTCTTTATAATATTTGACAACTTTTACATACACTTGTCCTCTTAATATCTTTCCAGTACATCTAAAAATGAGATGTAAACCTGTTGATAAGCTGAATTGCATGTTTCCACTTAAATCTGAATTCCTTTTTGGAATCTTTTGATTTTTTTTTTTTTTTAGAAATGTCACAATATTTTGCCTACCACATTTCCAGTATACCTGTACTTAATGCTCTTTCATTTCCTTTGCCTAGCACAAGATGCTGTTATTCCACAAAGTCCCAGGGAGAGTAGGGAAAAAAAAAAAAAAAAAGAGAGAGAAAAATGTTAATTTAGGAAGTAAATCTGCTCAGTGCTTTATCCCAGCATCCAGTTCTCCTACTGCTTTTCATATGATGTTTTACACTGCACAGAATTCACTACTATTGTAAAAACCATGGTTATGTTTCTTTTTAAATTTCAAGAAATCCATGCCCTGTTTTAAAGCAGATGGGATTCATAAATTACAAATTATGCTCTCCTTGAAATCCTTTTCATTCAGGAGCAACTCCAGAAGTTTGCTAATTAGACCCATTAAACCAAAACACCACAGCAATAATTCTGTGCAGAAGGAAAGGAGAAGACATCATTAACACTCTTTTATTTACCATTTTGCTGCAAGACAGCACAGAAACCATAATCAGCTCACAACTACGTTCTGTCAGGTGCTGTACAAAATAGCAGTTCCTGCTTCAGGAAATGTGAAATTTATGAATATATTTATAGCCAGTTTTGTGGCCCTCTGGTAAATCCTTTCATGGTTACCTGTCCAAACACTAGTATAGGAATCCAGAAATGTTTGCTGTAGGATACAAACACCTGTGGTTTTCTTCAGGCTGAAGCCCAGTATAGTTTCACCTCCATGGAAGAGTAATAGCACCTTACTGTACACAGAGTGGAATAAAACCCAAGACATTTTGTGCTCTTTAAATTGAAGATGCTTTATACATAGATATGTTTACTGAAAGGCCTTCCAATGAGGCATAACTACGTAGGCATCTTTGTAATATACCTGGGTCAATGCTAATGTTAGAAAGTACTTATTCTGTGGGTCAGCATTGCTGCTGTTTGCAGCCCTGACCTGTTGGTCTGTAATGAATCAATCTGCAGAAGAACTAGACTAACCTGTATCTGTCTCAGCTTTCTTAATTGCAGACCACAAACACTGATAGAACCTAAAATGTTTGCTCAGTCTAGACTGAGCAGGGAAACGAAGGAGCACATTGAATGTGCCCTTTGGGAGCACCTTCAGCTCCTATTATGGAGGCAAAATCTACATATGGCATCAAAAATTCAGACTGCACACAAAAGCAACAAGTGATAATAAATGACTCCTTTAAAATAATTTAAATTAATACAAAATAATCAGGTTTGTGTGTGTTAAAGTTTGGGAGTGCATTTAGTGTCTCTGGAAATTGCTGGCTAGACTGTCCACCACAAATACGAGCAGCAGGTGAGACATTGCCACCTCCCTTGTCCCATCCTAGAGAGGACAGGTCGTTTGCTTGCTGAAATGACACCAGAGCTGCAAAGGGTGGAATCAGAGACACACCAAGTCATCCTGTTCCCTGTGTCCCTTCCTGCACCTCCAGGTGTTGCAAGGAGAGGCGTGCAGGAAGAGCCATCCCAGCTGACTGGCCAACAGAGGTGACCTGTGATCACACCACCACCATGAGGTCTGTTTGTGCAGACAGGCAGGAATGTGATCCCCTCCTCCAGAGAGCAGGGCAACAAGAGCCCTCTGGGCTGCGGTGGGACGGGGCGGTGGCTTCTCTCTGCTGGGAAGCTGGGCACTCCCTTTTACTGCAGCTACACTAAAAATGGCAGCCAAAGCCAAGTGCTGGGATATTCACAATCCAGGCAGTGCAAAGTGTGCTGTCCTGTTGGGAATGAGGCGTGTCTGGAGCTGAGGTTGTTCATGGTTTTGTTTGGCATCCAATTTGGGCACATATTTTGGGCATGGAGACACATCTCTGGCCACCTGTCCTTTTTCCTGTGATTTCCACATGGGGGACCTTGAAAGCCTAAGAGTCCTCAGAGCAGTTGTTTTAGAGCAGCACCAGCAGCTGTGGAAAAGCACCTTGATGGGAGAATTCCACTCAAAGCAGGAAGCCTGGAAGAAGGATCCTTGCAGCCCTGATGCTCCCATCTGTGCCAGCCACCAGCACTAGCCACAATGGGGGCCCTTCATGCTGCAGTGAAGCTGGAAGCCAAAGGCAGGAATTCCTGACTTGTCCTGAATCCAAAAATCTGAGATTTAAAATGAAAAAAAAATTTTAAAAGCAGTTAGCTCTTCTCAATTGAGTTAATAATTGATGCATTTTCCAGGCTCGTCTCATCTGTCAGAGAACAGGAAGGAATGTCCCTGAAAAACTTCAATTTTCATATGTTACCTTGGCCCATGGGGGTTACAGAAACAGCCTTCAAACTGGGATAACCCAGGGCTGCTCATCCTGTGAAAACACGAGAAGCCACCTCTCCTGTGTCCCTCTCCAGTGCCTGGGATTGACAGGCATCACTCTGGAGAAGGCTTGAAAGGGTTACCAGGCTGTGAGAGGGAAGGGTGGGGAGCGGAAGGAGCAGGAAGGCCCGGGGAACCGCAGTTCTCTTACAATCATCAGATCAAGTCACAGGGTGGAGGAGGATTTTCCAGATCCTCTGACCTTAAGGTTGGGGAGTGAAAGGAAGAGGAAGCACATTTGCACAGATCCTCTGTCAGAGCTTCCTCAGGGAGGGGCTCAGCCCTTCTGGCCCTTTGCTACATGCAGGGCCATGCACACACATATGCACAGCTAAATAAACATGAGAGTGAAGTTCAAAGTAGGCCCACGAGAGAAAACATAATCCGTGGGAACCTGTAATTAACCCTTGTGTTCACCAGCCCCTCATATCTTAAACATTAAGTGTGTAACCAGACATAAAAGAAGATTTTTGCTGGGTAGCGGGAGTACCTTGCAGTCCTACAGCACTTCCTAGGATCTTACAATCACCTTATAAGCCATTAAGCCTGACCATGCCTTTGGACAGAAACTTTAGCAGACTCAGAAAAGTAGGGAAACTGAAGCATAAAGCATAAATTAATTGCTGGGATGACTTGGAAGTCCTGTGGTAGAGTTGGACAGGTGGCAGAGACCCCATAGTTCCCCACCACCTTCTTTGTGCCAAATTCAATGCCTGTTGAAGACACCAGATTTTTATTTACTTTAATATGTTTGGCCTAATCTCTTCTGCCACAAAGACATGATCATTTGTATTTTATTATGTACCTGTCCTGCATCTGAATCCTCAGCATGGGTTTCTGAGACAGTAAGACATACTAGAAATAGGCCTGAGAAAATCTTTTTTTCTCAAAAAATTATAATAAAAAACAGCAATTCAAATATCTGCTGTGTTTTTCTCCTTTTTCTCCTCTTGGTCATGTTTAATTTTTTCCCTCTTCGTTTTGTTTTCAAGCTACAGGAAGTTTTACTATGGACCATTTTAGATTAGACACAGGATTCAGTGGGTGAGACCTTTACTTCAGCAGATTTCGAAAAATGTTATCACTATGAAGAGGCAGTCAGAGCTGCAAAATTGACCAGCAGTTTTTGTTTCCTAATCCTGAATAATTCCCCTCCTGAAGAACATTAAAAATAATAACCGAGCATGCAAGCAATTCATCTTCTTATAGTGGCAGATGAGCTGCCCAAAGTGTGAAATTCAGTAAGAGCTCTTTTCAACAAGTATTTTTTTTTTCTGTTGCACATATCATAATTGTGTGTGAGCGACTGCAGCAGTGTCATCTACTGGTAAGTGAGCCAGCTGAAGGTAGCTGAAATGTTTTCTGGAGTCACTAAAGTAACTTGCCAAGGGTAGCAGCCATGCTGGCATCTCCACTGATTCTGTGGCTGGATTTTCATCTTAAGTGGGAAGGCAGTTCATTGTCCTTTGCTGTTAGTCTGATCACTTCTCAGCATTTGCACATTGGTTGTCAGTCTTTTTTTGACTCCTCTAAGCTATTTTTTTTCCTCTCCACCTGTACTCCTACATCTCTTTATTTTATTGCTCCTATGATGGTGGTACATATGTGGTCTTCTAGTGACCACATATTTTAATCTTTTGGCACTGGGTGATGTTTACACAGCATTTTGTTCACCATAAAAGGCCCTTTAAACATTGATTTACAAACCCTTCAATCTGTCATTTTTCTATTCAAGAACCACTGGTTCTGACAAATGAGCCAACACATCTGAACATTGGTACATGCTGTATTTGTGATGTTTATTTTCTTCCAATCATCAGCTTTGATTTAGACTATGTATTTTTTTTCCTCTTTCTTTTGAGTACTTCACTCCTGTGAAATAGATAATGATATTTATTGACTATTACCTTCTGAAAGTCTAAATTTTATTCCTACAAGCTAACAAAGATGGCAATAGACCAGTTGTGATTGCATATCACCTCTTCCCATTAGAAAAAAAATGCACAATTTGCACAGAAAAAGGGACCTAGACAGAAGGAGAGCATTGAATGCTGTCTCCTTCAGAGACAACTAAAATCTCTTGCCTTTCTGGTTTACAACTGAAAGGGCTTTGCCATTAGGAGGTCTGCTGGTACTGAAACCCAGGTGCCAGCACACCCTCCTCACTGCTGGGTTTCTATGAGCCATGGTGTAGATACAGCATTTGAAACGCTGGTGAGTGTCCTCTTCCAGGTCATCCCCATCCAGCCCCATCTTGCAGAAAGCCTCCAGGGTGTTCAGTACAGGTCGCCTTCGGGAGGCTCCAGAGTGAGGAAAAAATGGCAGAAATTGGCTATCTTAGACTGAACTCAATGCATGAATGGTGACATTCACACAATCTTTCTGGAATATGCAGCACAAAAAATTCAGCATCATCTCCCAATTTGTGATAAAGCCTTGATGCCATCTTGATAAATGCTATACATATGACCTAAGTATTCATTATTGAATGTTGACCTATTTAGACTCCTGGATGCTTCTGAATAACCCCAATATTCAAGACAGCTAAAACTTAATGTTCACTTTGTAGCTGATGAGAAAATTGCAACCCTGTAATATTGTGCCAGCTGGACTTCTGGACACAGTGTCAGAACATCTTTAGCATCAGCAATTCATCCAGTAGTTGCAATTTGTTGTAGGTGTAGCTGTACTTGCACACTAGTAAAAAAAGTCCCTTCAGTCCTTCCTGACCAGGTAATTCCTTCTGTCTGTACCATCACCTGGCTTTAACATTTGCATCCTCTTGGAGCATCAGTGTTATTTCCAATAAGAGGAAAGAGCCAGGACTAGATTAAACCATATCCCTTACTACACCAGAGACAGGAACAACTACAGGGTTTGCAGGAGGAAACCAAAGGCAAATCTAATTTATTTAACTCAGCATTCCTTTAGTGGCATTTTGGGCATATAACAGGGAGTAATCCAAAGCTTAGTCCTACGGGTGAGGGGAGTAGGAGGACAGAAAAATTTTTTTTTCTGGAGGCTGGTATTCCTCCTGCCTTATCCTGGGGAGAGTTTCCTGAACCTGGTGTCACAGGCTCTCTCATCAGCAGCCTCTGCAATGATGCTGGTGACAGCTTCCTCTCCCATTTCCATTCCCACCTGGAGGGGGCACAGCTGGATGGGGTTCCCACAGGAGGACTTTGTGATGTGAACGATCTACTGTGAAAAGTGAAAACCTAAATTTTTAAATGCAAAGTTAAAGGAGCTCAGTGCTTTCTCCACAAGCTGAGGAAGAAAAGCTTCCAACTTGTCAGTTGCGTGTTTTTGTTCTGCCTTGTGTAAACAGAGTAGTCTTGCTCAAAGGTTCCCAAGAGAGTCCAAAACTAAGTTACAACGAATTTTTACATTTCAGGAAGGACAGGTGGTCTTTCAAGGAAAAGAATAAACAGTGCTGCTGTTCACATCTTGAGCTGCCACTGGAGCAACATGGCAATGTCTTTTCATAAACCAGCCTTTCTTTACTTACTACGTGGACCAGTGCTCTCACAGGAAATCAGACCGCTTGTGCATTGGGCTCTGTGAAGCTTGAACAACTACCCCATCTTGTCACCTGCCAAAAGCACTCCACTGAATATGGTCACAGTTCCTCTGCATGGGGTCCTTTACTTTCTGCCAATTCATGAGGCTTTTAATGCTATGCAGGCAGAGATTTGAGGCAAAATCCTGTATCACATTTTAGAAATTATTTGCTACTCCAGGGTCAGATGTCTGCTGCTACCTGAGCATTTTGAGTTACAAAAAGTGGTAGACATGGCTTAGAGGGCTTGTGTTCTTAAATAATCAGCAAAAATACTATTATGGTATTGAAATTTTTTTTGCAATGCTTTCTGCTTTCCACTTGATTCCCATATGACCTCTCTCAGAAGGGTACAGAGCAAACTTCTAATAGTGAAGTAAAAATCGAATATTATGGTCAAATCTTCTAGTAGTTTAAGCTCTGTCATAGTGGTGTATAATCAACTATAGCTATCAATCTGGATATCTGAGACAAGCCTTAACATCTATTTAGGCATAATTTCTGAGAGGAAAAGGGAAGTGTCTGGGGAAATCCATTTCTGTGAATCCTCATTACTCCTAAATTTTCTATTCTTCTTATAAAAAAGAAGACCCAGACTTGACTACAATTTTCATTTTCAAATTTCCATTCCTAGTAGAACACCTGGCTAGCAGCTTACTTCTCAGGAATGGCTTGAAGTGTTTAAAGCTGTTCCTGATGAAGGAGCAGTGCCTGGCACCCATGTCAGTGGGTAGAACTGGCTGGGAGGTGCCAGCAGGGGTGCAGAGGAGGGACACAGGCCAGCCCCACTCGGGGCTGCTTGGCGTGCTGCTGAGTGCACTCATACCAAGGCAGGAGAGGGCAGCAACAGCCCCAAACTGCGAGTGTGCTGGCAGATTGTCTTCCTGCTCAGCTGCTGGAAAGGTGGATGTGATGAAGCAAACTGTCCTGCCCATTAAACTCACTGGTACAGCAATTGCAGAGTGAAGGTCAGCCTGACCCACAAAGGTGGGCCATGTGGATGTCATGGATTTCTTTGCCTTGTCACAGGAGTGGAGGAGAGGATAATGTTAAAATCTGAAGTGTACTCGTCTCTGCAAACATTACGGTTCTTAGCTGGTGATTTCCATTAAAAATATCTTTCATCTTCCTATTGTTGGTTCGTTGATTTGGGTTTTTTTAACAGATGGGAACACTTGTATTCTGGCATTGGAAAGGACAGAGAATTATCCTGTAGCAAGAGCCAATAATGAATGAATTGATCAATTTTTCTTTTGGAGAGGAGGGAACAGAGGGTAGGGTGACATGGGAAGAAGTGCTATATGTTCAATTAATCAAATGAACTAGCAGGTCAAATCTGGGGAGTGTTTTATATTATATATTACCATTCAATTAAATGGCAGTATGGTGTGTTTCAGGTTACATCAAATCCAATTTAATTTCCTGTAAGCAGTCATGATGAAAATGAAGGCAAAAGCTGATTCTGTTGATCTCTCTTGCTCTAACCTACTGGACAGCTCCTCAGTGGGCAAATGACAGTTTTCCTTCGGATAGCTATATATGAACATCATCTAAACATAAACACTGTAAGGTAATGACTTGCTCATGTAAATGGTTTCACTGCATTCCTTTGGGACATGTTTAGGATGTCATCTGAGTGCATGCACAGTGTGTATAGCTTACTATGTGATGCTGAATTTTTGTTGCGCTTTGTTTTCGTTCTTATTTTCTTTCAGTATTGCCAAAATCCATGATGATGACTGATATTTTTTCAAATGCAGAAATGAGTCACTTTTTAAAGTGGTTAAAATTAAAGATGGGGTGGGGGTGTATGTGGGTGTGCAGGTGGGAGAAATTAGTACTGCAGGCTTAAACAGGTTCATTTTGCCACTTTGTATCAGTCTTCAGTCACTAACACACCCTTCATCTAAAGACTGAATCTTACAATCATATTCCCCTAAAGCATAAACAATTAATATGGTTGTGTGAATGAGGGGGCCTGAACTAACATAAGAATGCATTGCAAAGTAGAGATGTACCTAAGTATATTCTAAAATGCTTACAGCTTTAATGAAATTCTTGCTTGTTGGCCAGTTATTACAGCAATGAAGTATTATTATTTCATATTCCTTTCATTGTAAGAAACTCTAGTGGGTTCACTTGCCTTAAATTACACAAAGTAAGTAATTCTTCAGTTCTTGTAGTATCTGTAGTTTCTGTAGTGCACCATCCCTGCCAGTCTGGAAAGGAGCATAACCTGGAGAAGGGAAGGAGCACAGCAGTCAGGGCAGAGCTGAGAAGAGCTAGGACAAAGAGTACTCGAGACACACTGAGACCACGTTAGCTCCTACTTACTGACATTAATTTGTAATTTTCATGAGCGCTATGATCAAATAAATTCACAAAAACATAATCCAGATTGCTGGGGCAGAGGAACACTGAACACAGGGCTGTTCAAACATCCTGTGTATTATTGGCCCAGAGCCATTGCCAGCTGCAACATTTTTCTGTTAGAGAGATGAAATTGCTGCTCCTGAATGCACACAAATATTTAAACAACCAACACAATATAAAGCAATGGATATAAAGATGTAAAAGTAAATCAGCCTTTTGGCAATATATCTTGACAGGAGAGTAACAACCTAGTAAATCCCATCTAACTTTTGGCAGAGCCTTAGTCCTAACACTGGCCTCTAAATATACATTTGTGTATAGATTTGATAGCAATCCCAACATCTTGGGTCTTGGTTTTCCTTTCACAAGTTATTACTAACACAGCAAATTTGACATTACTGTTCCACTTCATCTGAGACCTGCAAAATAAATATTCTCTTTCATTAAGGTTGAGTAATACCTAGAAATAATTTGCATTTACAGCACCTTCTCTTGAAAACTGAAAGCACTTCATAAGTAGGAGGATCAGAGCCCTTTAATACTTCTGAGAGACAGTGTATTATTTTCCCTATTCAGAACTACAGGAGCTATTGCAGAGAAAGTGTCACATTCGGTGTTACGGCTGAAAGAGAAAGGCAGAGCCTTGAGGAGATGTTGAGTCCCTGGAGTGCTTTTGCCACAAAACCACCCAGCAGTAGATGAGAAAACTGCATGCACCATAAAAAGCATAGTCACTCTGAATGAAGTCAGTAGCAGTACCTCTGAAATATTAAGCCATTTTAGAGTCAAAGGATTTTTATGAAACCTGTTCATTTGAAGTACTTCTCATGAGGCATTTTGAGTCCGATTCAGCCTGCTAAATAGAGGGGGAAAGTGCTAACTCACATTAAGGGAAAGGTCAAAACTGCACAGAGTAGCAAATGTGGAAAATAACCAGGCTGTCTACAGCTCAACCCAAGGAATGTTGATAACTGGAGACCGCAGTCCTCCCACTCTGTGTGCCTCAGCAAACTCCTGCTGACTTGATGCTCCTCACAGCAGCAAAGATCTTCTCTCACAAAGGCACTTTATGGCCCCAAAGAGTTCACAAGGCTCCCTCTTCTGCACCACGAGGGTGGAAGGAGCTGGGCTGATATGAAGCCGGGTTTGTGCTGTCTCTGTGTCTTGTGATGGGAACCACAGCAATACGTTGCCTAGTAATGATCTTTCCAGGGACTCAAAAGGCTTTATAAATTTTTAATGCTCCAAATTCGTTTTCTGATAGCCTTAATACAGGTTTATGATTTCAGTCTGTGAAACAATAGCTGGTGCATGTTCCCAGTTATTAAGGTCCTACATTTTTTTTTGTTTAATTTTCAGTAGTATCTCTATTTTGTGTGAAGTTGCTTTTTGAGCAAGACTTGGCAAGTTTTGTCAATCTCAACTCACTGTTCTGTGCTGGCCACAACACAGGGTGATTCAGGTCTCGTGCAAATGAATTTTAGAGTGGGTTTAACTTCTGAGCTCAATGTGTAATGGCTCCTCCTTTACACCTTGGTAAGTGCAGGATAAGGATCAGGCTATTCATATTTACAATTTATATTCCCTAGGAACTGTGCAGCAGAGTCTACCTCTGTGATATGGGTATGAATATATCCATTCTGCTCTGCTCACAGGCATTAATTTCCTGTAATATAATTTTTAAGATAGTTCAGTGAAAAGAAATGTTTTCTTTCCTTTTTGATCTCTCTTAAAGCCCTATTACTACTTTTAGTTACTGTTGTTTAATTTTTAAGGACAGAAGGCAGACTGGTTGAGCTGCTTAAGTCTCTTATTAATCACTCCAAGTTAGCACGGCTTGCATCAGCTGCGAGCCTAATGCAGAAGAGGGCAGCAGAGGCAGGCACCAGGCATCTACCCACATGTCTCTCTGTGGTATGCTTGTACCTGTTCTTACCAGGTTTTTTGTCACTTTAGCCCTGCTCCCATTGCATCATGGACTCACTGGCACCATAAGGTCTGCAAAATCAAGAGTCTTTGTCTCTGCCTGTGGCATGTCAATACTCCAGGCCTCCACCATGACCAACATGGGTCAAGTGAGCAAAGTTAGATATAGTGCCAGAGAACAAAGCACACACAAGCAGCAGAGTACATGGGTGGGAAAAAAGGGCTTGTCTTCAACTGCCTGGCTGCAGCAAGCTGTGAAGAGGGTAAGAACACTGGGAGAACATTGGTGCCGCATGTCTGCAGCACAGCAGGTTTGCTCCTGCCTCCTCCACAAATCACATGTAGTGACAGTTTTCCCTCTGTCACCAACAGCCTCTGGTCTTCATAGATGAAAACTCCTTCTATTCCCCAAGGAGGAGAACTTTGGATACTCTGCCATGGGCAATAAAATGTTCATGGAGATGGTTGGTCTTCTATCTAAAGGACATACATAGGAATGCCCTCTCTGCAGCTTTCCCTTTCCTTTACACTTCTTTCTTTACATCTCTTCCTTTCTCCTCATAAGAAAACTTTACAGAGGAAAATATATGTATTAGGCAACTGCTCACTTCCATCAGTGCTTCTGGAAGAGCTCATGATTCCTTGTGTACTTATCTGGTTTGTGTAAATTAGAATGTAGCACTTGTGTTTGAATAGAGAGAACAAAATAAGTAATAGTATGATGTGTTAGGCAGTTTTTCCTCTTGAAGACATAATGAAGCTGTTTACTCCTGGGTCACTGTTTCTTCCTGCAAGCTCTGTTGTAAAACCTCTTGCTGCCACCATCAGGACATCAAAATATAAAATACTTCTTTTTTTAAAAATACATTTACAGCATCAAATAAGTCAGTAGAACCAATAAAAATGTCACTGAAATATAAATCTTTGAATGAACACAACAACATGTACTGGATTGTTGTCTCTCTGGGGAGACATCCATAAGGAATAGTGTATGTCCAGTCTTAGGGGTATGTCTACAATTTGTGCAATAGTCATCTGGTAAATAAAAATATAATAAAAATAACTTGCCTTGCACATATTTATGGACATAAATTAAAGGGATATTTAATTATAACATTGTAAAAATATTAAGAATACTTTTGCCTGTATTTCAGTACATCATTTATGACTCATTGAATACTGTCTTCTTTCCATGTTGATGCCAACAGTATTCATGAATACTCAGAGAGCTTTTGCCTATAACCCAGAAGCCTAAATTCTCAAAACATTCTTTCTGCCACTTTGCAAATTCAGTCACCATTTTCTGTGAAATATTCAACTATCTGACACCAAATGTAGCCAGGAAGTACCACGTCTACATGGTATCACATGTCTATCATCAGGAAGTGTTACTGGAGGCCGGACCAGGTGGGGTGTCAGGAGATGGAAATGGTCTTCTTCTAACATGATGCATATTAGCAGATAATGGGTATTCTCTGTATAGGCTTGTATAGTAGCTTTGTGTAGTCCAAACAAAGAACCACTAATACAACAATAAATAGTAAAGACATTTCCAAGTATATTGCAATGCAACACACCAGACAGCTTTTGCAGCCAAGCATGTGGAACAGCATGTGCTATACTGCCCCGTCTGTATTAAATTTTTGTTTACTCCTATTCACTAACAAATTATATCCCAATCCATGTGAATACGGTTTGGATGGTTTCAATTAAAATTATTATCAGCAGTAAATCAAACTGTCTTCCCTAAAGAAGATAAGCTACCCTCTTTCAATGTCAGTAGATCTCTACCTACCATGCAGTTGCTCCAGTCCACTGCTGTGCTCTTGCTGCTGTGGCTAAGAACTCCAGAACCCCCATGGGTGTGCAAGCAAGGAAAAATATATAAAAAATGTATAGGCACACTAAAGGTAAGTAGATATTAACTGTCAGCAATTATGTGCATACTTGCATCCTCATTGTCCAATGACATCATGGATGTTCTAAGGAAAGCCCTCATGACTTTAATGCTTTAACCCAGCACCAAAAAAATTGTAGGAAGAACTTTTGCTGTCCTGAATGAAGAGGGCCTAGTTGATAGCAAGTTGTTTTGGGACAAATTTGTTCTTTGATGGCTGTCTCAAAAAGAACTTTCTGGAATTCTCAGTAATTCTTTTAAAAGCAGAGGTGCATTAAAGCAGAAAGCAGTGGGAGTGGGAGAGCCAGGAGAGCAAAGAGCCACTGGCAGAGGTCTTCCAGTCTTAGGAATGGGCAGGAAGGTTCCTGGGTGGGGGACTCTTATAGCTGGATTCTAACTTTGGAAGAACATTATATCAAAGGAGCACAAAGCACAACAGCAACTTCCTAGCCTGCTTAGGACAGCTGATTCAAACGTGGAATCAAGGCATGATATCAGCTAGGTATGTGTTACTGCACACCAGTAAGGACCATCAGGTTGCTGGGAGGGTGGTGTTGCACAGCTGCAGTCATGCTGAAATTTACTCGTGTTCTGGATGAACATTTACAGACTTTCAGGAAAAATACTTCCAATTTTCTGAGTTTCCATGGAGGTCTGTGGAGGAAGACATGGTCCTTCAAGACCAGCCTCTAAACCATTTACCATCCATCCAGCTTTATACAGTGCTGACAGCTCAGATTACATCCAGATGGGGAAATGGTGTGGCTGTGCCATTCCTTCAGCCAGTTCTCTCCACTGTGGAAACATGCTCTGCTCACGCTCTGCTGCTGGAACAGGTGACTGGCTTTGCTGTATTGTCACTTACACTTGCACCAGACATGGTCTGTTCAGTAACTAAATGCAGGAGGAGTAGTTTTGTGTGAGGTGGAACTATGAAGGTCTGGTATGTTTGAATTATCGGAATCTAAGGAGACATGGACTCCAGTAAATGATTTTCCTCTACTTGAGACGAAATGGTTCATAATGTTTCTCTTCTATGATGCCTAAAGAGGGCAAAATGTCACAGCCTTGCCCTCAATAGAGGCACTAGCAGGATTTTTCTTCCGTCCCCAGTTATTTATTTTCATTTAATTATACTAAGCACCATTTTTTCAACTCACAGCAACTGGGCTAAGCATAGTTGGTTGCTACTCCCCTGCTTGTGACCAGCCTCAGACACACTAAGAGTGGTTTCATCTTGTAGATGCTCACCTCCAAAACAAACAAAGAAATCTGTCTGCCTGCACCAGCATAGCATGTGCTAGTCTTCCAGCAAAGAGAGAGAAGAAGCCAAAATTAGAAGAAAGCTGTATTCCTGATATAGCTGAGTAACAAGAGCTGGAAGCAGGTGTTTGTGACCCTCTAAGGATGCTCTGTGCAGGAAAGGTACCCAAGTAATCAGAATACTGGGGGTCCTACTCTCAGCTCTGGAGAGCATGTTGGGGCCATAGTGAGAGTAAGACTGTGGAAAGCGGCTATTCTCTGCACCAAGAACAATACAGGACAATTTGAAACAAAATTTTAGTGGGAACAACCACTTTTGTTTTGTGTTTCCAGAACAAGAGGCAAAAATGCCTCCTTCTTTCATAAATGTACTGGGTATGTGGATAGTTCCCTTTGCTCTCTTTCCACATTTCAGCTATGTTTGCAGTTTGTATTACAATTACCTGAAAATGGATTTGATAGGGACAGATTCCATACCTGAATATTTAAATAGTCAGACTGGATTGATGTATATCTTTGTGCAAAGATGAGATTATCTTTTTTTTTTTTCATGCAAAGGCACAGAAGGGCAGGGGGGGAAAGCAAAGGGGAATGCAGGAAAGGCATGAAAAATTAGGGAAAAGGCACCTGGAAAGGGCAAAGGGAAATGGAAAGTGCTCCACACACAAGCCTTCTTTGGCTCATGAATTTAACATGTGTGTCATGTTTCTTATGAGGAGTCATGTGAGCAATTTAAACTAGCCCCTAGGCAAGTTTAATCTGAACAAGCTGCTCTGAGACAAGCTACAAATTGCAGGATTTAATAAAAAGGGTTAGCAGAACAGAGGATAACACAGGAGGGGAAAAGCTAGTATAATATCAGAACTAGAAATGAAGTCTCTGTGAGCAGATCTTAAAAATACATTACATTGAGGTAGCCAAGGCTAAAATTGCATCAAAATTCTACACAGTTGGAGGCGCAAATTGCATAAAGTATCCTGACATTGACTTCCTATCCATGAAGAGTGACACAGTTCTTTTACCTCATTTTCATCCCTGCTGTGTCCTTGTCTTACATTGTGTCACTACCATTAGGTGTCACCAATACACAGCAGCAGATTTCTGAGGAGGTAAAACAGAAACTCTCATCTAACATGACAGATGCAGTCTTTCTTTCTTAAGGGTTCCTCTACTCCTACAAAAGGATTTTCCTGGCTAACAAGCAGAGTTACTGCAGCAGACAGCAAGAGTGGCACTGGATGAGACTGAGCAGATCCTGGAAGTCCCTGGCATTGTTGAAACGGTTTGGTTTCAGGCTCCTAACACTGAGGTGCAACTTCTGTGTAGGTTCAGCCTCAACGCTGCAAAGCAAGGCTCCCACCTGGCCTTCACAATGTCTCACTTGCCTTGCTCAGGACTCATTTGGCTGGAATGAGCTGATCTGAGCCTTGGCCACTGTACCTGCACGTGGTGCACCTGGGCTTCACATCACCCGTGCTTGTCCAACAGGCCAAGAGTCTGTCTGTGGGTTCACAGCAGCCAAAGTGGCAATGGGGCTAAGGTGGCTAATTGTGTTCCATGAGGAAAACAGAGCTGGAAATCTGTTCTTTCCTCTCTGCCTCATGTATCATAATGCCCTACACCTTCCCCACAAGAAAAAATTGTACAAAAGGGGATTGAACACTGGTACAACACTACTCCTGGGACATACAAGTGTCATCTGCTTGGCAAAACAGATTTTGGAAATACCAAAATTATTTGTTAACTGGTCACAATTACAGGCATGGCCAGTAAACCTAACTGAAGTTCTCATGGAGTTAAACACTTAAAGCAGAAGTTTTCATAGTAAACTGTTAACAGTGGCTGAAATGTCTAGTTCCACCAGTTTAGGTATGTGCAAACTTGGCTTCCAAGCAAATCCTCAAGCAAAGACAGTAAGTTTTTGGCTCCTAGAGCTGCTGCCTGACCCCACTCCTTGAAGAGTGGGAAGGCTCCAGACCCCTGAGCATAGTGGCCACAGCAGGGCATGAATTGCCTGACTGTAACCAGCAACACCTTGCTAATTAATTCGATATCTTAAAAAAAAACAAGTTTTTTCTTTGAAATTGAAGGTTCAATTTTTTCCTGTAACTGATACTTCTCTAGTGACATAAACAAGTGACTGAATGAGAGAACATGAGTCACAATGTGAAATTAATACTATTTGTAATTCTTGCTGATAGGTGAGTGCTCTGTCACGCTGACTGCCGCTGCCAAGTTAATTTTGGCTGGAGACTGTGCAGCCCCATTTCTTGGAATCTTCTCTTCCTACCTTTCACCCTTCTCCCATCAGGGGAGAAAGCTAGAGGGATTTCTTTCCTTTCCATATTCTCTTGGTCCTTTATTAAGTGGTATCCAAAGAGGTTACAGGGACCCTGTGATGCTAGGGCCTGCAATCATATGCCTTCCCAAAAAAAACTTTGTAGTCAAAATCACAAGCAAGATGAAGGGGAAACTACTATAATTTAGCAAAACTTTTGAAATTAGTCACACACAGAGCCTGTGGCAGAGCCCAGATGAGCATGATACAATGTTCTCTGAAATCCCAGTCAGTGTCTGCAACAAGATCTGCACTGACCAGACCCATATCCTTCCAGTCAGACACTATACTCCTGAGTGGGATATATGGCTTGCCAGGGACAAAAACAATGTATCTAATTAGGAATACAGTTGATACAGAAATTGATTAAGAAAGTCCAGAAGCAGGCTGAACCAAAGGCTCACCTCACTCAGTACCTTCGTCTTGTTTAAGGAGAACAGCTTAAGATGTATGGAGTGATTTTAACCCCTGCCATAATCTCCCAGGCCATGGAAACCTGCACTTTATAGATTTCAGGAGTTGGAAGCTGTAACCACTCAGAAATAAACACTGCTAGATCTAGACTTCACAACTGTTTAACTCTTTTGAGTCTGTTTATAGTCCTAGTGTCCACAACATCCTGTGACAATGAGTTTCATAGCTTAAATGTATTTCCATGCATTTAACTGAACTGCATGGGAAAACTGCTTTTTTCTTTTTTCTTACCTGCTTGCCAAAAATTTCATTGTATGCCTCCTAGTTCTCCTTTTATGAGGAACAATAAATAACCATTCCCAGTTCATCTTCCCCAGACCACTTGCGATTTTATAGACATCTATTTTAAAAATGTTTAAAAATACATTCCGCTTTCATCAGTGTCTTCACAGAAATATAAAACCTGTTTCATATTACTTGGGTTGAAGCTTGCTGTGGCTATTGTCCAGCTACATATTTTAGCAACAAAAGTAAATATGTTCAGCTCAGCCTCTTGCATCATTTTGTGTATTTGTCTGGCAATACTGCTTCCTCCCTTTTAGGGTTTGGTGGGAAGTATTTATTTAACAGCAAACTGGATGAATACATCCTTCATTGGACTGTCTCAGACACTTAAGGGTACTCCAGAGATCAACTGGAGAAAAATTGGGGGGACGGGGGAATCCCACTGGATACTGGCAGCGGAAGGGCAAGCACTGCACTTCCCATGAGCTGGACTGATGGCTTAAAAATATTACCTGTCAGTGGGCACAAGTCCCCAAAGGGTGACTTACCTTCCAGTATCTCTTTGTGTGCATGGGGATTCATCCCATGGTTTGAGGTTTGCTGTCAGCTGGGAATATGAATGTCATGCAGTTATGCATTAAATGCAAGCAGAAGTCAAAACCGGGTGTAGCTGCTTACTTTAAATTTTGGGAGAGAGGCTGGGCAGTATGAAAGGTCATACACAGGATTTCCTTTCCTTTCCTTTCCTTTCCTTTCCTTTCCTTTCCTTTCCTTTCCTTTCCTTTCCTTTCCTTTCCTTTCCTTTCCTTTCCTTTCCTTTCCTTTCCTTTCCTTTCCTTTCCTTTCCTTTCCTTTCCTTTCCTTTCCTTTCCTTTCCTTTCCTTTTCCTTTTCCTTTTTCCTTTCCTTTTTCCTTTCCTTTTTCCTTTCCTTTTTCCTTTCCTTTTTCCTTTCCTTTTTCCTTTCCTTTTTCCTTTCCTTTTTCCTTTCCTTTTTCCTTTCCTTTTTCCTTTCCTTTTTCCTTTCCTTTTTCCTTTCCTTTTTCCTTTCCTTTTTCCTTTCCTTTTTCCTTTCCTTTTTCCTTTCCTTTTTCCTTTCCTTTTTCCTTTCCCTTTTCCATTCCCTTTTCCATTCCCTTTTCCATTCCCTTTTCCATTCCATTCCATTCCATTCCTGCCCTAGTGGGAAGAGAGACTGCCCAGCACATCTGTCCTTGCTTGTTTGTTCATTTCTTTGAGGTGCTTGGCACACTTTTAGCCTACTTCTGACAGCCCATACACTGGTGTAAAATTTACCCTGCCAGGAGATGCTGGTAAGTTAATGAGGGCAATCACACAGGAAACAAAAGCTAAAAAAAAAAAAAAATAAATACCCCATAACTGAAAAGAGAAATCTATTGATTCCTAGTAGAAATGGTACTTTTCATATTCTGTGTGTGGGGTGATGTGGAGAAGGCCTTATGCTGTGCTTTGTGAAAAGCAGGAGAGAAGGGATACTGGGAAGATTTAAGCTGCTATACCTGCAGCAGACCACATGTGGTCTGTCTGCACTGCTTCTGAGAACCATGTTGGTGAGGATGGCCAAGACTCAGTGGGTGCATGGGCTCCTTGGAAAGTGGCTGGGTTATCCCATCAGCCTTGCACAGTGCTCCTTACAGCCCAGCCCTGGCTAATGGGGGGCAAGAGGGTGAAAGGTGTCAGTTGGGGAAGCTGGGGTGTTGCATTCCTCACAAAATCACAAATCCTGCATCCCTGAGTGTTGGCTCTCCTGGCTCACAGAGGCCATGGCTGAAGGAATCAGTCTTACCACTGATCCTGGCAAATGCCAATTCCCAGAACTACAAAGGGGATTCAGCCCCCTTGGCCACCACCGAGTGCCTGAAAACAGATCACAGACAGCTAAAGGTGCTCCCTGGGACTTCAGCCAGAAACCTGCAGAGGTCAGGCTCTTGCAAAATAAATGTATTTGAACGTGTCTTCTGCCCAAGTATTTCAGACTTATTATTTCCCCTTAATGAGATTATTTGAGCCAAAATTACTTCAGCTTCTGCCAAAGAGAGCTACCTATGCTATTTCTTCAGTCCAGGCTGCACAGTGTTTGCCCAAGCACTGCGGTGTGTGTTCAGGACAAGAGGATCCCACACCTCTAAGGAGCCCCAACAGTTACAGGAAATATTTCTTGACATGCCTGAGGGACTGCCTATATCTCAGTGCAATACTTGTTCAGGCAGACTTTTCAGCTGTGGCCTCTTGGGCTCCCTTGAACCTTCTCTGCTGAAGATGGCCTTGGACAACTCAGCAAAGACTTTCCTTGAGGTCATGTGATGAGTAAAGTAAAAAATCCACCCCTGGTTATCTGAATTTAATCAGACTCAGGGAGTAAGGATGTAGCTCCAAGGTTTTCCCTTGCATTGGCGATATCCTCCACCTATTTCAGCAGAAAGGAGGAGAATTTGAAAGGTCTGCAGTTCATGGCCCTGAATCAAACCTGCACAGGACCTTTTCTCTTGGTGTGAGGCCTTTCCCAAGAAGGTCCTGCTTCCCAGGTCTGGAGCTCTTTGTGCACAGAGAGAGCTGCAGGGATCACGGTGTAGAAATGTCACATGGCTGAGGTTATGCAAAGTGGGCCAAAAAGAGTAGATCAATGCCTCCACTGAGAGCACCACATGTGTGGAAACCTGGATTTATGGGATGTTTCACAGATTTTTAGGGGAGAGACTTCCACCTGAATAGCACATTTAATCAGTTCATGTATTATGTTCCATGTTATGCAATAAATTGTGGGAGAAGTAGGAAGACACTTTTGCCTTGTGAAATAACCATGGCAAAAAATAACTATGCAAGAAGTATGGAAATTACTTCCTCTGTTGTGAGCAGCTGGCTGTGCCTGTGGTAAGGGTCTCCAGTTGTTCTCAGACATGGGGCATCCACATACAGACAAAGGGGGAAGTACATCTATTTAGGGACACTTCACTTTATGGCCAGAACACTGGGGGCTTTGTGGGTATTTCTGCAAAGGAGCTGAGATATCCGGAGCAAAGAAAAAGCAGAGACAAGTAATGAAGAGCATTGCAGGGAGTAGCTCATGCAGAGTAAACAGTGGTACTTATTGACCAGCAACTGAAATGAGGCTAAGGAAAGGCTTGCCTGGGTTTGAGAAATGGAAGACAACAAACTGAGAGCAAGCAGCTGCTGTTCACAACCTTACAGCGCTTCACTGAGGAGTCATAAAGATTCCCATTATCATTCAGTGATTTCGGAGAAAGCATTTGTCTTTGATTCTTCTGATAATTCTTTTGCTTCCTTTCTCTTTTTTTTTTCTTTTTCTTTCTTCTCCTCTATAATATTGTTTGATTAAACATTTTTCATTGCTTATTGTGAAAAAGCAGAGTTTGCTAAGTACTGCCATGGAATAACTCCATTTTTTCAGCTTTAACTCTACAAATTGAGGCCAATGCTGCTGCCAGGCAAAACCTAGCAGAAAAGACACAGAGGGAAATTCAGTCTTAAAAATATTAAATTCTTATGTATCTGACACAGAGCTTTTTAAATTTGGAGAGACTGATAACATCACATAAGGCTGCATGGTCATGTAAACATTGCTCTAATGAGTCGTCTTCAGCTCACACTCCAAGTCTATGCATAAGAAGGGGCAGAAATATAATACCAAATGGTTTGCAAAAATTTCCATTGGTTGGTGCTGCAGCAACAGCAGAATGCTGCAGATGGTATGCCTGTAGTAAACCAGGCAGAAGAAATAAGCAATGCCTCTGCAATCTCAAAAGTTACAGAGATACTATTGCCCTAACTGAAAAGAGGAAAGCATATGACTGAACTTTTCTTACAAAACTGTAATAGAAACTTTTGCTGGTTTTGTTTATTTCTACTCTGCTCCCACTCTTGAATAAAGACATCTCTAATGGAGATGTGTAAGATTTATGCTTTTTGATTAAGTCTTTGAGTAATGAAGTATTTTTTTCTGCACAATTCTTTTGTTTCTGCTTGTGTTTTTGCTCTGGTTTGCATTCCTGCTCTTAATATGGATATGAGGGACAAATATCCAAATAATTACTTGCACTGTTTCCTGGAAGAATCAAAGAAAGGTTCCAAGAAGTCAACCTAAAAGCAAAAAAATATCAAGCGTAATTAAGAGATGTCCAAGATACTGATCTACAGAAGTGGGCCTGACAATGAACTCAAGAGCAGCCCAATTGCTGCATGTTACAGTCACCAGATGGCATGGCCTGGTGCAGAAGCAGGAGGTGATGGATGCCTTTCTGTGCATCTGCTGGTGAAAGTCAGCACCAGATTTAGGTGCAACTCCATAGCACTCCTGTTAGATGAGAAGCCACTGCCTGAACACTCTCACACCTTTCCAGGGGCTGCACACACCACCTGAGATTGTAACTCCTGGGACTGGAATCTCTGACAGTGAGAAGTTCCATGAGCAATGGGTGTCCCTTTCAACTCATCGCTCACATATCCCCCCACTCTCAGATGCATTTCCTCCTCCTTTGGGCTGGACCCTAGATTTCTCATGGAAGAGTCTCAGCCATCAGAATTTATAAAAATAAACTATTTCATAGAGTGGTACAGCAGCAGATCAGCCTGAGCTGAATGCCTTTAGAGACACCCTCCTGCCCCCATCCCCCATGCTCATCACATGCCTTTCTTGGTCCAATTGTAATTTTTGGTCTGGGGTCTTCTAACACTTTACTGGATTCTTTCCCTGTGTCCATGCAGGCAGGCCATTCACTGCTCTTATATTGTCAAGTTGTGGCCTCTGCTGAGAGGTGTAGCCTCCTTATCTTGTGGTTTACACTTGTGAGGCATCTGCTCACTGTCAGAGCATGAGAAACAAAAAAGTCCTACACTTAGGATACACATTACTTAGCAACAACCAAAATATCAGTGTGTTACCAGTATTCTTCTCATACTAAAGACAAAACACATCACAGTACCAGCTACTAGCAAAATAACTAATAAAATTATCAGCAATTTGCATCCTTCAATGCTCCTAACTCTAAAACAATATCCCAAATTTATCCAGAGGCCAGTTTATATCCATCTCCAGAGTAAAGGTCTCTCAAAGCTGAATCCTCAGTAAAGAAGCATGAAATCTCCTCTTGGAAAGCTTTAGATATTAAACAACAGAAAAAAAAAAACCCATCCTTTTTGTGATCATTGAGTTTATTCTGCATGAAGATGAGCATCTGCAAACTACTCAAGGGAGCATGCTTTGTGTGAAACCTATATACCATCTCTTTTGTTTCAGCGTTAGATCTTGGATGCTTAAAAGTTAGTATGAGCTTCTTTGTTTGGTACCTCATGGAACAAAAAGGACCCAATCACCCAGAAACAGAGGTTTTTAAAATTGATGACTGAGAAGACTGTGAAGCTAGTAACAGCTATAGAAAAACATAGATGATTTCTTCATATACCACAATGCTGTCTGTATAAAAACTTTTGTATGCGCTAGGGTTTTCAGATAGAGAAGGATATTGTAACCCACTGCTGCTACATGAAAGTAACATGACCAGAAAGAGGAAGTGTTGCCATCCATGGTATTTCAAAATATTTAACAAAGGAAAAATATGAGACAAAGCAAAATCCTGAATAGGCAAAATAGTGTAATAGTAATTTACCATCAAATTAGCAGAAGAGTTAACTGTGCATCATCTAGATTTTTGGGTTTGGGGCAGGAATTATCCTTACTTGAGCCAGCCATGAGGACATCCTGAGGTGGCCAGATCTCCATGCATAGTTAAATAACATCCTCTGGAGAAGAAAACACACTGCACACCCTGAAGTGGTAAAAAGGAATTGTGCCATAATTGTGTATAAATATAAATATAGTCAGTTCAAGTAGCAATTTTAAAGTTAGTTTCTTAAATAGTATATTCCAAAGTTGTAGGTTAATGTTATCAGATAAGTATTGTGATTTTTGGATGCTTTCATTTTGAAATAATATGAGTGAATCTGATCATCAGGTCTCTCTAGTAGCTTAAACATATCCTAAAAAACATAGCCTAAAAGCAGAGGCTAATTTTTCTGGTGGTATAATCTGTGTGCATGTTTAGCAACATGAAAATTATATTTAACAGACCATCTGACAGGTAGAGATAGAACTGTATGAAGTGTTTGTTCACTTCTACAAAGAAAACAGCACTAAGGAATTGTCTTGATCAGGAAAAATAAAATAAATGGAATGGACATTCTCAAGCAGTGTAAAAAATAAATAAATGGAGAATAAACTACTAGTAAGATATTGCTTTAAAAAATTTTCCATTTATATGTCCCAGGAGACTGGATTCATTAATGGTCATTCATGTACAAAATGGAACAGCACCTTGTACATCATTATGCTCAAGTGTTAAGTGCTCAAGATGTTAAGAGCTACTGGAGAAAAAGTGGACCTTTCTCCAGTAATTTACCTAATTTACCTTTCTTATAAGCGAATGTGGAAAAATGCCAGGGTAGTCTGGAGGAGCTATAAAACCACAATGCAGTGGAGTTGAATGCCTGATGGTGGCCTGGGTATATTTTAATTGACAGGTAGGTCAGCATCCCATCTAGTTTATATTACTGTTGTTCCAGTGGCCTGACTGGAGCTGCAGGAACACGCAGCACCTGAATGCCCAGACCTGTGTGAAGATGTTGGAAATTCTCAATGAGAGGACTCAACTGCCAGCTCCCTGGTGGCATTCTGTGCTCACAGGCCCACATGCTGCTCTGTGATTGTTTGTGTGCCAGGGAGCTGCAGGAGTGGGCTGCTCCTTGGGGGCATTTGGGCCAGGCTGCCTCCAGCAAGGGCACAGACCACAGCACCTGCATACGCTGAGGGGGGCAGGGATGGCAGCAGAGACTGGGGACAGCCATGGCCCAGCTGTCACCCTCACACAGCTCTTTTCCTAGGAGCTGATCCAAGGCTGGCACCATCACAGAGCTGGCCAGGGCCGCTGGCAGCTAGACTCCTCAGTGGAGAGAGAAGACTGCAGAACAAATTGGGCTTATTGGGGCCAAAAGTTTGTGGATACTAATGATGACAAGCCGAAACTTCTCCAATGAAGATTAAATTCTTTTACATTGTTTATCTTATTTATATGATCCCCGGTTCACCCTGTGCAGGGATCAGAAGCAAACAGCAGCTACTACTGCAAAGTGTTTCAGCACCTTCTGACAGGCCAAGATACCCCTCTTCTCCTAGCAGCCAAAAGGTTTAGCACTGGGAGTCTCTGTAGAAGAACCAAGGTGGAGTAAAGGGCTTGTATCCTCCTAAATGGCCAGTTCAACATGTTTACATTGGATGTCTGACCTGCAAGAAAGCTTGCGAACAATTTGTCATTGTCTATTCCTGCTATTACCCCTTGATGACCATTTATAGAGACATTTTCTAATATGTTCTTCCTCATCTCCCTACTTACTGATTAGTTTACTTCCAAGTGATATGCAATTAACATAAGTTATTAAGTTTGAGAAGGGGTCCTAGCTTCTTTTCCTTGTCCTTAGAGTAATCACCAATACAAAACTTCCAAGATACTCAGTTCTTGTAAGTTTGTGTTTCATCATTTGCATAATGACATTTGCAAGCAATATTTTGCTTTTCAAAAATCACCTTGAAAAAGGTTAATTGAAACATTTGGCAGAGTTAAGGGTACATAAAATTGACTTAGTTAAATACACCAAAATAGGTGTAATAAATACACCTACAACCCTCAGAGGACAAAATGCTTGAAATTACACAGTCCCCAGGACTTGAACCCACTTAAAACAGATGCTTTAGCAAGATGACATTAACATGCTTATTCTGATATTTCAGCCCACACCTCCCCACAGTGTTGCTTTGGTACCAGCCTATGAATTCAGCAAGACTGGAACTGGTAATTTGCTCTCCAAGTTGCTCTTGTCTTGCTGGTTTGGCCACAGACCAGCCATAATACTGGCTCTCCATGAGCTTTTGATAAATTGAGGGTAATAAATCACACACATGATGGCAAGCTAAGTGGGAGGAATAGAAGCATTAAAATAGAGGAAGGTTAAAGCTGTGTGTGGATAATTAAAGAGGCATTTGAGAAAGAATTCTACTATTAATACTGAATTGTTTGCATCTCCAGATTTCATTAGTGCTCATTCAAATTGCGCTTCTGCAAACTGAGGAAGTCTTCCAGCTAAGGGACCCCTCACCTTGTGCCTCCTGTGGACACTGCCCATGAGGAAGCCATCCTGAACTGCACTAGCATTCTCAGGAAGGTCTGAAACATGTGGGGTGCTGTGTCTGGGTTTGCTGGCATTCCAGCTGTCCTGGCTCCACACTGCCAGCTGGGGAACAACAGCACTGTGGGGTGGGAAGGGTTTGGTAGCACAGGAGAAGGGAAAGAGGTTGAGCTGGATGACTTAGGTGAGAACAAAGTACGCTGCAGGTGGAGAGAGGCTGACCTTATAAAACCCTGCTCAGTGCCCTGAGCTCCTTGTTCCTCTTCCTTTCACCTTTGCCCATGCACCAATGAGAATGCCTTTCTGAGACTTCAGAAGCTGTGTGCTTACAGCAAAACTTTGCCTCTTGAGTAGCGCTTGAGCACTGTGAAAGCTAAATCTGAAAACAAGAACCACGACTAAGCAGGTATGAAATTGCTTACAAGACTCTTTTTTTTATGACTAAAAACACTGTCAGCAGAGTTCTGTTTTGAATTAATTGCTTTTCTTATCCCTTATTGTTTTATGACAGCTGAAATTGCCTGACTGGATGCCAACACACATGAACAACTATGGTCCGACCTCTGTTTTGAAACAAACTGCCTACTAAGCAAAATAAGTTCCCTTGATTTTCTGATGACATATATATGTGGATTTTGAGAAAGAGAAGTGAGTGTGGCAGGAAATTCAGAAATCACGAAAGGGAAAATGTTATGGTTATTTTTTCTCCCTTCTATAATACAGACCTACTGAAACTCCTTCCTAGTCCTGCTCTAGTTTGTCTGGGCATGTGGCAGCAGTCTAGGAGCTTATACAAAGCTCCAGGGTATCACTGTGGGTGGTGCTCACATCCCCTCTTCTTCATGTACTTCTCACATTGCCATCTCAGATTCACATCCAGATGGGACAGCTGGGGTGGTGGGATGCTCTTGAGAGGCCTATGGGCTTTGCCATCAGCTGATGAGCACACAGAAAGCATCTCTTGGTCTTGCACAGTACATCAAGCCTAGCAGTCCTCCTGTAGTCTCAGCTCCCCACAGCTCTTGGTGTGCTGCTCCCATGGCTGTCCACACTTGGGCTGAAGGTGTGCTGCTTCAGAAACAAATTTCTGAGGGTGACAGGGGTTAGATTCTGGATTTGGCATTATATGTCCATGGTTTCCAGCAATGCTGTGTTAAGAGTAATTGCCCTTTGTTGCCAAACTTTTCTGTCAAGTTGCCTCTTAGCTCTTATTACACAGAGAAAATTTCTCTTGTGCATATTCTCACTTGAGTGCTTGCTGCTGGTTGGGTGGCTGATGCAAGGTTGCTCATGGCACAGAACTGTCTGCTTTCAGTGTGCAGTTCAGGCATCAAATTAGTTTTACTGAAACTGCCAGAGTGCACAAAGCCAGGGCCAGAGCAGGGCTCACCAGCCTTCTGCTCTGAACACCAGACACATGCATTCTCACCGCTGGGTGTCTTGGCCTTTTGCCTTGGGTCTTAATTCCTTACTCCTTTTATGTGCAATTGGCCGTGGAGTTATTTCCTGACTTGGAAAAATGGAAATCTGGGCAATCATATTTACTGCTCAGCATCTGCTGACCTCCCACAGACAGGAGATCTCTCCTAGTACCTTTGTGCTGAACTGTGTAATAAATAAATAAATAGGCAAATAAATTTCTGGCAAAAGGATTAAAAAAGAGGGGGTGCTTAACAAAGCATTTTCAGTGATACTAAGTAAAGGTAAGCAGGGATGCTGGAGTCTCACAGCTGTTCTGCAAACTACTCTTAGCTGGTGCACATAGCTAAGTGCGCTCCGGGCAGTATCCAGTGAAGCCTCAGGGCTTTCCGATCGCTGAAGCTCTCATTTTGAGGACAAAAATGCCAGGATGTGTTACTGCAAGCCAGGACATGGCCTCTGGCTTTCCACCTTCCCTCTTCTCCTGTGCCTGTTTAACCTGTCCGCGTTCCCATTGTTTCTGACTCAGGTGAGGCTGGGTTAAGTTTTTTCCATCCCAGTTTAAGAAAAAGGGTGAATGTTTTTGAAAGGTTTAACCCTTTTGTTCATCTGTTTGAGCCATTAAAATATGAAAATGCTTTCCCTGTGCCTTCTCTCAGTTTTGCAGCTGATTTTGTGAGACCCTGCCGCTACCTCAGCCCTGGAGCAGTTAGGCAGCCAGACTCGGATAGCTTTTGCTCTGTTCTTTCTGTTTTAGAGTCGGAGCGGTTTTACTACGGCTGTCTGGGAACAGCTTTGATTTCCCGAAAAATTGATTTTGCCTTTACGGTAGAAGCAGCTAGGGAAAAAGAAAAACAATTGTACCTCCCCGTCGGGGAATCGAACCCCGGTCTCCCGCGTGACAGGCGGGGATACTTACCACTATACTAACGAGGAACTGTACATTCAATTTCTTTCCAGCAGGGCTCACATTCTGCTTAGTCCCCCACATCCTGATGAGAGCCAATTCGAGCCAACCAAGTTTCTTGACTCACCCACAGTCACACCCCCCTTCTCTCGCAACGCACCATGGGTGTTGTACTTCTCACGCCGTTCCCCCGCCCTCTCCGCGCGGAGGGCGGCACTACACCTCCCAGGGGCCTCCCCTCCCCTCTCCGCGGCGGGCTCTGTGCCGCACGGGGTGGCAGGGCAGGGCCGGCCCGGGCGGGCAGACGGCGCGGAAGCGATGGCGGACCCGAGCTCGTTCGCGTCTCCCGCGTGCTGCCTCACGCGGCACCTCCACCTGCGCTGCCGCGCGGACTTCGAGGCGCGCGTGCTGCGGGGCACGGCCGCCCTCACCGCGCGCGCGGAGCGCGAGGCGCTGCGCTGCCTGGTAACGGCGGGGGGGGGGGGGGGCGCGGTGAGGGCGGCGGGCGCGAGGGGACCCCGCGGACCGTGAGGGGCGAGCCCGGAGCCCGCGCCGGTGCCGCCTTCCGTCTCCCCTCGGCCGTCGTCCCGGGTCCTTCCTTCCTTCCTTCCCTGCCGCCGCTCGGCCCTTCCCGGACCCGCCGCCCCTGCCTGCTGCTCGGCTGGAGCCTGACAGCGCCTCGCAGCCCCCGGTTCTCGCTTAGCCCCCCAGAGCCGGCGCAAGGGAAGGGCAAGACTATGTCTTCCCTTTAAAGCGGCGAAGAGCATGCTGCCGAAAAGATGGGAATAAATCACTGGAAATCTAGATTTAGGGCTTTTTCGCCTGTGTGTTTCGTTATGCCAGCTGCTTTCTCTGTTATCTCTGCAAATAAGCGTGTGAACCTCTTAAACTTCGCCTTATATTCGAAGTTCGGGGGTTCTGGGCTTTTCTCATGCGGACTCCATAAAATTCTTTTGTGGTTGGCGCTTATTTTTTTAGGGAAAAAGCCCAGTCCTATTAGTAAAAAGAGTAACGCCTCGTTCGTGCTAAAAAAAATGAGTACTGCACTATTTAATTCACCTTCCATTGCATGAAGGTCTGGATTTGCAGTGGTGTGTTCCAACAGAAGCCTTAGCAGGGGCTTTTATACCGTTCTCCTCACTTCATAGCAGTACTGTGGAGTTGTTACCTTTGTGGTTTTTCTTAATAAAATCACTTCTATGGTTAGAAGTTGGTTTTCTTCCTCTTTTCCCTCCAGCTTTCTTAGTTCAGTGCTGCTCTCTTAAAATGCTGGTTCCCAGTGGTCAACGCAGTCAGCTTTTCTGGTTTTATTTAGAAAATACTTTTTCCTTCAGAGGGACTTGTGTTTTAGATTTCATTGTGCTGCATTTATTGTTTTACACTATTTAACTGGTATCCAACATGTTCTTTATCACAGGTCCTGGACACAAAAGATGTAAAGGTATTTAAAGTGACTGTAAATGGACAGGATGCACAATTTGCTTTTGGAGAAAAGCACAGTTTCAAGGGGACCCCTCTAGAAATCACATTTCCAAATGAACTAAGAAGGTACACACTTTTCCCTGCTCCTTTAGATGATTTTCAAAATGCTCTGTAGCTTGTCTGCCTGTAGGGTTGTTGAGTAAAGCTTGCAAAGAGACTTATAAAATAGAATCAGGGTACTTTTCGTATGATCTTGTAGATTAATGTCATATTTGCCTTTCATTATTCAAAACTTTGAGAGTGTTTGCATCTGTCCCCAGACCTTGTATCAGGTACAAAATTGCTCACTGAACTGAGTAGCAAAATGATGTGAAATGTATCACAATTTTTCCAGTGCTTCATCAGTAATATTGTCTCTGCTTTAACTACCTGGTTCAGAATTGTTACAGTGTAGAGCACATGGAGATACAGCCCCCTTTGGGTCTTCTTTTATACGAGGGCTGGTTCTACATTTCTGTAGAACTTCAGGTTACCACTATGATTAGATTCGAGCATGTTTTCAAATAATCAAAGTTTTATTTTGTTGACTACGCTAACGCATGTTAGCAGCATGATGGAGAGTGAACTAACCATGGTCTACCTCTTAAAGTATATGAATTAAAAAGCTGTTGCCAAATTACAGTATGTTTTTTGGCAGTTTGCTTTGTATGTTGTAACTCAGTGGTATCTCAGTCCTCCATGGTGCCAAAGCTGAAAGCTGTGATTGTATAAGGAAGTTCCCTTGTTTGAATACAATTGAATATTAAGTTGCTTCCTACTTCTTATTGTTTGGTTTTTAGAACTCATTGCTACCTCTAAAAACTCTTTCAGTTTAGTCTGGTTTTTAAGCTTTTTTTCTTTTTAATGTTGTACTCTGAATTAGTGCAGTTAAGAAACACAAATAATGAGGAAGAGAAAGGAATGTCATAAAATAGTTGTCCCTTCTGGAGAAACACTTCTGGTCTCTTATGAAATTGAACAAATTAAATACTTGAGCAAACAGGCCACATCAGAAATATAGGCCCATTTCTTTTATTTGACTTTCAGCTGCTTTTTTTTTTTTTTAAAGCTCTAAATTTCCTGGTAAGAAAAAAAAAGACAGAGGTATGTGTTGTGACCGTAAGAATTCATCATCTAGTGTGAGACATAGTCCCCCATGTAACTATCAATGAAACAGTGATAGGAAAGGGTTGGACTTACAACTGGAGGTCTGATTGTTCAGAAAGCAATATGCCTTATGGTAATACCAGTTATTTTCTCTTTTCTTGTCTAATATGTACTTTGGAACACTGGTTATAAACCAGATGTGTACACCTGGTCAGCTTATCTAGTGTCCAACTCCTCTGATTGGCTGAAGTTTGTTCTGATTTATGGCTGGATTGTTTATTCCAAGAGTTGCATGTATAATCTGGAACTTTCTGAGAACAGAAGCAAGTACTTCCATGTACTTTGGGTCTCAGTGATGGTTAAGATATGTTTTTAATAAATAATTAAGAGTATGAATGTGTCAGGTTGGTATGTGTTCCCTCATTAGCAAACTGATTCCTGTCTTACACATAACTGTTAGTTTTTGCTTGACACCAGTTCTGAAACTCTAAATAAAATCTGAACATTATTTATTTTTCTTGTTAACCCCTACTGTTAATAGGAATTAATTCTACAATTACTGATAATTTTCAGGGTGTTTTTTTCTTCTTAAGGATAATACAGAACATTAACATCAGACACAAAATCTAAATTTTTAATGCACAGAATACTTAATACTTCTATGTTATTCAGTCATGTATCTTCTTATGTAGGATTTTGCACTTATGTAGGGTCTTTTTTGTTTGTGTATTGCAGAGGGGTTTTTACACTTACATGTACAAGGTAACTTAGCTGTGACAAAACTATATACATGTAGCTGCCCCAAATAGTCTGTGCTCTCCTTGAAGAAAGAAGAGGAAAATTTTCTGGTTAGTAAAAACAATAATAAAAGTGCCTTGGGATGTAAAAATGAAATAAGCTAACCATTTTTAATACCACAATTGAAAGGGAATTACTGCTTTTAATATGACACTTGTTCTCATTTTTAATGCTTTTGAGACAGTGCTGCAGACCTGTTTTTCAGACATCTTTGCAGAGGAATTTCAATGTGATCAGGATTTGTGTCAAAACAGTCTGACTGTGTTCTTTATTATACAGGGGACAAGAAGCAATTGTTGAAATCTCTTTTGAAAGTTCTCCACAGTCTTCAGCTCTCCAGTGGTTTACTCCAGAGCAAACTTCTGGAAAGAAATACCCATTTCTCTTCAGCCAGTGCCAGGTTGAGTTCATTTTTTCCAAACTTGTTGACATACATAATGTTGGTACTTTCCCTTGGTTTCTAAAGAACTGGAGAGAAAGGGGAAGGGCAGTAGCCTGTAACTTCTAGCTGTGTGTGTCAAAGGTCCTAAATGAAAACACTTAATGTTAGGATGTTGTTGAGATTTTATTATATGTTTACATTTTAGTAATGCTGGAACTGTTTTACCCACTCCAGTGTCCTTGTTGAAGAACATATAGTCCTTTACAACCAATACTTTTGTCTATTGATCTGCCTTACCTACTATTATTCCTTTTACAAAGGCCTGTAAGCTCTAAAGGATAGAAGTACTGGATTATAGATAATGAATTCTCTGGAGGAGCTGTATAGACCTGCACTATAGTGTATTAATTGATTTATTTCTAGTCCTCTGCCTTAGAAGGACAGTTTTGTTTTATCTTCTTTTCCTTTCTCCCTCTCTAGGCTATCCACTGCAGAGCCATTTTTCCATGCCAAGACACACCTGCTGTGAAACTAACCTACTATGCAGAGGTAGATGAACCTAAGTCACGTGTCTTAACTGAAAACAACTGCTACAATGGGTGAATTTATATTGGGCAGGGTTTTTTGGTAGCTGCCAGCATGTGGCCTAATATAAAACCAGAATATTGACTTTCTACTTAACGTGAGAGGAAAGAGCTGATCTTCCCTGTGGCAGTTCTCTAACTTTACCACTTCCTTTTTTGTATATGTCAACTCTTTTTCATTGTTATGTATCTATTTGCAAAAGGAAGTAAAAATGCAGTAGTAAGAAAGAAAGATGCTGGAAAGATGAAGGAAAAGCTGACAGTAAGACAGCAAAGAGTGCTGTAAAGTAAAAAACACTTGAAAAGGCCTTAAATAATATATTCTGGTATATAGTTAGGGGATATTTGCAGTCCTGGTGTAAATAGTTTTAAGGAAGCAAAAAGCAAGATAGATGTGCACTGTGACATTACAATTCAGTTGTCTGAAGAAAGTGAGCCTTTTACTTCTGTTGGAGATACTCCTCTGATTAATTCAATATTGCCTGTCTTAAAGACAACATTTTCCATATGCCTTATGTTCTACTTGACAGAGATGACCTAACGACAGAACAAATCTGGGCTACTCTTTGTTATCAGCTGCTTGTAATATGGAGTATAATGCTGAGTGCCTGCTGCATTGCTTATGGTTGGGTGCCCTTGCAGATATCCGTCCCAAAGGAGCTGGTGGCTCTGATGAGCGCGAATCGCGATGGAGAGGCGCCCGACCCGGAGGACAGCGCTCACAAGATTTACCGCTTCAGCCAGAACGTAAGTGCTCCGGGCTAGGGAATGGCTGCACGAGGTCTTATTCCTCACCTGTGCAGCTCAGAAGCACCTCAGGTGTGGTTTTGATGTCATGGATAAATCATGTGACTCATATAGGTCTTTGCCACTCTAGAAATGTGAGGCATTATGGAACTCCAGCTCTGAGAAGACAACCAGTAAGTGCTGGTGCTGCTGGTGTTTACTGGTCATTTTTGGCATTCCCAGAAAAGCCAAATTCAAGTTTTGAAAATGTTTCAATACTCAAAACTAGTCCTGTCACAACTTTTTGTCTGCACTGATTTTTGGAAAATAGTGAAGATGCAAATAATATGGGAGGAAGTTTTGGAAAACAGACCCTGCAAATTTTAAGCTCACCAAGAACTTTCATCTAAGCAGTGAAACTCAGCGTCAGAAGCAATTTTTAGCTTGAAGTTAGGCAAATTCTGACAGCAGATTTAAATTTTTTTTTTGGAATGTGAAAACTTTGGTTTCTATGGAAAGTATCTCCAGCCAATTAAAGATTACTGTTCTCTGGAAGTTTTATTAAGTGGTGCAACTAGTCTAATGATTCCACTGCTCATAAAGCAGCAATCCTGATTTACTCTTCTGGCATTTTTGTTCTCACAGTTTTTTGGATTACAGTTCTGGTGTTTATGAGCTCTTTTGGTGATCCCAGTTCATTTTGCTGAACAAGCAGATAAAATGAACATAAATCTGGACTGTTGACACTGTATAACTGCAAGGAGGAATGGCATGATGTGACTGGAGGAGAGGAGAGGTTTAGAGTACTCTGAGCAGAAGCAGCTGTCGGGTTTGATTTGGCTGCTGTGTGAAACCTGAGAGAGGGGCAAAAACAGTTCCCTTATCTGAGAGCACATCAGTAAGCAGTGCTCTGCCCTCTGTGGAGCCAAAACATTTGCCACTCTCAGTCTTAGTACAGAAGACTTCTATGTTGTCTGTGTAATCCAGAGATGAATGTTATCTAGGAATACACTGTTGATAAGCATGATGGACCTACACCAGAAATAACATTTAGTGTAATTGAAATTATACTACACTTTCTGATACATAAAACCATTACTTTTTTTTACAGAGACATGCTTTTCTTTAAAGAAAACACATTAAGCACAAAATACACAAATGAAAAAAGACATGGAAAAGCACATGCATGTCGCCTGATGCTGACACTGATTTGTTACAAGAGGTGTCTGTTTCCTCAGATGAAAAAGGCAAATGCATCAAGCTCTTGGATATGTATATGTGCTGAGGCTTACCTAAAACTCCTTTTTCTGCTCCTGCATAGCCAGGCTGGAAAGAAGAGTAGTGGAGAGCAACCTCTGTAAAAATGAGTTTACAACCCAACAGTCATTGACATTTGAATTTCAAAATGTCAAATTAGCAAATTGGACATCAAAATGTAGATATGTATTGATAGTTTTTTCTTAACTTATCTATAACATAAGTTAAGGGACTTTGTTCTTTTCCATAATATATTCTGCGGGTTAATAGGTAAAATTAAAACACAGATAATGATATGGGTATTTTAATAAACACTATTAAACAATATTTGGTTTGTGGATAATAGTGGAATAAATTTTTCTGAAATTGTGTCTCCAACTAATTATGATTTTAAGTCTTACTTATTTAACATTGTTTAAATTCAGACGAAGTGGACCTTTTACAGGAATAGCTGTATTATCCCCTTTTGTTTCCAGAGCACTTGGAGAAAGCAGTTCTCTATAAAGATACTTCAGTCAGGAGTTTTTCTCATTGAAATAATAAATATTTAGAGTTTTTTAAATTCCAAACATGGAAATCAAATATATACATTTTGATTTTTCCTGAATCTTTTTTCTTTAATGTATTTATATCCATAAATATTCTTGTTTACTTCATTAAGGCTTTTCCTGCATCTTTCTGCGTGATAAAACTGCCCTTTATCTGAGCAATATCTCTTAACTTCTCCTTCCATAAAATTTAGTGGAACTGAAATTAATATGGAAAACTGACTTTCTTTTGAAGAGAAACCAAACCAGCAGGAATTTTGTATGCAGATTTTTTCACACTTAGAGTTTGAAAAATACTTAGAGTTTTGTGGGTTTTGTAAGTTTTTCAAACACTTAGTTTTGTGGGTTTTGCCTGAAACATCTGTGAAGCAAGTACATCCTGTAGATAAAGGAGTATCATTCGGGGAGAAAGAACAGTGTTTGTGAAAAAACAGTGCCTGCCTTTAAGGCAGGAAACTCTGGAGGAAAACTTCTTTATTTATATACTTTTGTTCTTCTCTGAGTCAGTAGTCTGATAACTGACATTACAAGTAAGATTTCTTTATTTTTCCTATGTTCTTCACCAGGTTCCCGTACCTTGCTACTTGTTTGCTTTAGTGGTTGGAGCTTTAGAAAGTAGGTGAGTGAATCTGTGCAATGTATGAATATTAATAACCACAATAAATCTTTTGAGCTTTTTAAAAAACGGTTTCTTATTTCTAAATTTAAAGGGTCTTAGAGATTCAGTTAACCTGTTTATTTGTATCAAACTGCATGTATCTTGATTTGCTCTTGAATAATTTTTTTACTTGTGCTGTAAATTAGAGAAAGCATAAAGAGTTCAGACCTGAAAAAGCCCTTAGTGGTTAAAATTTAGCACAGGGAATAGATCTTCTTTCCTAGTTAACAAATAAGCCTTGTCTGTTAACAGATAAGCCTTTTCTGTCAAAGGCTTTAAAAATCTGTAAGTGGTTTTCCTGTTCTTTTTTGCTGAATAATGCTTGCATGTTTGTTTTGTTTTCTAAGGCTTTGCTTCAGCAACAGAGAGGAAAAGCAGACAAAGATTCTCTAATGAGTTTCCTCTGCAATGTTACTCAAGAGCTATGGGTTACAGTTAAACATATGCTATCTGTGTTAGTTTTAGGATTACTTCTGGTTCATACTGTCTTCTTGGCATGTATTTTTACTTTCAACAGAAAGATTGGCCCAAGGACACTGGTGTGGGCTGAAAAGGAACTGGTGGATAAATCAGCCTATGAATTTTCTGAGGTGAGTAATTAACAACAACAAAAAACAGTATTGTAAGATAACTATTTCACATAGTATTGGAAAAGAAACAGACTACATTTCATTGCTTTGATCATCTGTAGCTCTCCTTTGTCTACCTCCCATCCCACAAAATGCTGCTATTCTATTGCAGTACAAACTTAGTACTGAAAATACATATTGATACAGTCCCATACTTGTTTTACATGTGGGACTTGCCAAGGTGAAAGGGAATGAAATATGGGATCAATAGCTTAGTTCAGTGTTTGTAGTCAGAAATCATCTTAGAAACTAATTTGAATTCTTGTTTCAGGCTGAAGCTATGCTGAAAACAGCAGAAGATTTGGCAGGACCTTATGTGTGGGGACAGTATGATTTGTTAGTCTTACCACCTTCTTTTCCTTATGGTGGTATGGAGAATCCTTGTCTTACTTTTGTAACTCCAACACTGCTGGTAAGTATAGCAATGATAAAAGTCAGCTTTTCCTTAGGGCTTGCATGTCAATCAGGTGATGGATAGTAATGCACAAATTGGATTAGTCTTCTTCCTAGAAAGACCTGTAAATGTTCCTGCCTCCTTTGGAGTTAGGGATCATACAAGCAACTGCATGAAGTGATCTATTTTGAGGCTGACTTGAACCTAACAACTAACTTGGCTTTCCCTTTTCTTTTTAGGCAGGTGATCGATCTCTATCAAACGTAAGTCAAAAATAGATTCATCTCTTCAAGTAGAACACAACTTGAAGATGTATCTGAATTCCTTTATAATAAATACCTGAAAACTTGGTCTCTTTTCATTGGGGAAATTAAAAGTTAAGGCAGTAACTCAGGAACTCTTACAAAAGCGAGTGTTAATTTGAAGTAAACTCTGTAAAGTGTCTATTTTGTATAATGGACAGATAGAAATAACATGGGTGCCTGTATACACAGGAGGCTGACTGTGGTTAGCTGCTCCATAAGTCTTTTCCTGTCCTGTTAAACCACAACATCTGTGTATAGATATCTCATTAAAAATCACAACTGAATTGGCCTCATCAAAATCATTCGGAGATAACTTCTTCCTCTATGTGTCTGTGCACTAGAACTCATATTATATACAGATTTCTTCAAAGTGGAAATAATGAGTATAATTTTGAATAAATCCTTTTTTTTCTGAATGCAATTTTATTGCCTATGTCTTTTTACTAGATTGATGTACTGCTAAACTTAAAAAAAAAAAAAGATTGTCTTAAACAAAGAATACTGAAATATTTGACATGGGTACTTTTTAATGTATCATGCATTGTTAGCTTTCCCACTGCAGAAGTTGCTTAGGTGAGAAAGCAGGACTAGTCCATCACTTGTTATTCTGTATTCTGAGATCTGATTTCATAAACAAGTTACCTACACCAAGCTATTGATCAGTATGGCTCTATGGCTTGCAGGCTGGACATTGAAAATTGTTTCTGTTAGCTAGGTTAGCATTGGTCCTCTGCTTAAAATTTATATGGCTAGATCTGCAGAACTGTGAATGCTAACTTGGTGAACATAACGTAGCAAATGAGATCTCATCAACTTTTTATTCCTTCTGTCAGGATCTGAAGCATTTTTTCCAGAGGAGAATGGTGGATTCTAAATGGTGGATCTGTTTTTGTTTTAGGTTATTGCACATGAAATATCTCATAGCTGGACAGGAAACTTAGTAACCAACAAAACATGGGAGCATTTTTGGTGGGTATGATGTTCAATGCAATGCAAATCATATTTTAAATTTAATCTGCAAAGAGACTAACCAAATTCATTTTACCATCCTACCAGTGCTGACTTCATCAATGTCTTTCCAGGCTGAATGAGGGTCATACTGTGTACCTGGAACGCAGGATCGGTGGTCGGTTGTTTGGTGAGCAGTTCAGGCACTTTCAGGCCCTAGGAGGTTGGCGAGAACTGCAGAATACGGTAAATATAAAGTCATCATATGGGTTTCCCACAAATAAAATTTGTTTTATCCGCTTTCCTAATGCTTTCTTATTAGAGGATGAACAACTTTGATTCCAAGGTGTTTGATTGCTACCCAAGGTGTTTGATTGCTTCATGTACTCAGATTAGATAAAGCTTTTTTAATTTTTTAAGCTTTTCTGTGAGGATGAACATCTTTACAGACTCTTCTGGTTGTTCTGGGTATCACTAAATTGCAGTATTACCTGTTAGCATACTGGTAAGCAGCTGAAAGTTTATCAAAATTATCTGCAGCCATGATCATCAGAATTTACAGTGCCTCATGCAAGCAACTGATTTCTTACTGTCTAAGAGGGTTGTTTAGTTCTGTGTTTTGGTAGCATAACCGAACTTTACTTTTCAGATTTCTAGTCTGTGATATCTTACTAGTTCCCTGAGCAGCCTAGAGTCTGTTCTGCCCATATCCAGAGCTGAAGTTTTGCTGGCACGTCTCCTTCTCTCAACATAGATTTTAAATTCAAAGGCTTAATGACGTAGTTCAAATAGTTTGCTAATAAGGGGATAAATATAGCCAGACTAATAGGTGCTCATGATTAGACAGGCATGATAGTAATTACCTGCTTTGAGACATCTGGAGCACAGGGTGGTTGATTCTAAATTTTAGTAATTTAAGGTTTGTGCAGGTTCAGAACTTCAGGAAGAAGAAGGAGAATGCTTTGAAATGAAGCTGTCTCAGTTTTGGATGGTTTATATATATAGAATTTATAAATAGAATTAGTACAGATCTGCAGGAGTGCCAGTTTTCCTAGGCTGATATGTGTTCTTTTGTCTTTGGCACAGATAAATACTCTTGGAGATAAAAATCCTGTAACCAACCTTGTCATTAATCTGGATGAAGTAGATCCTGATGTTGCCTATTCATCTGTGCCATATGAGAAAGGCTTTGCTTTGCTTTTTTACCTTGAACAGCTCCTTGGAGGACCAGGTAAGCATTAGTCAGATTTTATATGTTTTTGTTTTCCACCTTAATTTCAAACACTAAAACATTTTCTTTTCTGTTAGATGTCTTCATTGGCTTCTTGAAGGCTTATGTTCAGAAGTTTGCTTATAAGAGCATCATAACAGAGGACTGGAAGAAGTTCTTGTACTCCTACTTCAAGGATAAGGTTGTGTAATATTTAAAACTGATTGCTTGAAACCGTTTAATTATGTGAAATTCTGACTTAGGTCAGAACTTATTTAAAGACCCGTTCTTTATATTTCTTTTTTTTTATTTCAAGAACTTAATATGATGTAATCTGGCATTTATGAAGATGGGTTTGCATTATGATGCCTTTTATTTTTTTTTTCTTTTCAAAGAGGGGAATGCTTTGTTTTGAAGTAATCTGTGTAGAATTCTTTGGGGTAATTGGAAGAATGTTATCAAAACAAATAAAAAGATTGAAACTAGATTTCATTTTCTCAAAAAAAATCCTAAAATCAGATTTAAAATTTAATAAGGTTTTGTGTTGCTTTGTAGGTAGATATTCTTGATAAAGTTGACTGGAACTCATGGTTTCATGCTCCAGGAATGCCACCAGTGAAGCCTACGTAAGCTGCACTCTTCTGTAGTTCAACTTTTCCTTCTCCAGATTGCATGTGATTTTCCTAACAGTGATAAAGCAGTTTGTAAACAGGGTGAAAGTCTTGTAAATGTTTTATTGGAAAATGCCCTACTACTATGTAGGTGTATATAGCAGTAAAAATAGTCACTGTTAATGTTTTCAGTCTTTTATTCTATAGTTATTTCATTATGTGAACCTTTGTTTTTAATATTTGACAGGTATGACATGACACTATCAAATGCTTGCATTGCCTTGAGCCAAAGATGGATCCAAGTGAGTGGTTAAAGAATGCTGAAGTGTCCCTGTCTTGAAAAGCTAATATTTTTTGTTACACAAAGACAGCCATTCTCTTCTGAAATCTCTCATTTGTTGAGAGTGTGTGTATTTATAGTCACAGTATGGCTGCCATGGATTATGCATTTCCTAGACTAGACCTTCATTGTAGAGTCAGGGAATTAGCTGTGACTCCTGTCTGTGAAGTGCAGTCCATATTTTAACAAGATACAAAGCCAACTTTTTGTTATACATATGTAGTAACCAAACAGAAAATACTGTTTTTGAAACCCTGATATTACGGCTTGATTTAAAAACAAATACCAGGGTACCTCTACATTACTGATTAATGTATTAGCAGTAGTTCCTCTATGGTATACTGGAGTTAGTATATTTCTCATCAAAAACTGGTACGTAAAGTATATTAATTAATACCACATAATTTTCCTCTAGTTTGAAGCATAAAAGTCATACAACTAATAAAGAATTCAGCATACCCTCCTTTTGTTACCTCTGTAGCTTTTCACTATACTTACATCCTGTCTTTTATCTCTTTTTCTGAATGTTAATTTTTATAAAAAATATTTGATTTTTCACTTAAGTAGCAGAAAGACAGTGGGAATAAAAACATCAGTGGGGAGAAAGTAAGTGAAGAGTACAAACATCAGCAGCTTAAGTCTCTCCCTTCCCCTTATTGTAACATCCTGCACAGATACAAATCAGTATCTTCTTTAAGTGAAATGGCTCAACAGTGTGAATATCAAAACAGAAAATTACACCTGATTGTATTTTGAAATACCTATTAAAAATTAACTGTTCTCTTTTAGGCAAAAGAAAGTGATTTGGGTTCATTCAGCTCAGCAGACCTGAAAGAAATGTCATCTCATCAGTTAATTGAGTTCCTGGCACTGTTGCTTCTGGAGGTAAATGCACACCTGGGATGACTTGATTCTGATATCACAAAAGCAGACATAGAAGCTCTACTGTGCATTGAAATTAAGTTAATCTTTTTCTTTTATGTTTTGCTAAATTAATCTGCTCTCATAGTTATTGAAAACTTCAGCCTTGCCTCCCTTAATATGTCTGGCTCTTCAGCTAATGAACAGCACACAGTGTTTTGGATTGGAAGCTAAAAACAAAACCATGAGGTGTTTGAATTGGTCTGTACCAGATGTTATAGCAAATAAGCTATAAATAAAATTGAATAAAAATACTTTTTCTTGAATGTTTCAATAGTACAGAATGTGGGAATTAGGTAATATTTATTCCTTGCCCCTTTCCATACACTGAAAAGATAAAAGGAACAAATAAAATATTTGTCATGGTAGGACTTCAGTTTCTTTGTAGCATCTATCTTCTTGAATCACTCTGTTTATTATTGAAATGTCTGGCTTGAAGTCTTCCTCTGGCTTATTCTGACTGCAATTTCTTTTTCAGGCACCTCTTCCATTGTCACATGTCCAACGCATGCAGGAAGTATATAACTTCAATGCTATAAACAACTCTGAAATAAGATTCAGGTTTGTTCTAGTATGGGCACTTTTAAAATATTAAATGTTTTCATGAAACAAGTTGTCCTACTTCACCTGAAACATCCTGTTTTACAGAATTGGGGCAGGGTTTGGGGTTTTTCTTGTTGTGGTTTTGTAAATGCATGTGCAGGCATCATGCTTACTAGAGTGGTATCATGTTATTCATGAATTGGGCAAATACAGTCTAGTAGAATAACTCAGTGGACAGCTGATAAGCTGTTCTTTATTTTAATCTGGCATGCTAACAAAAGAACCTGAAGACCTGACAACAAAGTATTTTAAACATATTGTATGGTTTCTACTTCTTGTAACAAGATCAATTTCTTTTTAAATCAAAATAAGCACATGCACCCATGGTGACATTTCATTTGGTTGGTTTGTTATTTAATCCATTGGTCAAATGGGACAAGTGCTGTATAATTCAGTTCTGAGTGATGCAACTGGACACTATTGTAATATAAAAAAATACATAGCTGCAGAAAATAATCCTCCATTTTGGAGGAACTTGACTGCAATCTTCTCCTGTTGTACAAAAAAGTTGATGTATGTAATGTGCTAGTAAAACACTAAATATCTTATGTTCAGCTAGAATCTCATTCCACACAGCAGTGCTCAAAGCATTTATGGGAACAGAATCATTACATAACCAACCACCACATTACCACAAATGAAATTATAAGTGCAAATTTTTTCTTCCACCTCCAGATGGCTGCGCCTCTGTATCAGGTCCAAGTGGGAAGAAGCTATTCCTCTGGCTTTAAAAATGGCAACAGATCAGGGCAGGATGAAGTTTACTCGACCATTGTTCAGGTAAAAGTAATCTCCAAATTGCAGGAGCTCATGCTGTTGGCATTTCTACTATAATGGAATGTATAATACTTGAAATGCATTTATTGTACATGTTCAAGTGGCATAATACAGAATTCTCTGTGTACTGTGAACAAGCTTATCTTCAGAGGCTCCTTCCACTTGCTGACATTTTTTTGCATAGAAGAAAGCTTAGTCCCAGGATGCACATTAAGGCAAGGCTTTTGAGGGAAAAGTGAAATCTTAGGAAAATCTATGTTGTATTATTTTCCTGGATTTTTGTAATTATGCCTCCCCCCGCTCCTTCTTTTACAGGGACCTTTACAATTTTGACAAGAGTCGAGATCTGGCTGTCAAGACGTTTCTGGAGCATAGGGCCTCTATGCACCCTGTCACTTCAATGCTTGTGGGCAAAGACTTGAAGCAGGACCAGTGACAAATGTACTTATTTCTTTGAGATTTTTGTGTTGCTGAAAGAAGAGACGGATTGCCCAAACTGTTGATATGCGTGCTTGATTATGCCATAAAATGCTCTACTGCTTTGGTACTTATGTAACTTAAAATTAATTTTCCAAATCAAGTTCAGTACTGTTGCAGTAGATAGCACTGCCAGCAGACTCCAACTACTCCCAGACTGACTGCAGGCTTCCCTTGTAGACTGATGCCAGCAGGCTCCAACAACAGCCCCTCGCAGCAGGGCCAGCAAAAAAAACTCTTCCCTTTCTGTCTCTCCCCCTCAACCAGCTAAGCTACTCTTTTATAGCATCCGTCCTCATTGGACACAACCGTGTCCCACTAAGGGCAAGGCAGTTCCTCCTCTTTGATAATTAGCACAGCTGTAATTCATCAGGGGCAAGGTTGCTTGCAATCCATTCTCCTACACTTTCTATTTTGCATTTCCAACTAAAGCAGCAAAATGGCTACATCTCTGGAATTGAGAGAATGTTTTCATTGCAAGCAATTTTTAGAATACACAAAAACTGTTCTGAGATGGGGTCATTTGTTAGTGATAGAATTGAAGAACTTGGAAAATTAATTGGTGGATGGTATGGCTCTTTGTGCACAGCATTCTTTTCCATAACACAGTGGTTGAAACTTCAAGTACCTAAAGAATAAAAAATAAATCTTTTCATTCCCTATTTGTCTGTCTTGTCTGTATATTGATATGTACAAAAAGTTTTGATTTAATAGTTCTGTTTTATTTATTCATCTTTGTTGTGGGAGAAATTTTTATTTTGAGTCCAAGAGGACAACGAAGACCAAATGTTTTTTCAACCCACTATTTATTTTCAAAATTTATTATTGTAGGGGGGCTAAAGCCCAAGTCTTTCCTTACCCAGTTTGATTCTTTTAATATTTGGATTTTTTAACTAGTTCTGGGCACCACCCCTCGTGCTCATATAACAACTGGAGATAAGTTCAAAAACAATGGGAGAGCTGTTTTTCCTGCATTTGTTACAGCAGTTCCAGCCAATGGTTAAATGATGCTGTGGCAAATGCTGCCATCTCTAGGCTGAGTCTTGCAGCGAGTTTGATAAGAACAATTTGCATGAGTTAAATCTGTTGGCATAGGGATAACCCATATCAATGAGTGACAAACAAAACCAAAAAGTGCTGGTTTAGGGGAGGAGAGTGGCAATATAATTGTGGCAAAAGGTTTGGTTTAATCCTAGCACTTAGGATGAGTGGGGAGCCTGTCACCTAATTTCCTTCCAAGTTTTGATCCATGTATGCTTTCAATTTGTGGTTTAAACCCAGGCAGTAGCTAATCCCCATGCAGCTGCTCACTCTCGCCCCCATGGGATGGGGTGGGGGAGAGAATTGGAAGAGTAAAATTGAGGAAAGTCATGGGTTGAGATAAAGAAAGACAGTTTAACAGATGAAAAAGCTGCACACAGGCAAAGCCAAACAAGGAATTAATTCAGGGCTTCCCATAGGCAGGCAGGTGTTCAGCCATCTCCAGGAGAGCAGGGTTACTCGGGGAGACAAATGCCATCACCCCAAAAATCCCCCTGCTTCCTCCTTCTTCTCGCAGCTCCATATGTGAGCATGAGCTCTGGTCAGAGGAGGGGATATGTAATGTTAACAGGCTCTGGTTATCAGATTGCAATGAAAACTGTCCTTTGTTTATAAATGCCTTATGTTACTAGTTTCGGGGTAACTTGCATTTTGTTGTAAAAGCCCATTTCTCATGTACAATGCTTTGGCAGTTAGAGTTCCTGCTGCCAGATAATCCTGGTTTCTCGCTGTCAGAGTCAGAAAAAAGAAAATTGATTCAGGTATGGCTTTCTCTGGCATGGTCCTAGGTAGCTCTGCTGGGACAGTGTCTCCAACTAATTGATCCCAAGATAACATTCCTACAATAATTAAACCCTAGGTACTCCCTTTGTTTAGGAACACTAGTGTGGCAAGCATGGACTATGAGTGTTGTTACCATTTTGCCTTTAAAACAAGAGGTATTTTCAAATTCTGTGTGTAGATGATTATTGCTAAACTTTTTTTTGTCACCATCTCAACAGCTATCTCCATATCTTTTCCTCTTTGCATCTTCTGCCTGCAAAGGAATCATGACACAGCAGCACCAGGCTTGATAGTGTGCAGCTGTGGCCTAGTATTTGCTGATACCTGTTCTTGTAACATCTTCCAGAGTATAAGGAAAAAGGTTATAGAAATTAATTAATCTTTTTCTTACCTACAATGAAGAAATATGTTTTCAACTTGAGCATGGGACTGATTAAAGCAGTTTTGCTGCCTCTACGTCCTGCTTTTATCCTGCTCTGGATAGAGCTGTAAAAGTATAATACAATCTTCTTTCAGTCCTAGCAGCCATGAGCAGCCCATATTCCCAAGGTGCCTCTCTTACAGCCCTGTCCCTCGGTTTTTGTTAGTGCTGGGCGATAGCTGTTAACTCTTGTTAAACCCTTACATTTTTAGAACAGTTGCACTGCATCTTAGTCCAATTTATCTATTCCTGGTACGTAAGCTTCAGCTCCTGGTTTTTAATTTCTATATTCCCGATGTGATCTTTGGAATAAAATTCCTGTGGCAATAGCTAGGGGGGTGTGCCATTTCTGTGAAAAGGGTGTGTTCCCTGGGTTTGGTTTGATTGGACAAAGTAGCCAAACACGTTGATCTCATTTATTTACAGAGGTGAGGATTTTGAGGGTGGGTTTTTCCCTCTATCCGATTGCAACACTGGGCTCTAGATAGGCACAGCTCTTCAGGCCATCATCACATGGTAAATGTGAGGCTGCTGCACGCTGCAGCCCTTCTTGGTCAAGGAACAATTTTTGGAGAGAAAGCATGCCAAGATACACGGTGCACGTCCGAGGAGAATGGCTGGCAGTGCCATGCCTGAGCTCCACAAACACCATTGAGTGGCTGGGAAAGGAAGCTGTGAGACGGTACATGAAAAACAAACCTGACAATGGGGGATTTGCCTCAGCAGAAGAAGTGAAGTTTTACATTCGAAGGTGCAAGGGACTCGGCTTGCTGGATCTTGATGATACTGTGGGGGATGCTCTAGAAGACAATGAATTTGTTGAAGTTGGTAAGCAAAGCCTGAAGTATTGCGTTGTAGAGTGACTGTGTTGTCATCTGAGCCGGAAAACTGTGCTTTATCTAGATTAATCTAGAATTGCACCTGAGAGATTGTCTACAGTTTTTATGGAAAAATGCCCAATAATTTAAGAATATTTAAATTTTAGGAACAGAACTACATAAAAGCTAGAAAGTACAGGATTCTATATGCATCTTCTATATCTGCTGTAATATATAGCGTAAGCTGTTCTGTCTTAGCTTTGGAATACCTTAAATACATAGTTCCTTGTTATTTTCCCAGAAGCATGCAAGTATGTTCAGGGCTGATAACTGGAAATTAGAATTCTTATTGCTGTGAATTGTAATAAATAACAAATTAACTTATGTCAATAATGCAATTTAATCCTGTACATGTTTATTCTGTATATTTCTTCTAGTTATAGAAGGAGATATAATGTCTCCAGATTTCATACCATCTCAGCCAGAAGGAGTTCATTTGTATCCTTTTTGAGTGCTTTGTGAAGTTTTTACAATTACAGATTTATAGTTTTCTAGATTGCCTGTGTTTTTTAGAGTTCCTTCATTCTTAAAACACATTGCCAGCTGTAATTGAGTGGTCACTGCCTGTGAAATCCTGTCTGCCCTTTTACCTTTACAAACTTTTCAGATACAGCAAATACAGAGAACCAGAACAGGTAAGAATCACCAATGATTTTACAGCTCAATAGCAAATCCTGCTACTCACCAGAAAATGCTGAGAGTTCAGCCAGTGCAGCATTCACAAAAGCAGGGGCTATTAGATTGGCTGGGTCTAGGAAACTAAACTACAATGTGCTTATTATGTTTTTGTTACCCGGGTTCCTGTCTTATGAATAAGCCTGAAGAAGCTTCCTGTCATTGCTGAGTTGTGACCATATTTTTTATTTATAGTGATTATTAAGCAACTTTGTATGTATCCATATCCCAAACTAAAAGATGGTTCTTTGGTGTAGTATATTTCTTTAGATGGCAACAGCTTAACAACGAAGGACTTGGTCAATTTAGGAAAGGGACTCTACAAGATAAAGGTAAAAATTCTGAACAAATGCAGATAAAAATTACATGTTTATTTTTCTATGGCTAAATAATGACAAATAAGCTTATATATAAACTACTTATGTTTTAGCTTACACCTGAAGCTGAAACTAAAGTCAAAAAATCACGAGAAGTGATTGAAAGGATTGTAAAAGAACAGACGGGTAAATATTTTTGCTTTTAACTATTAGAAGTTTTTTTTTAGTAATTTTTTAGAAGACTTCATCAGGTTTCCTCCTTAACCAGCAGTGTACATTTCTTGCAGTTGTTTATGGAATCACCACGGGTTTTGGGAAGTTTGCCAGGACTGTCATCCCAAACAGTAATCTGAGGTATGTTGTGTGTACAGCCTTCTCCGTCCTTTCTTTTCAGGAGAGCGGTTTGACCCTGTAGTTGGGGTTAAAAGAGAGAACTGCTTCAGAAATTCCTTCTGTTTTGTGCAAAATAAAACCTGATGAGACTTTTTTTGAGGTTTAACATATTTTCTTTTTCTCTGTAGGGAGCTTCAAGTGAACTTGGTTCGTTCACATTCTGCAGGTAATGAGAGATTGCTTGGTGTTTCCCTTTTCTGCGCTTGTTGGTAGTGGGTGAGTAACTGAGAGGGTTCTGTTACTGTTTCAGGTGTGGGGAAACCTTTGACCCCAGAGAGAACTCGCATGCTGTTGGCACTGAGAATCAATGTCCTAGCCAAAGGATACAGTGGAATATCCCTAGAAACCCTCGAGCAAGTTATTGAAGTGTTTAATGGTAAAAAGATGCTTAAAGAAAATCTTCCTTTCCCTTTTTTTCCCTTTTAACTGTTTTGTTAAAGGGTGTAGCTCAGTGGGTCAAGATGCAGATGTTGTTGGTCTTTCAACTTGGTAGTTGAGAGAGATCAGGACTAGAGCTGCAACAAGAGTAGTCCTGTTGGTGCCATTGTCCATGATTGTAGGCTGTTACTGTGGCCAAACTTATGAGCTAGCTTTTCTGTTTTCCAAGGAGTTTATCAAGGGAAGGCTCTAAAAGGAATGATTTTTGTTTTCTTTCTAGCATCCTGCCTTCCTTATATCCCAGAGAAAGGGACAGTTGGAGCCAGCGGAGACTTGGCCCCTCTCTCTCATCTTGCTCTGGGATTAATTGGAGAGGGAAAAATGTGGTCCCCGAAGAGTGGCTGGGCTGATGCTAAATATGTAAGATTTGTGCAGCTGATAGTTTCTTTTTTTTAGCTTGCTGACTCATTTTTCAAACTGCATGTAGCTTTGAGAGAAAGAAAGCTTTTGCTCAGATTAGTAACATGTACAAGTCTGGATTTTCTCTACCAGTTTGAATTCGGACTAGGTTGCCTTTAGCTACTTATCCTCTAATTTGAGTAAGGTGGATCCATGGAAAATGTAAGAACTGACCCACATGTCACTGGAGCAGACATAAATTTGTTATTGAGCCCTAAAGAAATATCATGCCATAGTACCGCTATACAAGATACCACAGTGACATAATTTATGAACTGGAGAAATGGAGAGGATATGATACCAGCTATGAAAGAACTGTTACTGTATCTTCAGCTTCATGAGCATCAATACTTTTCTAAAAAATCCAAGATCACCTCTCAAATGCTGAGTGTACCTGGAGATTTACTGGAGGCAAGATCTTTGCAGTAAAATTTCTACTGATTTTATAGTGGCTTTAAGTAAATACACAGGCTTGGATATTTCATTTTTGATGAATTAACTAGGATTACAAGGAGCCTTTATATCATTCTCCTTCACAAGATGGAAATGTTACAATGAAATTAATTTTTAATCCATTGTTATTCTGTCACCAACACATCAGCAGATTGATCTTGTGTTAAGTATCTCCAAGTCTGGCCCCTCCAAAGTCTTTCATGGTAGTTTGTTCTGCTACACCTATAACTCCTATCCATGAATATTTGAACACCAGACTCATTGATGGATTGATACGTGTACATCGCTATAGTCTGAAGAAAGATTGAGGACTACACAGGGAGAGGAGTAAGGAGGAAGCAGACCAGGGTGTCCTGGACCTTCAAGACCAGAAGTTATAGCTGTACACTTCTGAGATGCATTACCTCTTCTATTGGACAGGGTGAGAGGATTAAATGAGAAATAAGTTATGCTGTTTCTCCACTTCCTGCAAGAGTAATTGCCCTATAGAATAGACATGTACAGAATGAACTGGATGGGACGACTCCTGTCATTAGAGATTTTCTATAGAAAGGATTAGGGATCATTTAAAAAGGAATAATTTATGCCAAGCCAAAATGCTATGAGGCAGGGTGTAGGCAGAACTGCCTTCCCAAGAGGCTTCCAGCCTTCTTTCCTATTGCCCTCTCCCATCATCTAGAACATGGTAGATATTAATGGGCTGTGACAGTCACATATATCTTGCTTCAGTACTCCTGTTACCTTCTTGTATTGGCACTAGAAGTGAGGTGCTATTTTGGAAGCCCTTTATTTAGCCCAGCAGAAAAAAATATGTGATATGTTTGTGATATAAAGCTCTTTTTCTTCCATCACTTAAGAAATTTGTTAATATTTCTGTTCATGGAAACATTTAAGTTTTAGTGACTTAATTTTATGACTTTAGTGACTGAAAAGTATTTTTCATTAACTGCCTTGGCATTTAACTCCTTCACAGGTCCTGGAAGCCCATGGACTAAAACCAATTACCTTGAAACCAAAAGAGGTAATAAAGTATAATGACGCCGGCTGATGAAAAAGAGCATAGTCAATCACTATCTGCTTTATATGTACAATAAAAGCATTACATGAATTAATAATAATTTTAAATCAAACTTTAGAAAGATAATGATGAAGTGTTGTCAGGAGTGGGATTCACCACTCTTAGTGTCACTTGACTTGAAATGACAGACCCAAGCTTGGTGTTCAGATTGGCTCTGTGGTCAGTGGGGACAGACAGGCCTCTTCAGAAAGCACTTTATACCATCCTGAAACAGCTGTCTAAGAGGCACCTCAAGGTACCTTATCTGCCCTTTGGCCATAACAGGAGGTCAGATGACTGACTTGAAGCAGGTATCTGACTGGCTTGGAACTACTGGTGCTCCAAGGGTGTCTGCAGTGACTTAATGGGGTCATGAGCATTAAAACTTTATGTAGCAAAGATGCTCAGGCAAGCTGTGCATTTTATGATTTCAGGATGGTCCAAAAAGCTAGGCAAAGGTCTTTAACTCCTTCATGTGAGGAGGAGAATTGTCACAGACATGGGGAATTGTCACAGCGTGTGGAATAGCTGCAATGAATTTGCTTAACATCTGCTCTCCCTTTGAAGGGTCTGGCCCTCATCAACGGGACACAAATGATCACCTCGCTGGGATGTGAGGCGGTTGAAAGAGCCAGAGCTATAGCGAGGCAAGCTGACATCATTGCTGCCCTTACACTGGAAGTCCTGAAGGGTACAACGAGGGCCTTTGACACTGGTGGGTACTGGGCTCTCTCAGTCTGCTTGCTTAACAGCTTCTGACAAGAGAGGCACAGCCTGACAGTCTAACTTGTCTTACTAGATATACATGCAGTGCGCCCGCATCGAGGGCAGGCTGAAGTGGCCTTTCGATTCAGGTCCCTTCTAGATTCTGACCATCATCCATCAGAAATAGCAGGTGAACAATCTTAACCTTCACCCTCTCAGACTACCAAGACAGGCTGGGTCCTTCAACAGGACACAGTGCTTTTGTGTAAGCAATATTTGGGTTTTGCCCTCCTTGTGTCTTCTAGAGAGCCATAGATTCTGTGACCGAGTTCAGGACGCGTACACAATGCGCTGCTGCCCTCAGGTAAAGAGTGACTTCTAGATCCTTCCGTAACAATAGATAAATGATGGGGAAATTTCCACCTCAGAAATACAGTCAGTTATGTGCCGTCTGACACTGTTAGACGAAGTGGCTTTATTTTGCTTCTTCTTTGCTTCACGGTAGTGTTAATGGAGACATGCAATTTTTTGATCATGTGCATGTACACATCAGGCAGCATCTAACAAAGCTGTGTCCAGATCTGGGAGAGGCCAGAGGTTGGAAGCAGAGGGAAAGTGCTGCTTTCCATGCTTGCAGATTTTGTAGGGATTTTCTTCTGCATTGTTGTTAATAACATGAACTGGGTGTTTCCAAAAGCCAACAGAATGTAGTATCTCAGACATATTGGAAGAGCTCAGTCCTATGGGTTTTAACAGGAGCAAAGCTACTAAACCAGTGGAATTAATGAAAGTTCATTATCTAATAAGAGGTTTTGTTTTCTGTGAGTCTTTGTAAGGCTACTTCTTCCCTCATAACACTTCTGCCACTGAATAAATACCTTCCATTTAGGTAAACCAACCCAAATATGTAAAGAATGTCATATTCAGATTACTCTTTTGGCAAAACTGCCATAATAATAGTAAATACCACCTTTGAAGTGTCTAGGATTGGCAGTGATGTTCCTGATGTTAAAAGCAAATCCAAGACAGTCTTCCATGTGTGAAAGTCAAGTGGGATAGTGGGAAAGAGGGTCCCTGCAGTGCAGTCAGCATCCTGAAGGTGAACTAAGTGCAGGTACTAAGCTCAGACACCAATGTCCTTTTTCTAGGTCCATGGAATTGTAAATGATACAATTGCTTTTGTGAAGGACATAATGACGACGGAAATCAACAGCGCCACAGACAACCCTGTATCTTTTCGATTAATTTGTTACTATATAAAATTCTGCTTGGCCTTTTTTATTCTGTTCTTCTGTATAGTTACTCACACTGGAGGCAAAAAAAGTCATAACTGGCTTTGGTCAATAACTGCCATTATTTGCAACAGCAACCTCTCTTCCTTTCCCTATGACTGCATTGAAGGATTTCTGTCAGCTCTGTAATGCAGGGCTGCATTTCTGTCAGCACTGCAAGGATGCTGTACATAGCATCATATCAACTGCTGATAAGCATTATTGCTTTTAATCTTCTAAACATCTTTTTACCATTAATTAGAATCTAATCCAATTCTTTGAATTGGAATTAGTCCAATTCTAATTTGGACTAATTAAGTGTCAAAATTGTAACTGCCATGGAAAGAATCTATCAAGGAACTGAAAATCTATGCTAGGATCTGAACAGCTGGGTTTTTTTGCACCCTCGATCAAAGACCTCATTTTATGTAGCTTATTTGAAAAAAATACATGTCAAAATTGTACCTACAAATTTGAAGAATTGAGATTGTGTCTTCATTTCCTGAAAAGTGGAAGTGTGGATGAAATATCATGTGCTTGCAAATAAAAGCCTATTGGCACAAACATTCCTTCAGTTAAGATATTCTGATTACTGGCAGATATCACTCATGTAAACTGTATTTCACTCATGTGGGCCTTAACTTCTCCTTAAAGATGGTGTTTGCTGAAAGAGAAGAGACCATTTCTGGAGGAAATTTTCATGGTGAATATCCTGCAAAGGTAATTCAGCATTTGAAGAAATGCAAAAAAATCTTTTTCTGGTTTGTTTTTTTTCTTCTGCTTTAATGAGATCTTCTTCTGTAGGCTCTGGACTATTTAGCAATTGGTGTGCATGAACTCGCTGCAATTAGTGAAAGAAGAATTGAGAGACTCTGCAACCCCTCTCTCAGTGAACTGCCTGCATTTTTAGTCACCGAAGGAGGTCTGAACTCAGGCTTCATGATTGCTCACTGCACAGCAGCTGCCCTGGGTGAGTGTTTGAGCAATGACACAGAGAGAACAAGCTAGAAAGACTGATTTTTTTTTCAAGACTGATGCAGTCTGATAGTAGACACAAAGGTATCTGGCTCCTGTTTTCTCTCTCTTCTCCATGTGTTCTGTGCAGTCTTGTCAAGTATGAGCGTTGGTGTAGCTGCAATTATTTCAGTTCAGACTTCCTTACTCTGCACCAACCCTTGGGCATGTTCAGTGCTCTGAGCATGCAAACTCTTAGTGGACTTTGGTATGAAGGCTTGTCTCAAAGGTGGCTTGATGCCTTCAGTACTGGGCTGTCTCCATTTGACAGCCTGGTCTGCACATCAGTATCAGACCCCACAGTCCTCACAAGACTGGAGTTTGCAGGGGAGCACACTGAAATTAAACATCACTTCAGTTTTTCCTCTAGTACTCATGGCTAAGGCAACAAGAGCTGGCATACTACAGTTCACAGGTTCAGGGAAGCATGAGCCAATATAAACATGCTATGAGAAGAGAGTAAATTTTAAAAGTTACAAACAAACACAGGAACAGAGGATATCAGTTAAATGTGTAGATAAACATTCTGCAGAAAAACAAATGAATTAACTAAATCAGCAGGCTAAAGGGACCCTGTTTAGAGGCTGGTTTGGGAAGTGGGTCTGGAAGAGAGCTGAATGCTCATCCCCTTGTTTAAGGGGTGGAAGCTTTACCTTTGGCTGGGGAGAGTTTAGGATGGCTCCAGGCTTCAGCTGGTTGCATGGCTTCAGGTTTCATTGCACACTTCTGCAAACTGGGGTGGCAGATTCTAGGGTGTTTGTGATTTCTGCAGTGGGAAATGAAAATTACAGCCCTGCTTCTGCTGACACTAGAAGTCCATGGGTCAAAATCATCTCATCCTGATCCATACAGCCAGGATTTTATCTGGAGTTTGAGTTCCTTTTATTTTTCTTAACTTCTTTGTTAATCACCAATATTTTTCAAATCACTCTACCAGTTTCTGGGTTGTTTGTGTACCAGCTAATGTTTTTCACTCCCAGGGTTAATAGATAAATCTGAAAAAAAATTGCAGATATTTTGCAACACCACTGCATGTGTATGTCTGCCCCCGCTCCAGCAGCTCTGTGCCTGCCAGACCGAGCTGTTTGCAGTGATCACATGCAGCCTCTCTGGGACCTGCCATCATCTGCCTGAACGTGCCAGCTGGGCTCTGGTCCTAGACTGTCACTCCAGCCTATTTGCAATTGGTGTCACCACCTCTCTGTTGCTCCTGTTGCTTTTCTGAAGCCGCTAATTTGGCGAGAGCATTACACAGCATCCCGCTGGGCTTCAGAAAGAAAAGGCCAAGTGCAGCCAGAGTGCTGTGAATGCAGACGTCATTTTTCCTCTTTTAAAGAGTAGTTCTCAACTCAAATTGTCATTGAATGGTTCCTAAGGCCTCTCCTGCAACCATTTGCCTGTTGTTTTTGGGTGCAGAATGAGAATTTACTCCAGACTGTACACCTGGCTTTCAAAGCTGGAGTATGTCACCCCCAGGGACATGGGCAGCCTTGTAGCGAGGTGAGGGAGGGAGAGGGTTTGTATTGCTTTCCCCCATCTTTCTAGAGGAAGTTCTGAAAGTGCCTCAGCTGCAATGAGCAGACTAGATGCTGATCTCTAGCTGTATTCTTGAAAGCAGGGGAGGGGTGATCTTCGTGACCAAAAGCAGAGGGAGCCAATGCTCTTTACAGAGAGTTGCCCCAGAGCAACAGGAAGAACGAGGCTTATGTTTCAATTATGCTGTCTGCTCTTCTTCTTCAGTTTCCTCCAGGCCTTTGAGCCACAGCTACTCAAACTGGAGATAAGGGAGTGAAGAGTGAGCTGTCATTCCATATTTGGTTAATATTTGCATCTAAAGACTGCTGTTGGTTAGTGTTTTCAGAGGCAATGGTAGTTTTCAAGGTGGTTATTGCAAATTACTCAGTCCAGGTAAAACGCTGATGCATCCTCGAAAGAGGAGCAGTAGTTGGACCCAAGGTGATGGACAGGCCCTTATCTACATGCTGTCCATTGCTTCTGCTGTCTCATGCCTATTCTGTCCTTCATTCATTGTGTTGGGTTTTTGCAGTGTCTGAGAACAAAGCCTTGTGCCACCCCTCTTCTGTGGATTCTCTCTCAACCAGTGCTGCTACAGAGGATCACGTGTCCATGGGAGGATGGGCTGCAAGAAAAGCTTTGAGAGTTATTGAACATGTGGAACAAGGTAAAATTAAAATTCTGATTTCCAGACAGACTTTGAATCATGAAAATGAGGGGCTAATATCAATAATGATCAGGTGTAAGGTAGGCAGATACAATGCAAACTTCTCCAGACAGAAGAATCTCTTCCAAAGTGCTGTCATTTTCCTGGTGTTTTCATGTGGGCTCTGGCAAGCTTAGAGGGAGAACTTTCATTTTTAGCCCAGGCCCCTCTTTTCTCAGTGCAAAAGAAACTTTCTGATTTATGATGGACATTAATTTGAGTATTCAAGTTACGCTGGAAGAGATTCCTAGGGATTTAAGACTCTGGTGACCAGGAGTTCCTGGTACACTTGAAAGGTCTGTACAACAGCACCCAAAATCTGCTTTCTGAAATGCTGGATACTGCCCTCAGCATCACCCATGAAATGATCCTGCCACTGGGCTGGCTCTCTGGAGGGTGTGAATCCGCTGGTTTTGCACGTTGCCTGAACCATATCATATTAATGAGAACAAAAGCCAGGGATAGCTTTAGACAGGAAACCTCGCCTTGAGCTGTACCTGCCAAACATCCCTTTGGCTGCTCTGGTTTCCTAGTTCTGGCTATTGAGCTGCTCGCCGCCTGCCAGGGCATTGAATTCCTCCGCCCTCTGAGAACGACAACCCCATTGGAGAAGGTCTACGACCTTGTGCGCTCCGTGGTGAGGTAAGATCAGATAAACACTTTCCCCAGAGGTTGCCTGCCTGGAGAGCAGCTGCTGCCAGTGGGGGTTAATGTTTGCCCAATATCTCGTTACAGGCCCTGGATAAAGGATCGCTTCATGGCCCCAGACATTGAAGCAGCTCACAGGCTGCTCGTGGAGCAGAAGGCGAGTGCTGGCTTTTGGCTTGTGCATAGGATTGTCTAGAACCCTTTTTCTTTGTCCATGCTAGCTGCTGTTTTTGCTGCCCAATCCTCTTCATGGTCAAGTAGTTTTGTAGCAAGTGGCAGTGACTCTCTCCCAACTATTGCACACAGAGCATTAGCCTGGTAACAAGACAAGATAAAGTATTTTTGCCTTGAATCCTTTCACCTTGTCCCATTGGAGCTGTATTCTTTCCCATCCATTGTCAACTCCCACCACATGCTTTTCCCTAAACCTTGCTATACCTGCCTCTCTTGTTCTGCTCCTCCCATACAGAATATCCCACACAATAACTTTTCTTCAGGGTTTCCTGAACTGATGCATTGATGTCTTAGATGACCTTTTCTTTGCCTCTGACTCTGCTGTTTCACATTCTTGTTCCACAGGTGTGGGAAGTGGCTAAACCTTACATTGAAAAGTACAGGAGGGAACACATCCCTGAATCAAGACCCATTTCACCTACAGCTTTCTCCCTGGGATCGCTGAGAATGGGTGCAGATGATAGTCATGACCACAGGCATCAGAATGAACTTTGAGTTGTGATCCTCTGGAAGAGAGCAGGTCCTTTCCAGAACCTTACCTGAGCACGGCTGTTCTACTCAAACTCAATGTGGTTTCTCCAGGCAACCTAGAGGACCTGTCTAGCTCAGAAGCACAAATAGATAGTAAAGAAAAGTCTCACTGCTTTCCTCATGTGTAAAAGACAACTTTGTCATGATAGTCTGGTTTTGACTGAATTTCATGAACTTCTGAATACAAATCATTCAGACTCCTGATGGAACCAGTATTTGTTTTGTCAACTTTTTGTTTGTTTTATCTCCATCAGTGCCAATGATACCAAACAACCTAAGTTTGATATTCTTACCTTTTTTCTCCCCTTTTGGGTAACTGCTGTGATCCCCTTCATTTTACCACAAGCAAGATTATCTTTACACTTAGTTCTTTTCTCTTTTGCAGATCATATGTGAGGTATAGGCTCTTGTATAAGAGGAGCATTTTTAGAGCAGGTGCTTCACAAATCAGGAAAGCTGTGTGCACAGGAATGTGCTATGGAGATCATTGCTCCAGAACAAATATATTCTGGTGATAGACTACGTTTAATGCAGCTTTCCAAGAGCTATGGACTCACACCTGCAATCAATAAACTGAGGCTTAACATACAGTTGTAGCAATCTATTTTCCTGTCATGTGTGTGATGATGAAAATGTAAAGCAAAAGCTTAATTTTGAAGTAAGTAGAACAGGTGACACAGGGGCTAGAAAAGGGGGAAAATGAGGCGTAGGACTAGTGAATGTGAACCAGTGCTGAGGCGATAGCACCAAGACCCACGCTCCCATGGCTCTCCAGGTCTCTGCCTGTCTGCCAGGGGCCCTGTGCCCATAGATGGGATCATGACTGAGTGTGCTCTGTGTCTGACAACACTGACCTCCAGCACAGGCTTTATTTTGCAAGGGAAGAGTCAGGGCATGGATTTCACCTCATGCTGCAGTGATGACAGGGCAGTACTGATCTGGCTGAAGGGCATTCAGCACAAGCTGAAAGCATCCCCAGGCTATTGGCTATGCTGCAAGGGACAGCCAAAGCATCAGTGTGGAGCTGCCTTTGAGTGTCTGACACCTGCCATGGTAAACTGTGCCCTGAGGAGAGTGCTCACGCCTGCTGGCAACCTAGCAGGTTGCCAAATGCCTTGAACATTCAGAGAATTCTGAATTCAGAGAGTTCAGAGATTCTGGGCCTTGCTTCCCACTCACCTCTGCTTTTGGCTGCCTGGGACCAAGGGATCCCCAGCACACACTGCAGCATGGACTCAGGTTTTGCACCGTGCCTGTGCAGAGCTGAGAGGCACCACTCTGCCTTCACCCTGCATTTAAGAAATGCCTGTGCTCCTTCCCTGACAGCCTTCCCAAATCCTTGTATAAACATTATTTATGAAGGCTGTCTTGGGCAGAATGGACTGTGCAATCACATACTTGGGATGTTCTTTCAAGCTTTATAAAAACAAAGTTCACACCCACATCTGGTACAACATCTGCTTGCAGGAAAACACGTCAGGTGGCAGGAATGCTATTACATTGTTTTAAAAACCGATTTGGTTGGCTAGCCTGGATCAAATAAAGCATGAAGAAAGATACTACAGAGGATGGCTTGCAGATTTTGGGTGCTAACAGATGTGCCCAAGGCTCAGGGAGATCAGAAGGTCATAATAATGCTTACACGTTCGTGATGGCTTTCAAATACCTGTTAATCAGAATGAGACCATTGTCCTTCCTCAAGGGTCTGGTTCACTAAAACACTCTGCTCTGACATAACCTGTATCACAGGTTATGTCACTTGCTTATATCAATAATTACTTTTGATGTGAAGTTCTTCATGCTTGTCAGGTGCAATTTTATGACTTCACCTTCAGAAAGTAAATCCCTTTTGCTTCTGGAGACATAATCCATTTGAAAATTTGAAGAAAATACTTAGACCATGGGTATTCAGAGACCCTCCTACTCCAGACCCTCTGCTTAGATACTGCAACAGTTTAAACTCTCCAGAGCTGTATCATCCTTTTTTCTTGTCCCAGATTGAGAAGGTGTATTCCATTACCATCTGTGTAGCAGTTGTCTTTTGTTAAGTGAGCAGTTTTCCTTATCTCTTTCACCAATCCTCTCTCAGGGGAGACATCTGCTGATAGCAGGCTATTGAATGTCACTGTGTGACTGATAGGAATTATAACATCCCATTGTGAGATGCTCCGCCCATAGGGAGGAGCCAAGCATTCCTAACTGGATATAATCTGGGTTTTGGGGACATCAGAGGCAGCCTTTCCACTGGTTCCCAAGAGGAACATCTGGGGTTTTCCACTGGACCCTCAGAGGAAGACTGTGCCCTTCTACAGGATCACTGCTCCAACAGAGCCACATCTGCCACTCCAGGAGGACTGCAGCCATTCCAATTTGGACTGCTACCAACACGCTGGCCAAAAGGGTGTCAGGTTGTCTTCTGACTCTGTCAGTGATTTTTCTTTTGTATTATTGCATGTATTTTGTTTCTCTTTCCTTTTCCTAATAAATTGTATTTCTGATTTGGAGTCTTTCACTGGTTTTGTGTCAGAAGATGACACAAGGAAAAACAACGCACCACAGCTTTGGTCACAATGAAGAGACTAATTTATTTTCTCTGACTCCAATCTTTTATAGTTCTCAAAAGGTGCCAGTGGATTGGAGGGTGAACGTGCCACCTCTCCAACGACACTGGACAAACTACCTGTACATCAAATTTCTCCACCTCTATGAAAGAATGCAAAACAATAGGTTGTTTACAGAAAGTTGTGTGGGAAAGTTCTCTACAAGAATGTAAACTCAGAAGGCTTTAGAAAACTCTTGATAATCAGGGCGACAGCTTTGCTTTCAAACCAGAACATTTCTACATACTGCATTCCTAAATGATGTTACAAGCTGGGGAAAAAAACAGTAGTTGAAAGAGAAAGAGTGCCTTTAAAAAGTTAGGCTCCTAAGTTTCAACACATCTTTGAGTAAAAGTTATCATACTTAACTTACCAGAATCACATTCAAACTTCCACAAACAAATAAGTCTAATGTTATTTCAGATTCAGCCTAAAATAAATAAAATTAGGTCTTTTCTGCAACATCTGTATGACACTGCATGTGATCTTCTCCCACCATATCCAAGGACCATCCCAAATGTCCATGCCTGAGCCCCTGGCCCTCTGTCACAGGTTACTTATCACACTCCCCAGTAAATCTTACCTGGATCCAGTCTCTGTTTATTCATTGCCAGTTTGTTTGGGTTGTTTTCAAATATTATAAGATTATAGATTAATTTAATAGAAAAACATTTTTGGAAACTGTCTTATTTAAGATTAATACAATTAGAAATTATTTTATTGTGCTAGAGAGAAGGACAATGGACGTGGAGATGCACCAAATGGGTAATGCTTGGTAAGGTTTATTTGAATAAGAGTAAGGAGAGCAGGCAAACAATTTATCAGTAAATACAAATCTGATTTGTCTGTTGCTTTGAAATATTCCATGCTAATTTGATTTTAGTAGCTCACTAAACTACTGCCTTCTCTCAGTAACTGCTCATTGTCTCACACCTCCCATTTTCATAAATGACTTTTCCTTTAACTATAACATAGTTGATCAATGCTTCATGTCCACCGAACTGGTAAATCAAGTGCTCCCACCTAAAAAGACAAGATGTTTAAGAATATGTAAACTTGCATAAGAGCAGGTCACACGCCCAGCATACCTGGCAATTTTATAAGACTTGCTTGAAAATGGCAAAACACTATTGCATGTCTACATGTTGTCTCTTGTTGCATGAATACAGTGAGTCTATCAGTAGAGAATTTATTCCAGAAAATAAACACATATTATCTCTAGGTAATTTGTAGTTAGGCATGGATTACTTGTAATAACAGCCCCAAAATCTAAGGCTTTATTTTCCACTGGAGTAATTAAGGAAAATGAAAATGGGTCTGAAATGCTACCAGCGTCCCTTTATTCAGTGAAGATAACTAAGGTTAAAGCACATTTCAAATGCCAATGGAAGAACAAACCTTGATGAATTTATGATAAGAAGATCCCCCTGCTTGCCAACCTCCAAGGAGCCATGTGTGTCTGATTTGCCCAGAGCATAAGCTGCATTAATGGTGGCAGCTGCCAGTGCTTCATTCATTGACATCTTCATGTTTACACAGGCCAGATGCATCACCATAGGCTAGGAGGCAAGGAAGGGGACAATGGCAGTTACCAGGAACACAAAGCTATTTATACTTCAAATCCATAAGCACTCTTCTTCTTCCTTGCACAACAGAAGGAGCTGTTTTGTACAACATAAATTTTGCCAAATCCAAAACGAGAACTCTAAAATCAGTAGTTTTGAGAGCATTTTCAATAGGCCTCTCAGTGCATATGAAGGATGGAACCCATTCTGGTTTCAAGAATTTCTGGCAAAAACTACCAATACACAGAAACAAACACAGACAGCTGTCTGCATGGGACATGCAGCTCTTCTTGTGCACATGAAACCAGTTTGAAGTGTGCAAGACCTACACACAAGTTGTACTAGTAAGAAATTTCATAATTCTATGGTTTCAGTATTAGGATTATCTTACCATTGAAAAACAGTATGCATTAGGATTAAAGTCACTGCCAAGAGCAACTATAACACCTTCTTCCAACATTTTTCTAGCTTGAGGTTGCTTCAGTCTAGTGGGAAAAATAAACTTATCAGTACAATTTGCTTAGTTATCATACAATGATTTACAAGGGCAAAAGTCATCTCTCAGTTTGATTACATTCATGCATTCAGTTATGCTGATCCTAATGGAGATGAAAGCTCAAATTCTCCTCTTGCATCCCTACCTGTCACCCTATGGACAACATAAATGGGAAGTGTGAGCCACAGCTTTTGCAGTAACTGCATGTGGCACCAGCTAGTGTCAACCATCAGGCTCCAGACCACTGAAATTCTAATATTTATCCAGACCTCAGCCACTTAAGAATTTACAAGATGAAAATCTTCATTTCTGAAAAAAACTAATTTTCTAGTTCTTACAGCTTCAAAGACAGGCTCCAAAATATGAACAGTGGCACATGCAATGCAATAGTCCCTTCCCAATCTTTGAGTCTGTGAGTTTAGTCTGCATGTATTAGAGATCTTTCCACTTAGCAATTATAATGCAAAAGATGTTTTCAGTAACTTCAATATCTGGAATAGCCATTTCAAAATTGTTCAGCCCTTGGATTAATCTGTGTAGGTGTTTGCAGGGTGGGCACTTGGAAGTACACTCTCTAGGAAGTTTTAGCCATAGCCGCCATAAAGCCACTCCAAAATCTACTGTGAGATTTCTCAGCAATCTCACAGATTTTTGAGGATTTCCAGCAGAAATAAGACATAAGGAGGGAGGTTCATTCAGTTCTCAGTACGTGTGATTGACTTGACTTGACTGACCCAGACTGATCCTTAAGGCATAGATACACACTTATACTTTTAGATTAAAAGACCCTCAAACCACACACATGGATTTGCAGTTACAGAAGTTTCCCTCCAATCTAGTGGCCTTACCTTAGCATGTAGGCTGTTGTTGGCAGAAGGACAGCAGCACACTTAGCTCTTGCCATTGCCACAATACCTTCGTCACTAACTTCTTCCAGGTGGCTGATGGCCCGGGCTCCTAGTTCAGCTCCAAGCTAAGGAAATTTTCAAGCAAATTACTCACTAGTCTCAATTAATTCAGTTTAAAACGTTGTTTCTAAACAACTGGAAGAGACTATTTACTATTAATGCAAAATATACCAGAAGAGAAATAGTAAAGAATGCTTGAAAGAACAATCAGAATACAAAGACAAAATATTTGTTAATTTACTGCAGGAAAAGTTGATCACTTTACCCACCCACAGTGCAGAAGCACACCTTCAATGGTGTTTTTACCAGCCTAACACACAAACTACGTGTGGATGAAAATATTATCAATTCCTGTTCATAAAACGTCCATCAGAAAATAGTTCACAAAACTGAATGCTGCTTTCCATGGGGAAGCCAAATAGGCTTTTAAACCTATGATTTTGGGTCATTCTTGGGTGCATGGATATCCACCTTCCCGATCTGTATCTCATGTGGAAGATAAGCAAAGTCAATGTTTGATTAGCCAATGCACATTAGTCCCAGAGGTCAAGGCTTCCTCCCATGTCCTTACCTCCAAAGCTGCACATGGACTGCTCTTCCTGGCACCCGTTTCTATCAGATGGTCTATTTCATAAAGTCTCAGAAAAGATAATCTCAGTTCTCAAAACTGCAATTCTTTCACAGATGGGGCTCTCACAGGAGCAAAAATGAATGTTAAGAAAGACGTACCTCAGCAGATTTCATTGGATGCAGTTCATCACCATGGAAGTTAATCTGTAACCCTATATCTTTTCCAGCTTGAAGTATTCTCCTTGTAGACTCCAGATCAAAGACTCCCTTCTCACAGAACACATCTATATTGTTAACATGTATTTCACCACTTAGTTTGAGTGCTTTCAGTTTAGGAAGGTGGTTATTGATAATGTCGTCTGTGGCTTCAGTAGCAGTTTTCCCTCTAACGAAAAGAAAATATTATAGAGTCTTGTGAGTAACATCCTTGAAGTCTGGCACACACTCAAGTCATACATGCAATTACTGAATTACTATGGAAATTATATAAATATGAATCCCTCAAAAAAACTTCAAATTAAAAAATTAAGCCCCATTGTAATTCATGTATTCTCCAACATGAGTTACTTTCCATTCAAAGAATATTGGATTGTGTTACTGAATGTTTTTAATAATGTTGGCATCTTGGATGCTAACAAAGATATGGGATACTTTAAAATAATTTTTTCTGCTTTGCTATTCATATATTCTGACCTCTTTATACTGTATTCTAAAATATAACTATTTAATATATGTAAATGAGCATTTAAATATGTTAAATAGTATTCATACAATATTTTTATGCAAGTATCAAAGCTCAAAGGGGATATGCAGTATAGGTCATTATTTTTAATTTACCTCTCCTCCTTTTACACAATTCAGAGTGATGAAGAGACAACTGTTTCTAATCAGAGGTGCTTCCCAAGATTTGATTTGCCAAAGTCAGAATCATTTATGAATCCTCTATTACATAAAGATAACCCAGGAGATATCACTAAATGCCTTACAAAGAGCAAATAATCCCAAAATATGCAGTTGACGTAGCATTTTCCAATTTTAATACCTAAGGACAAGGGATGTGCGGCAGCTAAATGCCTGAGAATCCGAATGCTCATTTCGGGCACCGTACAGCACGCAGACACTGGCACTACGGAGTGCCACACGAGGCTGAGTCGGGAGCCATGCAATGGAATAAACTCAAGAAGCCAAATTCTGCCTCAATTTATAAACAAGGTTATAAAGCACAGCCCTTCTTCCATTCCCTTCTCACTGAAACAGTCATCTGGGTTGCTCAGCCTCTGACTGTGCCAAGGCTTCTCCCTTTTCTCTTTCTACTCAGCAGCCTTTGGAGGAATTTGGGCTGAAAAATTAGGGCCAGAGCCAAGACAAAACAGAGGGAAACACTAAGAAATGGTTTCACTTTTTGAGGGATATAATAACCCAAAATGCAAAACAAAACTGCTGTTGCTTTAATGCAATTTCTGCTCAGGAAAACACTTAAAAATTTTCTTTATGAAGTTGAAAATGATCCAATAACTATTTGCCAATAAAAAATTATAACAATTTTTAAAAATCAGGCATTCCCCAAATCACGAGTTTGATTCAAAATTATGACTGGAGAGACTAAGGAAGAACTGCAGATTTCCCCCTGGTCAAAATGACAACCCAAGCTTGAAGGATAGCAGCAAATGCAAGCAGAAGAACTTTCTGTGTTATGTTCAGTGTGAGCATCAGCCCTGGAGGCAGGGGTTCTGTGCTAAGCCTATGCTGGCATTTAGGAGTCACTAAATAATGCTGCCCTGCCTTCCTTCAAATTAAAATTTAGGAGAGCTTCCTATAAATATTGGCTGTTGTTTTACAAGTATGTTGTATTTTAGGAGTGCAGCAGAAGAAACCAATTTTCAATGCAAAGCAGCAGTACTTAACAAGAGAAGGAGAAGTCAAGTGCTACTACTTGGGCACGGCGTGAGCTCCGCAGTACGTGGAGGAAATGCCGATATCCATGGATTTCTGAGCACGTTCGATCACCCGGAGCATTTTGAGCTCCGTTTCCAAGTTCAAGCCGTATCCACTCTTGCACTCCACCAGCGTGGATCCTGCTCTGAGCATGCGGCCAAGGCGGTGCTGGAGGGTGGTGAACAGCTCGTCCTCTGTGGCCTTCTGAGTGTGCTCCACGGTAAAATGGATTCCTCCCCCAGCCTGGTGGATCTCCATATAGGATGCACCTGCCAGCTTGGGTTAAAGAAAAGAAAACAAAAACCACCCCCACACACAATTAGCTATGAACAAGTGTGTTTTCCATTCAAGAGATACTGGAAAGTACCTTGAGGTCTCTTTACAGTGAGAGAGACAAAGAAAGGAGGAAAAAAATCCCCATTAATTCTTCCTCCCTCCCCCTTTTCTTCTCTCTCCCTTCCACTTAAGTGAAGAAATATTGTAAGAAGCAGCATAAAGAGAATTACTCTGAAGATTTGCTTTCCCCTGAGTCCAAGCAGAAGAACTGATCTCTAACTCAAAATTCATTTATTTGGAAAAGAAAATGGAAGGAAAAAAAAAATCAAGACTTAGATGGTAATAGAAGGTGGCACTCCTGTATTGCTTCAATTAATGCAAAAATATACCAAGGGTAGCTGCAAAGGATGCAGGTACACTCCTCTCTCAGCCTATCAGTATTCAAAAATCATCCCTCCTTCCTCAGGTAGATTATCTGACAGAAATTATGTATTTTTCTATAAAAGAAAGATGAAAGTCACTAGGAAGTAGAAACAGTTATTCATAAAAAAAAAAAAAAAAAGGATGAAGAAAAATCCATCTCTCTAATATTATGCTGTTACCTTCATTGCAAACTCATGAACCCTATCACCAGCCCACACTGGATGTGTATGTGCATCTACCAGGCCTAAAGAAAACAAAGTAAATGTACACTTGAGTTACTTCACTGTGGAAGAGAAAATATTATGAACATACAAGCAAATTAAATAGACAGCAGAAAGCTCCCCTAAAAAGTCTCTATCAGTTATAGGGAAAAAAAATATCCAAATATCTAGGATTTTCTTCAGAGGCTATTAATTTTCTTTCAAATTTTTTTAGGTCTGACACCTTAGGCAAAATATCTCCAGGTAAATGCATCAGTTGCTGAGTGTGTCATGTTATTTTGATAGTTTTCAAACTATGGAAGAAAGGATAAATAGCAATCTTTGAAAGAGTTCATTAGACTTTAAGCCTGTACTCTTTAAAAAGAGGCAAACTTCTTAGGCTGGGTTTAGCACACTAGACTTCCTCTAGCAACATTTCTTACAGTGGAAGCCTTTTCTACAAGCTCTGAAACTGGCACTGCTGAATGGCAAGGCCACTGCAAGAGAAACAAAGGTCTGACAGCTCATGTACCAGCACCACTTGGAGAGTTTAACATGCAATAGACTTGCCCATCTTTTGGGGATATTTTTATCAGGCAGAGTTGCACAATTTGTGACTTAAATCCCTTTTGCCTCTGAACAGCTGTGGGCAGAATGGACAGATTGAGCTCTGTGGCTGAATGGATCAGGCTGAGAGAGTACAGAAAAGAGCAGTGAATCTTAAGAGCCACTCTGTGGGTAAGCTACATTTCTGTTGTGATCTATGATACAGAGGAACAGATCTACAGACAAAACAAGAGGAGACAGAGCTCCACCATGAAGCCCAAAAGAACCCTTGAATATCTCCAGTGAAGGAGACTCCACTACCTCTCTGGGCAGTTTGTTCCAGTGTTCAGTCACCTGCACAGTAAAGAAGTTTTTCCTCATATTCAGGTGGAGCTTCCTGTGTGCATCAGTTTCTGCCCATTGCCTCTTGTCCTATTGCTTGGCACCACTGAGCAGAGTCTGGAAACATCCTCAGGGCAACCCCCGCCTCAGATACTTACAGATTTTGATGAGGTCCCCTTTCAGTTGTCTCTTCTTGAGGTTGAGCAGACCAAACTCTCTCAGTCTCTCCTCATAAGAGAGATGCTTCAAACCCTTCATAATCTTTGTAGCCCTCCACTGGACCCCCTCCAGCTGCTCCATGTCTCTCTTGTACTGTGGAGCCCAGAAGTGGACACAGCACTCCAGATGTGTCTCACCAGGGCTGAGTAGAGTCCCTCGACCTGCTGGCAGTGCTGTTCCTTTGTATAATAAAAATACACCTACCTGGTAACACGCACTTCCCGGAGCAGTCAATTATCCTTTCAAACGTTGCTTCTGAAAACTGATTGCGAATAACATCCGCCTGGCCCACAGCTTTGATACAACCATCCCTGCAAAACACAGGCAACGACCAAAGAACGTGTGAGCCTGTTTAAAAGTCAAGTGCTCGACGACAGAGCTCCTGGAACAATAGGGCCAGGACCTTCAGGAGGACTGAAGATGCACATGTGGAGGTGGTTCGCTCATTTTACAGCAAACACAGGGGTAATGCCGTGCGTTTCAAGCTGTTTGCCATAACACTTGTCCTCTGCTTAGATCCCTCTGGATGACACCTCGGTACTGTCCCGCTCTAATTCCTGCTAGGTAACGCCGTTTTCCTCCTGCGGATCAGCGAGCACACAGCATCTGTCCGCAGGGCACTCGTCCCCTCCCTCAAATCAAACTGCCATGGCCGGGACCCGGACCATGCCCCGGGAAGACACAGCCCCTTTGGGACTGTTCTCCCAGTGGAGTCTGAGGAGGGTAGCGGGAAGCCTGGACTGCGTCTGGGGGATGCCTTCCACCCTGCTCCCCGATCCCAGCCGGGCCGAAGCAGAGCCCCGCGCCAGGGCAGAGCCCGTGGCGCCCCGCCGGCCCCGCACTCACAGCCCCACCACCAGGCTGGCGGCCCGCAGCACGCCCAGGCTGGCGGCGCCGTCCCGCCGCAGGTACGGCTCTCGCCGGCCGCACACCAGCACCAGCTGCTCGGCGTTCTCCAGCAGCAGCCGGTGCCGCTGCCGGCCCGCCATGGCCGCGGCCAGCGAGCGCCGGGGCCGCTCGGCTCAAAGTCCCCCGGGGCGGCGCTGCCTCCGCCCTCCCGCCCCCCGTGCTGCCCCGCCTCGCCCGGCACCGGCCCGACCCCGGCTCCGGACCCGGCCCTGCCCGGCTTGCTCTGCCCTGACTCTGCCGCAGCCCGCTCCAGGCGCGGGATGCTGTGCTGGATTCGGTCCAGGATAACGTGACAACATCTGTGCATCGCGCTGGTTCATGACCAGCTCCGAAGCACCGGGTTTTCCAGCTGGGGCTTCCCGGAGCTCTCAGTCCTCACAGCACCACCTGGAGATTTCCCCTTGCCAAGAAAATAGGAGCCTCTTATTTGGCAGTGTTTGTTTGCCCACGTGTCCCCTCTCCGGCATCCTTCACCTCTCCAGCATCCATAATTTTGCCCGGTCGCGCCAACCACCTTGCCCGCATCTCAGCAACAACACCCGAGGGACCATAACACCTCCCACCGCGCCAGATGTTCAGGCAGACATTCATTTATGCAGGCAGATATTAATTTATCCGATTCCAAGAACGAAACGTTTGTGCGATTCTGCTGCCCCCTACAGAACGAGGGATGGGAGAATCAGGGAGCAAATATTTGCTCCCAACACGGATTTTTTGGTTTTCTTCTCTCTTCACATATTCACAGCGTATAGGACTCCAGTACTCCCCAGCTGGAAAATAGAGTGTCTTTCTAAACAAGTGGTCCCTCAAACACTACTCCCAGGGTGGCAATCTTCTTTAGACACCTTCTTTTCTTTTAGAAGAATTGATTTTAAATGCTGGTAGCGTATCTATGTGCGTATACATATTCCTGTTCAGCAGAAACAGTTGGATATGTTGGCTCTTTGAATGAGCCCTTCTGGTGAAGTCTTGTTTGAAATGAGGCAAGATTTGAATCTAAAGCCAGTAATTTGTATTTAATATCAAACCTGAGAAGTAAGTAAAACTACAATAAAATTGTGTGTTACTTTGTGATGCTTCTCCACTGGCGTAATGCTGCACCACGACATAACCTTTGCCTTCCCCCTGAACTCTCACCTAGGCATGCAGAAGATTGACAGGAGAGCTGGTAGAGGAAGTTTTACCCCTCCCAGGAGTTCCTGCTGCTGACTTTGGCACTCCCCAGCAGTATCATAACATGTTTGAAAGCAGAAATCAAAGAGGAACCTGGCAACAGCATCATAACAAGCACAGAAGGACATCCTGTTGTGGGGGATGCTTAAACAATGGTGATGGGCTGAGAGCTGTTGTGTCAGGAATGAAACACAGCATGTTGCAGTGGACAGCGAAAAAAAAGGAAAGATCAACATACTTGTGAGCTGTGTTGTTACACTTTAAAAGAAAAAAATCAGTTTTGTGATCTAGGCTTCTCTGAGATTCAAGGTCAGATCCTGATTTAAAACCTCAGGATCGGTGAAGATTTTATGCTTAGTAAGCTAGGAGTGTTATTTTGTTCTAAGACTAAAATTCTGTTTGCAGAAGATTTACAGATGTGCTTGTGTATTTCTATATGCCCTCGCTCTTTTCTGGTGAAGAATTTTCTCTGTAATAGATCAGTGTATGAAAAAAGGTCAATCCACTAGAGTCAGGTTTCTGACATGCTATTTTTAAGAATACTGCCCAGAAAGGTAAGTGCAGGAATGGTTTCTAGGTTGCATCCTTAGGAAATTCTAGAGTTTGATTCAAACAGTACAGATTCTAAATACTTGGCTGTATTTTTAAAATGTTGACACAATTCACTGGATGTAAACAGAGAACTCTAGGGTGCTAAAGGAACCTTGCCCAAATTTCTCAAATTTAGAACTTTTAAATCACCTTAAAGTTCCAGTGAAAATTCTTTTTGAAAATAATCTTTAAATGGGGCATTTTCAATGAGAGAAAAAAATCCCAGGAAAAGTAGAGATAAAAAGTTGAGTATCAGGTTATTGATTTAAGGGATTTTATATCTTCTTGCTGTGCTTTACATGAGAATATGATACGATTATTCCTCAAGGACCCCAGGACACTGTCAGAGCTACATTAGAATGTCTGTTCTTGTAAACAACTTGTAATTAAAAATGAGAAGCCCAAAGTTAGAGATGAGTTTCAGATCAAATATTGGCCACATTTTCCTTAAATTTGTAGATTAGTTTTTTTCATCCACTAACCAGACCTTTCCAATAATACACATAGCATGATGAAATGTCCTCAAAGAGGACACTATGCATGCCTCAACACAAGTTAATTCCTAGTGAAATTTACTGAATGCTATTTCCCTGTTTAAAAAAGCAGCAGAGGTCAGTAAACCCTCAGGATCAAACAGAAAATGCATCATTTGGATGAAAGTGACGTGCAAATGTGGAATGGATCCAAACTAAATTGCAAATCTGCTACATACCTTTGACTTCCCTCATGTCGGATTGACCTTAATATCACCTTTACAAATACTTCTTGCCTAGTTTTGCAAAAGTGAATTCTGCATTTATTTTTTTTTTTTTCTGTGTAGAAGAACTTTGCATCTCCAAACCATGGAAACATTGCATTTGCTCAGATGAGCTTTCTGAATCCTCTGTTCCCAGATCTGTCTTTGGCAAATTCCATAATGGCCCAGGGAGGGGGAGACCTTTGGGGGAACACCACAATTTGCCTCAGGGGACACAGTTTGGTTCTCCCTGAGCACAGTACAACCTTGCCAACCTACATGCCTTGGTTTGCTTTTCACACAAACTGCAGCAAAGGAAAAGGAGAGCTTGTGTGTACCTGTGTGGGATGTGGGCACCTGGTAAAATTCCAGCATCTGGGCTGATGGCCAAAGCTTGTCCTTCTGTGAGCAGTCTGTGAGCTGCACAATACAGAACTTGAGTTTGCAGCTTTTCTCCTAGCAATGATAAGGATTTAGAGTCTTCTCAGGTAGGTTCCCATTCCCTAGGAATAGGAAAAGTTTCCAAGTAAAAAATAAACAGCAAACAACCTAATACCCAAATGAGAAACACAAAAAGAAGCTCGAAACTACATGTGGTATCTGTCATGCCTCACTACTTCTAGGCTCTTTTTGACCACCTTTTCACCATATTTAATAAGTGGTTTTGCAGTCTTGGTGAGTTGTTATAGTGATGGCCCTATCTGCTGATCCAGCATTCAGATAATACATGACAAACTCACCTCCAGTCCCACTTCCTCATGAAGAAGAGCAGCTTTCAGATCAGTGCCAGCCCATTGCAGATCAGTGCCAGCCCATTGCAATTGACTTAGATAATAAGGTGACAATCACAGCTGTTCCTCCTCCTATGCTGACACACCATCAGTGGCAGCACGGGAAGGGCACTGTTCTGCATCATGAAGTCCTTAACAAGATGTGCTGCATCGCAAACCAGGTGAGACACTTTTTTGCCTCTCATTCCTGCCACCACTCAGAACACATCTAGCTGTTCTGAGGTTTCCTAGGCTCATTACCAATTTTAAAGTACTCATTTATCCTTGTGATAGTACTGATTTTAGCTTAAATAGCTCTTTTCCCTTTCCCAATGGGACTGCTGAGAACTTCAGCAGAGCTGCAAAGCCTCCACACTGCCAAAGAGGGTCTGGTTTAAGCAAAGAAACACCTGCGCAAGTACATCCAAAATGATTTTTCACTCTTTATGGAAACTTACACATGTAAATATTAAAGGAACACATGGATAGCTCCAGGGATGACTTCCAACATGAGAGAGAAACAGGAAGGTATTTCTCTGCAGGATCTATCCTAACAGGCTGGTATCCTTCCCACAGTTCACATAACCAGTGTTCTATCCTAACACAGCCCCGAGCACCCAGCACTGCCCACTGCGGTTGTCTCTGAAAGGATGTGTGATCCCAGGCAACAGGGCTGGAGATCTGCACTCCACAGGCACCTACTGCAGTCACAACCTGTGCAGCTTTTAGGCAGAACATCTTCAAAACACGCTGAGGAGGACCGCGGTATCCTTTCCATTCTTCAGCAGAGACTCACAAAGCTCACTCCCGTTCTGCAGTCTCTTGTCTCAACTCTTTTAATGCCACTGAAGTCTGTGGATCTCTGCAGCTGCCAGGAGGCTTTTGTCTGTGTGGCTGTTGGCTGCTAAGTTGATATAAGTTTGTTCTTCCTTAATGACCATATAGCCACACTTCAAGCTTCCTGACTCAAAGCAGGAGAATATTTCCGAGAGAAACTGGGGTATAACAGATCGCCACACCTCACTTGCAGTGAAGTCTTCCCAGCTAATTCCAAATGTTTTATAAACAGATTTAAAGATGAAATGTATTTAAATAGCCATGATGTACATACTGTAAAATATAGATACTGCCAAGTCTTCCTATATTTCAGATGGGAAGATAACTTTTAAGGTATTTTTTAAAACCTCACTTTTCATTTCAATATTTTCAACTTTTCAATTGAACCAAATACCTGTTGTTCCTCCAGCATTAGTTTTTCAGACACCAATAAAATATTAAAGACCTTTTAAAGGATTAATTTTCCCCATACTAAAACACAACGGAAATAAACATCTTACTACAAAAGTATGAAAAACAAGAAAGAAAAAAAAAGTTTATTTTCAGAAATACAAAACACCTATTCTCTCATTTCTCCATCTTCTTCCTCTTCTTCCACACCTCTGATGTACAAAACATTATTGCACCTGTAAGTAGAACCAAGAGTTCCCTTAGCTATAAACATTATCATTTTCCCCACATAAAACAAGCTTTAAACATTTTTCTGCTCGAATGTAGCCTGGCAACAGCCAAATTCTACAGAACAAAATGCTGCTGTTGCCCTTGTACACCTTTTCCACACAGTACATTAAATTGTGCAACTTCATAAATGTAATAACTGCTTGACAGTGCTGTACAAAAAAAAAATTCTTACTTTAGGGTGAACTGTTACAGACAAGTTGCATGCTTCCAAGCATGCAAAATGTTTCAAGTTGCAGCGCACTAGTTTACAATGCCAAAGGATTCCCAGATATATAATATTGTGGAAAAGTATTTAGTCGCCACAAAGGGGATAGTAAATACTTCTCTAAATATATTCAAAAAATCATTTTTCCTCTTCTCAGAAGGGACTTTGATATAGAAGACACATTCATAGACTTCCTGTAAGAGCTACACTTGGCATCTTAATTAGACAAGAAACACAACATCCACCAGTATAAGCTTTAATGCAAGTGGTGAGGCAATTTAGAGCCTTCCTCCACCATAAACAAATACCCCAATTACCTTATCAAAACTTCACCCAGGTGTCCAGACAACGCGCCGTCTATGTACTCCTCTGTGTTTGCAAGCTTGAAAAGAAAATGAGAAAAAAAATCAGGACAGCAATAAAAGCGGCTCCGCAAAGCACAAGACGGTTCTGCCCCAGCCCAGGGCTCGGCTACAGCGACCGGGGGTGGCCGAGCGGCCCCGCTCCCGCCCTGAGCCGCATCCCCACCGCCCGTCAGCCCGGCACGCAGCGACTGCGGCCGGGAAAGGTCCTTCCTTAGGCACCATCTCCTTGCGAGCCCCCGTCACGGCCAGAGACACCCCCCACTACACCCGGCTGCTCAGAGCCCCATCCAGCCTGGCCTCGGACGCTCCCAGGGATGGGGCATCCACGATTTCGTCATCCACAACGCCGGGGGCCGGCACCGCCCCGGGCACGCCCCGGCCCCTCACCTGCATGTTCATGTAGCCGTCCACGGAGACGAGGTAGCCCTTGTACTCCATCCCCCACTTCAGCTTCACCATCACCGGCTTCCCCGTCAGCCCGTTCAGGAACGGCTTGGGGTTGAGGGGCAGGCTCTGGCGGGGGAAGCACACGGTCAACGCCACCCGCCTCCCGCTCCGCCTCGCCCGGCCGCCTGGGGCCGGTAACGGAGCGGCTCCCGCCCTCCGCAGCGTCCGGTTCCCGCCCCCTCCCGGCTCCCGGGCCTCCCGGCTCCCGCCTCTCCCGGCTGCCGCTCACCATGGCGGGAGAAGCGCGGGCCCACGCGGGAACCCCTCGTGCGCGCCGCGGGACAACGGGAGGCGATGGGAAGCGGCTCCGCTTCCCGTTCCGGGGGCGCCGCTCTCCCACCTCCGACCTCTCACCCGCGCCGCGCTCCCATAGGCTGCGGGGCGCCGACGCGCCGAGCCTCAGGCGCGGCTGCCCATTGGCTCGCCGGTGCCGCGGGCCTGTCTCATTGGCCGGTCAGTTCCCCCCCCCCCCCCACCATCCCCGTCCTAACCAATCGCTGTTGCCGCGAGTCGCGCCGCGGCCGCGCGGCCGTGGGCGGTGCGGGGGTGTGAGCCCGTGCCCCGTGCGCGTGCCCCGTGCGCGTCCCCGCGCGCCGTGCCCGTTGCCGTGCCCGTGCCCGTTGCCGTGCCCCGTGCGCGTCCCCGCGCGCCGTGCCCGTGCCCGTTGCCGTGCCCGTTGCCGTGCCCGTGCCCGTGCCCGTGCCCGCGGGGCAGCGCTGCGCGGCCCCCGCGGCCGCGCCCGCCCCGCGCCCCGCGCGCGGCTGGTCGCTGCTCCGCACGGACGCGTCCCCGCGAGGTGGCAGCGCCTGCCCGGCGCGGTGGCCGTGGCGCCGGGCGGGAGGGCTCGGGCAGCCTCTGCTGCAGGTGCCGGCGGGCGCCGCGGGCGGCGAAACCTGGCGGCGTCCATCCGTCTGCGAGAAGAAATCCGCGGGCCAGCGCCTTTTCGCGATTCCACACGCAAGGATAGAAAATCTAAGAGGTTATCGGACGCATTAAGTGCGAATTCCCTGTCAGTGTCTTCTTACTCCCAGGCAAAGATGTTCTTGGGTATAGAGAGAGTCGTGAAACATCAGTGCTAGTTTATGTCTTAACCTTTGACAGGCTTGCGCCGACGCCTGTACCGTTTACCCGTTTGTCACATCCTCACTAATGCCTTCCACTGCTCTATGGATAAATTAATCACGTGCCACAATGTGTATTTCTGTTCCTGCATACAGCATATTCCCTTGCTCTTCAGTGTATTGGGTGCTGAATGTGGAAAACACACATTCAGCAAACGTAATCTTTCAGTAACAGTATTACGGGTTGCGTGCACTTCACTTTCCAAAAGTGACTCTAGTGCCCTGGTATTGAAAGCAAAACTATTCTTGCCTCCTCAAATCTGCACATTTAAAGCTGTTGATGCAATGAGCCATCTTGTCCAGGTCCAGACTGTCCTTACACACCGTGGATGTGTGGCAGTGAAACAGATGAAATTGTAGTTCCTGTTCACTAGCATATATCACAAGTGCAGTTACAGAATCATAGAATTGTTAGGGCTGGAAGGGACCTCTAAAGATCATCCAGACAACCCTCCTGCCAAGGCAGGGTCACCGGCAGCAGGTGACACAGGAACGTGTCCAGGTGGGTTTGGAATGTCTCCAGAAAGGGAAACTCCATGACCTCCCTGGGCAGCATCTTCCAGTGCTCTGCCACTTCCAACATGAAGAAATTCTTCCTCGTGTTGAGGTGAAACGATATCTAGATGCACATTTGCATGACTGTTAGAAATAAGTGTGATTTTATTTTAGGGTGTAGTGGATGGACAACAGAAACAACACCAAAATAATGCTAATTATCTTTCTGGTAGCAGGACTCACTATGGGCCAGCTGAAAGAGTAACTAACTTATAAGATTTGTTTTGTAAGAAAGTCTGTGGTTAGACTATGCAGGAAAAATATGAACACAATGGCAAATGGTATATATATAAATTTTTTCATGCCATTTGCAGTACAGAATAGCTGATTTCGCATGATACCATGTATAATGTTGCAGAATGCAATGAGGTTAGAGCGAGTGTCTTGAATAAAATCATACTGTAAGAGCAATTTTTGCACTGTTCTGACAAGGATAAATATGTATGTCTGTGAATGGCAATATGAAAGGTTTGGTATGTTATCTGTAAATAGCACTAGTTATTTTTACATATGAAACCAATTTTGACCACAGTGTCTCCTACTCATGTTGGGAAAACTTTTTGTGTACCAAGAAATAGAAGCATTTAGATTTCTCTTTTAATACACTCTGTTCTTCAGGTGAGTAAATATTCCAGCCCTGTTGTTACAAAAAACAAGCATTTCCCAGGGTCATGGATCTTGGTGTAGAAGTCAGAGAGAGAGAGTGCTTGACTTCTACTTTCACAATTGGTCCATGAACTCACACGTCAGTAATCACATCAGCTGGAGACTGGGTCTGCAGCAATTTTGTGTGGTGGTAGGGTAGGAAGGCGTACTGAAAGCACAGAATGCGTGACTACATCTGATGTAGTTAACTAAGTCAGTTAATCAGGAAACGAAATAGCTGATGTTTTTCTTTGGCCCTTGTGAGGAATTTGCTGTTTACCTTGTTGACTGAATCATTCTGACTCCGAGACAGTCTTCTAACGCTGATCTTTGGACCTTCAGCACAGGGGTGAAGTTCACCTTTTGTCCTCTTTGTATTTCCCATGTAATAGGGGAAGTAATAATTTGCATTCTTTTCTGCCTTTGGGTCAGGGTATTTAGGCTGTTGCTCAACAGGAAATGAACAGGAAAGAGTTGTTGTAATAAATTAATCCAAGCCTTAGCTCCTGGGTGGATGGATAGGATTTTCTCTTACAGCTCAGGGGTGAGGCAGGGGGAGGGGATTGTAACACAAATGCCTATGCTCTGTTCCTAAGGAAACACGTCAAGCAGCTGGACATTCAAGGGCAGCAGCATTTCTGGTGGAGGGGCTGGTTAGATGGCATTGTCTGTGTAGGTGCACTTGCTCACTGACATCACTAATGCACTGTGTTGCCATAAACCAGGCTGAGAGGGCCCCTGTACCATCACACTGCTGAGAGAAACCTCGGCGGCCCAGAGCTCCTTCCTGATTCAGCTGAGTTTGCTGGACAGGAACTCCCTGCAATGACCTGTTTCTGCCTGCCATAAACACATTATTAAGGAAACTTTCAGAGCTGCCTCATGTTCCAGTTTCTAGGCTGTACATTTAGTGACCATCCCATGCCTTTTCCTAGTGATATACCAGTGTCAGTGTGGGTTTCCTCCGCTGTATTCTTATTCCACATCAGGCAAACTACTTCTGATACCATGCAGTCATGTCCAACAGAGCAGTAAGAGCATCAGCTTTGCTATCACCATGTCATGGGCACCAGTTGCAGTCAAAGGACTTAAAGCAGCCATGAAAGCACAGCCCTGAACTGCAAGTGGGCAGAGCTGAGTTAACAAACTGGAAGCTCCATCAGAAGACAGCACCTTCTGGACAGGTTTGCATCAAGAAGGATCCAGTGTAGCAGCACAGAATTAGCCCTGCTATGTGGCAGAGGAACTTCTGCTTCTGTTGGGTTCATAACTGACAAAGCCATGTAAGAACCTGTTGCTCTCCACATACAACCTGTCCCAGGTAAAGACATACCACCTTCCTTCCTCCCCCTTGCCAGACTCCCAGGCCAGGTCTGGTTCTTGAAGCTGTTAGGTGATGTGATACCTCAGTCTAAGGTTGACTGTGGTTAAGTAGGCTTGTGCAAAGCAGTAGCAGATTCCTGACAAGCTCTGTGTTCTAACTTCTTGGGGATGCAGTGGTTATGACTCTTGTGCACTTAGGAGGATTTTGAAGCTCTGTGCACCCTTGGGGAGTTCTGCTGTTGTAGCAACGCTGTTAAAATATGAAGAGGACCTAGGACTCAGGCCAAGTATTGACATGAAGAACATCTATTTTTCCTTCAGGAATAGGCATAATGGAAGATTTTCCATTAGATATCATACTGGAATGAAAAATCAGATCTTGCCCACAATTTGTCTGTAGAGAGTACCTTGTCTAAAAAATCTTTTCCAATAAGTAACACAAGATTTTCTCTACGTGCAGAAAATCTGTATCATTTATCAGCTCTTGGTAACTTGGGAATTGCTGTAGCAGTATTGTGTGGGCTGCCAACAGCCCTCACCTGAGGTATAGTCCTGACTTTATGGGGCTTTGCCAGAGTAAAACAGTTTTGCTTCAAGCAGTATTTTTTCAGATAAGTCTTCCAGTGAAACACCTTTCCTCTCTGCTGATTGTCATTTTAATTACACCATCTTTGATCAACTCTCCATGTGAGGCCATAACCATCCACCACAGACCTTCACCACCGATTGTGACTGGGAGTCGGGAGGTAGTGACATCAGACTTAAGAAGAACAGGGGGCTGTAATTTCTCTCTGAGATTCTCATCAACAGAAGCAAAGCCACACTGTGCTACAAGGGTGGATATACAGGATCCAAGTACTAGAAGGCACAAAAGTGGTTAGCCTGTTTCAGGCTTCATCCAAGCAACATGCCTTTTTCCACATGCTTTTCATATCAGTGTAAGACTGTAGCCCAGAAGAGAGGCTCAGTCTTGCTGAACAACACTTGGAAACAGCCAAAGGGAAGGACACAGGGGAACCACAAAAACCAGGAGACTTTCCATTGGCCCTGCATGCCTGGCAGTGGTTAGCAACAGTAATGTGAGGGAACACAAACAAAATGCAAAAGTCTGTTTGGGATGGTCTTGCCCAGTAAGCAGGAAACCATGCTGTGAACAACTCCCAGGGCAGGAGGTAGAGGTGAGCCTGGGAAGATAGAAATGAAGGGTTTCTTCTTGGGTAGAGGATTTATGTGCAGTTTCAGATCAGTACAATGTCTTTTTTCTCCATTGTTGTCAGTATAAAATGAGGCTGAGGGTGGAGGTGGGGGGCAGGTATGTGCTAACAAAAGCCCAGATCTTTTGTCCACACCATCAAAGATCTGCCAGAGTGACTCTTCTGTGAACCTGTCACAAGGCCGGGCTGTGCCAACAAGAAGGGGCATGGGATGGGTATTGTACAGAAATTATGGGCACATTAAAGCCTCCTTTTATCCATATTGAAAACCTTTATTTTTCTGTGCAGATAATGCTCATGCAAATTATGCAGCTACACTAAAGAGAGGCCCTTTAAGAATGTGTCTCTGAAAACACAGTCTCCTTTGCCAAGAAATAATGGGATTTCCTTAATTATCAGCTGTTATCTTCTGGGTTTAGCAAACTTTTGTTACTGTATGTGCGGTTGCTTCTTTTGTGCTTTGACATTAATGAATTGGAATTGAAATTCTGTACTGAGAAAAACAAAGTGATCTGTACAAATAATAAAATGGTGTACTTGTGTGTGTCAAAAAGAAGGAGATCAAGTATTGTGCAGAAGGAGTTTGGAAACTGTGCTTTCACATAAACATCTTAATAGATATTAATAACTGGCTCCAAATCCCAGAAGTTGTTTAAGAGTTGGTGTTTTGAGAAATCTGTCTGATCAGAGCTCAGAAAGTCTGGCTGGTGTCGGAGGCTCTCTGTGTAAGGTGGCAGGCTCTGCCATATCAGAGGACCTCGTCTGCTGCCATTTTTAACAGTGAATCTTGTGGGAAGGGAGAAGAGAAAGGAATTATTACACAACAGGCACATAGGTTGCCCTCACCATTTCAGAGAGAGAAGGAAACTAGCTGAATAGGAGAAAATCAGAGACATAAATGATGATGGGTTAAAAGGAGCAGCTAAATCTAGGATTCCTGAATTTCTTAGAAAACTCTGTCTGAGGCCAAGCAATATTATGGAGAGATGAGGCAGAGAAATTGGAGCCCAGGTCCCAAAGAAACCAACCTGAGTGATCAAGGCAGCTGCAGGGACGAATATGTCCGGACCTCCTTTCGTTACACAGCGAGGCTTTAATGTGCCGTGGTTCTATTAATTTGGCCAGACACATCTACTCTTCTGATAGCCAGAAGGAAGAGTGATTTGGGGTTGGAGCCTCTGCAAAGTCTGCTGGGTTATTTGCAGTTATATGGGCCAGAGAGTCCCATTTCCAGGAAGGAGCTGCAGACAGAAAAAAACCCCAGCCTCCTGTGCTCTGGAAATGTGCCAGAGATGACGTCTGCAATTCCTGTTTGACTTGTACCTGAGCCCAAGGCCCACATCTCATCTTGGAGGCAGCACTCACTGCCCTGCATCTGAGACCAGTGGCTTTCAGTGGCTTCCGCCTCTCTGCTAAATTGTGTTCCTTTGTTGCCTCTCTGCTAAATTGTGTTCCTTTGTTAGGGCCTCTCTTGGGGAGGGACTGCCAAGGTCCACTGTAAAGGCAAATGTGTGTGTACGACCTTCTGCGTGGAGCAGAGTGGAGGAGAAGCTTTCATGCAGCCCGTTTGTGGTCAGCTACCAGAACCCTGGAGTATCTCATTGCCTGTCTGAAACAAGCAGGAGTCCGAGCTTGTGTAGGTGGACAGGCTTTTCTCAAACCCTGCAAACCCCAGAGACTTAGCCTGCCCAAGAAAGAAGGGCTATAGGAACCAGGAATTAACTGTGGGGATGGTCAGTTAATTAGGACCAAATGGCCAAGGCAGGCAGCACAAAAGACTGCAGTATGCTCATAACTCAAAATCCCATGGTTCAGCACACATCATCTGTTACAAATCCAGGAGAGAGAGCATGGCTATAGCTGTTTACACTGGTTATATGCCAACCATCCCCAAATTAACACTGCCTTGACTTTCATACTTCTTGGGGCAGTGCCCAGCTGTATGTGCTGGGTGCAGTGTGGAATCACAGAAATGCCTTTTTTGAGAATTGTCTAAGAGCTCAGTAAGTTGGAGTTTTGGCCAGTGAAGTTTCCACTGCATTATGTCAATGGCAGCTCACAGAGACCAGCTCTATCTGGTTCATTTTTAGTCAGGAGTCCATTGATGTGCTGGTGTTCCCTTAACACAACTGTTTCCTGTAAAGCTGCAAGCTGACATTTAGTTTGGCATTTCTGCTTTTGTTTTGCTGAGTACTCTGTTAGATCAATTATACAACTGTTAGTTTTTTTCCAAAGTGCACAGAGGATGAGAGCTGGCTTCTTTTTGCCCAGCAGGTGTTTCTGAGGAGGCAGCTGATGTGCTCGGGGTTTCCCTGGCTGGGCCAAGACCCTGGAGAGATACTACGAACAATTTCAGTGCTTCTGACAGTGCACTGACAATTCCTGATGCTCCTTGCATGCCCCAGATAACCTGGCCCTACTGCCACACTGCTTCCTTTGAGTCCTTTTCTGTTCTTTGAATCCTTTACAGCAGCCACTGCTGCTGTCTGCACTTGGCCTCAAGTGAGTGTCCTCAGCAGCACAGCATGGTCTCTTGGAGGCATTCACATCCACTTGGTGCCTTCCTTCTCCAGAGCAGTGTCTTCTCTGTGGCAATTTGCACTGCAGGCAATGGGAAGGCCCAGATGGTGAAGCGGTGCGTGTTCGTGTCGTAGGACCCAGAGGTGGTCAGTAGGGGATCCCCTCTTGTGCCCAGGAATGCGGTGAGGAGCACACTTGCACTGATGGGTGCTGACCAGGCCAGCAAAGGGACGATCGTGCCCCGATTGCACTGTTTACTGCAATGCAGGATAGAGACACTTAGCTCGTTTGGTGATAAAAACAATCAGGAAAAGCCTGCTTCTCTGCCAGCAGACATATTGTGGTGTCTGAGCTGGCTCTCTCCAACCACTGCGTGCAAACTGGGGTGATTTGGAGGATTAGGGTATGTTCAAGGGTTAGACCATGGCCACATCTCGCAAACACAGCAAAAGGTGTACCTTTAACAAAGACCATTTTCTGCAGCACTCAAGTCTTTGCTCCAAAACTTTTTTTTCCTTGTTTTATTTTATTTTTTTTTTAAGTAGAGGGAAAGGAATCTATGTTTTTCCCAAGCATCATTCTTGGAAATGACCTTCTGAAATTTTTTGAAACATATCAGCTTGGAGCAGATATTTCCTGCTTCCAGGAAAGCTTTTCTAGAGATCTGCCTCCTGTAAATGTTTATACAAACAATTAAAGACTGCCAAAGTTATAAGCAGCAAAGATAGAGGAGCTTAGAATGGAAAACATTGAAACCTTAATAATAGCATTGCCAACTGCACTTAATAAACAGATGCATTTGATATGGATTTTGCATAATAAGTGCTAGCTTTGACATTAAACTTTTGTACCCTTTTTTTTTCCTGCACAGCAAGCAACAATGTATCATAGCCTGACACAATGTCGAGTATTTTTTGGCAAATGATGCATTTTAAAAACAATTCTGAAAGTTGTTTGATCAGTTACAGGTTGCAATGGACTGATATTGGTGTTCCTTTCCTATGACACTTCAAGTAAGGCAAGTGACTACTTGTTTTGACAGGCTGTAAAAGATACATAATTATAAGGGGGAAAGGGCTAGTTCATTCCTGTGACACTTTATGGATTTACATACTTCTGTGCATTGGACATAAAACACATCAGCTCATCTGTGGTTTTGTGGGGTTTTATTTAAATGCTCAGGAAGAAGCTCTTACTATGTGTTATCTCAGGGAAAGGAGATCTAGAGGATTAAATTATACAATTAAAGATTTATTTAAAAACAGGCACAAAGTTCAATGCTGAATAGTCTTGTTTAAGCGTGATTCACAATAGTGCCATGTTGAGACACCAAGAATTTTAATGGAGCTATGACTTTACATTAAGTGTTTGATAAGATAATTCTCAGTAGAGTGAAGTGGATGGCAATTCCCATTGTCCCCTGAACTGGTCTGTCTGAGGTGAAGTGCGATTGTGGCAGTGGGTGGCACTGCTCCTGTCCCAGCATCCGGACACCAGCTCCTACTGGAAGACCCTGGCAGACACTTTACCCATCTGAAAGAGTGTCTGGAAACCTGAATGCCATGATACTTTGTCACCATTTAATAATTATCTGAATTTAGGCCTCTGAAGGGCCTTTCCCACAGGCTATGTCGGCAAAGATCTTTATTATAAAGCTCTACATTTTTTGTGGCGTTTGGAGGGCAACATTTACCAGATTTAAGAACCTGTGTTTTGTGAGGTACCTTGGAGTCTATATGTATGAAACACCATTCCTCTAATACACTATTCATACAATGTGTTTTGTTTATGGGTCACATAAGAATTTCAGGGAGTTTATTCTGAAAATTTGCATGAAACTGGATTTTTTTTCCATGAATAGTCAACATCAGTAAGCTAAGTATAGATGGAAAATACTGCAGACCAGTGTTTCTGTTGCTGAGCAAACATATTAATATATAATTGCTTATACAAATTAAAAATACACCTTTTTTGATGTTGTCAAGTTGACTCCAACCTCAGATAATGGACTAAGAGGTGCAAGTTCAGCACATTGGTTGGAGCTTTAATGTCTTTAGCAAATGAGGGAAGCTGAATACCCTTTGCCTGCATAACCTTTGCCTTCACTGGTTTTGCCTTATTCACGTTTGGAAGTACACATCATCCTCTAGTGTGTTTAAATAGCAGCAGGATGGAAGTAATGACTGTGCTTTCAAGGGCAGAATGCTCCTGAGTTCCATGGGAACTGGATGCTAAATTATACCAAACAGTCATAGAGCACACATGACTCAGACCCGAGCTGCACATCTGAAATGTTGCTGTAATGAAAAGCATCACTTTTTTTTTTTTATTTATAGCACAGGCAAACCTATTTTTTATATTTTTAAAAATATGCTTTGCTTTCCATATTTTGTGTGGTTAATACTGCTACATGTGTGTGTATATATATATATGTGACACCACAGAATGCATGCAGACAGTACCATTCATATTAATATGTATTTATGTGCTGGACATTATATGTACATATGCTTTATATTATTTACTAACAACCACTTTATTTGAGACATCAGAAAAATGTGGGATTTCACTGTGTCTAAGAGCACTGATTACATTCACAATGGTGAACAGATTAACCATTTAGTTGCAGGTATCAAGGTTGTCACTCAAACTGGCAGCACCTCAGAATAGCTAAAGCTTATCAAAAATTGTCTGGATTGGAAATGACAGCCATACATGCATGAATGCATCTGTATGGCTGGAAGACTGTTGAAGTGTGAAGTGAAGAAGTTCACTGCAGTTTATTTTTTTATCATAATTACTGTATTTCATGGAGAAACATTGACTTGCCACAGGATAAATACAGGGGGAAACTGAAAGAAACTTCATTCTCTTATCATCTTATATCCCAAAGGTCACCACATTTGAACAAAGCGCATTTATTTCATTCCTTATGCATTTATGTAGCCATTTACTGTACTCTGTATAAGTGAAGCAGAATAATTTTTTGCGAGACTAATTAAAAGTTGCATGGTAGAAAATGTTTTTGTGATCACACCACCGTAACGAAATTGAGCTGTCTTTACTGATGTGTGCTCCATTTACTGGGTTTTTTAAAACATATTTCCCACACTTCCAGCAGATCATTATTTTTTAAAAGCAAAAACATAGTAAAGCTTCTCCTCATAAGTAAATTAATATCCTTAATGAACATATTTAGAAAAATTAAGTGGTAATTTATCTCATCCTTTTTTTATCTATTGTGTGGCTTTATTCTGCTTCCCAGCTCTATAGAATCTTACAAAACTTCCATGTCAAATCAAGAACAACTAAATGACCTCTAAGTCAAGAGGATTGATGTGTAAAGTTTATTTGTCTCCAGCCTGGTGGTGTTGCAGTCTCTTTCAGTCCCAGCATGAAGTACCAACCAGGCAATATTACCATGTTCTACATGTTGGATCTCATGTGGAATTAGCCTTTAGTAAGTGGAAAAGTAATTCAGTTATATGATTTCATCATATACTGTTAACAGAGTTGAGGATTCCACTGAGCAAGTCTGGAGGTTTTACCATGACAAGTGGACAAAACCAAGCTTTTATTAAAAAAAAAAAAAAAAAAAAATCCTCCAAGCTGGTTCAAACCACTGTTAATTCTTCCCAAACACTGCCATAGGTGGGGAGGGGATGGGACCTAGATCTGTGTCTGATGCCTTTGAGGAGAAAATGGTCTACTGAAGAAAGGAGAGGATCCAATTTTAACTGGCACATCACTGCAAAGTACCCATTTGGCTTCCTCACAGAATTTGGGAAATTTTCTTCTTCAGGTGTTATGTGCCAGATTAAATTGGAAGCATTAATAATCTCTGTGTACACTCAAACACTGTATCTGAACGAGGCAGTGGATAAAGTGTTGATAGCAGCAGAAGTTCATGCATGCTCGAAAAGACTAAAACACGTGGCATCTTAAATGCATTTTATCATTCTTGGCCTGGGGTCAGGGATCAGTCTTACCCCTGCTACCAGTCCAGCAAGCAGCCTTTAGCAAGTTGTGAAACTCCTGTATTATTCTGGCCCTTGAGGTTATGATGGCACCCAGAAGACTTGTGCACGATCGAGTCTCTGTGCTGCATGGCAGCTGACAGTCATAAAAGGGTGCCCTGCAGAGATATCGCACCATGGGTAGGGGAAAGGAAGCATCGTTTTAAAGCTGGAGAATGAAGGTAAGAAAGATAACCCTTACCGCTCTACCTGCCATTAAGTAAGTGAAAAAGCGATTGCTAGGTTATGTTAGTTTTTGTTGCAAATCTGTGACTGCCTGAAGCAGAAACCCATACATACATTATTTTCTCTTCCCGGTGGCTGACCACATGAGCAAAGACGAAATGCCTCCCTTTCCAACTGCGTGCAAATGGCTCTGAGATATGGATAGATATGGGATTGTCAACTCCAATTAGTTGAAGAAATGACCTACTGTACTTCTCTTCTATAGGTACTACAAAAGCCGTTCCGCCCATGAATTAGACATCGGTGAGAAGCTGAATTTAAGCCCACTATTGTATGGGAATGTCCACTCCGCTTTGCCACACTAAAGACATTCAGGCAGGCAGAACACCCTCCGCTGACTCATTAGGGCATACATTAGAGGCAAGCTCGCTGCGCTCGCCATGAACCCACAGTGCTCTCTTGAATGGTAGCCCTTGGTGGACGCTTGCAGGGCAGGCCGGTTCCCACAGCACCCCGCTGATCCCCTGTGAACAGATTCGCAGCTCCCCGCTGGCTGCAGAAATGGATTGCTTGCCCCATCCTCACCCGCCACTGACAGCCTTCATAATAATAACCTGCCCGGGAGGCGAGGCACGGGGACGGGTTTCTGACAACTCATTAGCCTGAGATACGGTCGGTTCCTGCCAGGGACAGTCACCACCGCTGCAGAGGGAGCAGGACAATGCTGGGCAACACTGGTCGGGCCCTTTCGAGGCCATCCTTTCCCAAAAAACATTACTTTCATCCTCAGAAAGGAGTGCCTGCAGGAGGTGACACCTTGGAGATCCTCGAGGAGGGAGAAACCAGAAAAATTGGAATGCCAGAAGTGCTGAGGAGAAAAATGAGGCCAGCAGGGGGTCGTATGATACCACAGTGAAACTACAGCTGCTCAGAGAGATGGGAGGCAGCCCTGGGCTCAGGCATGCACACATCGGCTGATTTCGAGGCAGCAGTTCAGCTCTGAGGTCCTGGGTCTGATTTCTCAAGTGCTGTCTCTCTTTCTCTGTTGGCTTCCTCATGACATCTTGATCAAGGCATCAGTCTGGGAAAAGAAATCAATAAAAGAACTGGGAATACTCTTAATTGTTGCTTTTCACTGTTCTCTGCAGTTTGTCTTTTAAAATCCCGGTGCACTGAATTGTCCTGTGACTTTTGTGCCTGTCAGGAACTACACGTGAAATCCTGTCCACTCCCCCATGTCACTGGAGTGGTAGACAGGGAGCCTCTGAGTCTGGCAGAAATGCTCTGGATGTAACTCGTCTGTGTGTGAAAATCAGCAACTGGAAGTTCCTCAGCTTGGTTTGGCAGAAGGGGTGTGGAGGGCTGTCCATGATGAGCTGTTCTTTTCTGGCAGTCACGGAATGCTATTACCTGATCTCCAGCTTGGACAGTGATGCTTACAAAGAAGAGATCTTCAACCAAAGCCCCCAGCAAGAGCAGTGTTGGGTAGATTGGTTGCTACAGGCAACAGATGCCCTTGCTTCTAATGAGACAGGAGCAAGACTTGGGGAATTTTATTTCACTTTTATTTCATATATCTTGTGTGATATCTGAGAGAATTTTCTATGCAAACTGAAGCCCTGAACTCTATGTCCTCTAAGTGATGTTTTCAGGTTTAATCATTTGACTCAAAAAGAGCAAAACCATTTATTTGTAAGGTATTTGACTGGTTGCATACTGGTAGACAATGAAAATTTAATGAGGTTTTTTTGCAAATTTTAATAAGAAACATTAAATGGTTTCATTACGAGAAACAATTTTCAGCACTACTGCAGAAAAATGCCACCTATCAAGACTGGAAACAGTCACTCTAAAGCAAATGCCAGCAAGACCTAATTGTGACAGCAAAGAAAGAAAAAACAACTCAGAGCATACATAAGTAAATAAATAAAAAGAATCATCACAGTGTGCTGTTCCCATAGCTCAGCTGCTTTAGAAATAAGAAAGACTTTCTGAACCACATCTCTCTAAGTACTCAAGTGTTGTGGTCAGGAAAAGCTCACTGCTATTGCTAAAGTATTGAGAAGTATGTAAAATCACAAAGAAGCAACTTCTGTTTCAGAAGGGAGGAAATGGCCATGGTCTAAAACTATGTTATTATATTGTTTCTATCTTCTAAGAAGCTTGTCTTGCAGGCAGGACTTTAACTATGGAGACACAGAAAATTTCCAGGCACACTGGCGATGTTCCAGACCCGCTAATAGCCCCGCTTAGTCATGAGAAGCAGCAACACATAGTAAATCATGCTGAGGACCAACAAAAGTTTTCTAACAGCTTTGTCAATGAGCTGGAGGTAAGAGCATGTCATTGACATTAGCAGAAAATGTTATGTTTAGATCTGATGCAGGCAGAAAAATTGTTCTAAGATAAATGTGAAGATTAAAATTATCTGGGCAGAATTGACAGTAAGTCAGTCAATTTCAGGAACTACAGCTGTTGAAAAGAAGGTCAAATATATTGCTCTAGGTTTCAGATGCAGTCTAAACCATGTGGTTTGTCTAGAGATCCAGAGGAACTTACCTGTTGTGAAAATAGAGGCCCAGCAGATGTAAGTGACGGTGACATCATCTGCTGGCAAGTGACAGCTGGTACTGTCCCAGTGGCCTCAAAGAGAGCTATTGATAGGAAAAGGTGCAAAGAGAGAGAAAGAAACTAAATTAATCAAAATTAAAAGACTGTCTGACATGGTCTAAGGCTGCAGTAAGATACTGCTAAGTAAACAAGGCACATGTTTGTTCCCAAGCTGTCTTGAGAATTTTGTGAAAAAATCCCTAAATGCCGAATTTCATGGGAGACTAAAACAGAAGAGGAATGAAATGGGTATGGATGTAGATGTGTGCTTTGTCAAAGACAAGGAGAATCAGAGTCTGCTGTTGGGATAAACCACAGAAGTGTTATGTCCTTCCCACAAGGAAAGTTCTGTTGCTGAGGGAGAAACTCTGACTTTATGAAGAAGGAGTTATGAGTGGTGGTGTAGAGAGGAGTGCAGCTGGGGTTTTGTATACAGCAAAACAACCCTGGGAGGGAGGCAGCCACATATGGCTCTTCCTCTGGGGGATTCACCAGTGACACCAGTGCCCAGTTTTTTGGACCAGATTCATATTCCTGAATTGCTTTAAGAACACAGTACATAGCAGGGAACAAGGTTTATTATCTATTTTTAAGGAACCCTGGCCTACCAAACTAATATTAAAGAAGCTTTCCTCTACTACAAAAAATTTGCTTATGCAAAAAACAAACAAACAAACAAGCAAAAAAAACCTAAAAAAAAAAACCCACAAAACAAAAAAAAAGCATGACTGTGAAAATGCACATTTTATTTATTTTCTTTATTTTCTTCCAAGTTCATTTTCAGCACTGAATTTGAATTGGACTCAGCAAGACTAAGGAAAAAGGAAGATAAATCTGGACTGCGCCAAAAGAGACATAGTCCAAAGGAGCAAAGATTTCAGTGTTGCATCTCAGAGCTGCTAACACAGCTGTGTTGGTCATAACCTCCAGTGCCCCATGTCTTAAAATCTCAAATAAAGTATCTGCACCAAATATTCTTCTAAGTGTGGTCCAGACCACAGGTTTGCAAGTGAGGTGAAGTCTGATGTTTGAAGATAAAAGTGACTGGTAAAATGCAGGAGTCTGGAAGAAGGTGAGTGAGGAGGAATTCAGAGAGGAGTGGAGAAACTCTTAGAGGAGACTGATGCTTAAGGGCCACCATCTCTTCAAATAGAAAAAAGAGCTGCTCATCTGATATTCCTTGGGGCAAAGGAAGGAGCTGATGTTACTCTTCCTGGTGTGTGAAGAGCTCCACTTTCTGTGTGCGTGTTCATTTGGAAATAGTCAAGACAAGGAAAAAATGGTTTCAGAAGATGAGTTTTTCCACTTTATGATATGGAGGCTATATATAAAGTATTTCATAGTGTTTGGAACACCTTCACAGCAACATTTTGATATGTTCCGCTGAAACTACTTTTCAATGGGAAAACAAATACATAAAGAAGAATAGAGGATGTTTTTCAAAGTCTCCAGAAGATGTTTTTGGCTTTAGTACACTTCTTTCCAAGCCCACTAAATACACTTCCCAAAGCTCAAAGCACCTCTTTTGCTGCAGCAGGCTAAATGAGTCCAGAAAGCTGCCAGTCCTGAGTTCTCAGTGCCATTTCTGACCCCTCTTATAATATTTTAGATACCTCAGATATTTCTTCATCAAGCTCTCTGAAGGCAAGGACTGTAAAATCACATCTGTAAACTGAAGCATGGAGAATTCTTTACATGTGTAAAATTCCTTCTCATTATATAGAGAGAAACAGTTCACAGACTGCTCTAAGTACGAGGCAAATAATTCACCAGAACAACATGAGCCTCTTAGCCTTGATGATCTTGTTAGGCTACAAACATCTGAATGGCTTGCCTGGTTTACTTGAAAGTGACTGAATTAAATGCTGTCTTTTGTTTATTAGCTGGGAGACTTTTTCCTAAGCAATTTACTCAAATTCTGAAACATCTGCACATAAATGAGAAAAAGAAAAGAGGGCAAAATAGCACATAAAGGGGATTTAATTCTCTCTAAAACAGAAATGCAAATTAAGGAATTCTAGCTAGCCTGGGAGATCCCTGCTCAGGGATGCTGGATATTGGATGGGAACATACATTTCTCAGAGCATTCATGTTACCTAGAGCTCCAAAACTGGGGTTCATTCATGGTCATATTCACAAGACATAATAAATTATTGTTTAATAATTACATTGGGAAATGTCGAGAGATCAGACCAGAATCTGTATTTCAGTGTTCTGGACTGAATTTACACACATGAAGACGTTCGTCTGGAAAATCACTGTGCTCCCTAGAGCTTGAATTCCCCTCATGGAGCTATACTTCAGATATATGAAACATGCTGAGTTGCATACATCCATCAGTGCAAGGATTTCAGTGCCATCTGACATATTTTCAAACATATCAAGCTCCATATATTCTTTGTGCACTCCTGCTGAGACTGCAAATCCCCAGATAAATGCCTGCACCACAACACTGAGGGGAAGGCTTTCATATTTTATTTCCTTCAGTGCTCACTGTGTCAGCACTGTACCCTGGCTGGAGGCAGTGGTTGCCTGGTCCGTGATCTCTGCAGTTCAGCAATAGAAGGAACTCCCTGGATCCAGGGAACAACCTAAGTGCTGTGTTGCAACCACAGAGTGAACTTTACAAGGTTCCTTTCCTGGAGAGTTTCTTTGTTTTCCATCTGGAAGTCTTGCTCAGATGGCTTTTGCCAGCTCCCCATAAGGGCCGTGGATGTCCCAGTGTCCCTCTCAGCAGGGAGGCTGGATCAGGATGTGCCTTCACAGGCTGCTCCATAGCACTGTGTGCTCCAGTGCAGTCAGCGCAGATGTGCAGCGCCGTCCATGGGATGTGTTTCCTGACGGCACAGCCAGGCCCGCGTGTGCTCGTGGGGCTGTAGGCAGACTCCCCTCCCTGCTGCTGCTGAGTGCCACTGCTTTCCCAGGCACATCATCCCACCTGCAAGTGCTGACGCCCATCACAGGACCCCAGGCATACCAAGTTCTTGCATGCTCAGAGACAGATGTTGAAAGGTGTGTTTTTAGAGTCACTAGCCATTTTTGTCTGAAGCATCTGCTCTGCTGCATGCTTTCTTGCTGTCTCTTATTCCCTCAAACAAGGAAGAAGCCAAGGTTTTGGGAGCCAAGTCTAATCCTGTTTACATGATGCTTTTAACTCCTGTATTACTAGTTCAAAGCATGTGTCCAAATTTAGAAGCAAGACTAATACAACCTCAGGCTTAGCACTCATCAGATCTCACTAATTAAGCATGTTCAGGCCTGGTCAGTACCAGATGGAAAGCTGTCAAAAAATTATATGCCTTATTTAGGAGTGGTGTCAGAGGCTGCAGGTGATGTACTTCTCTCAGTAATCAGCTACTGTCCCAGCCACACTTAGCTTGTCAGTCTGGAACATCCAGAGCAAAGTTTGATTTCATTACAGGCATAGCATTTCACACCCATTTTTCCATGAGGACAGAGAAAGCCAGCCTGATTTTGAAGACCAGCACAGAGCTACTTGGCATTTGAATCCTGAAATTCCTATTCAGAGAACAGAGAAGCACTTTGATGCTGCAGAACACATGTGCTGGCCATTGGCATGGCACTATCTCCTAGTGCCATTCCCTGAGTATTTGTAATGAAAATGAGGGTGGTTTGGTCTGGAGTCCTGCAGGTGCTCATTTATCATCCGTAAAATACTGAAATTTTTCTTTTTGCTGGAGATAGGATGCTGATTGAGTATCAAGAGCCAAAGAGGAGAACAAATCTCTTCTTTCCTGCATTCTTTGTCCTGCTTATCCATCTGATTCCCACACTCATCTGGCCATGCTGCTGTTCCACACTTTTCACATATGAGTGAAACTCACCCTCAGTTTAAATGTCTAGCACGGGACTCCTGAATGACTTCTGTAAGACTTCTGTATCAGCCAGATTTATCATTATATACCTGAGAGATGAGTTTAGCCCTAAAGAAGTCTTTGCAAAAGCCTAGGGATGGTCATTATGACACAAGTGGTCGTAATAAACCACTTTACATAGAGGACACAATTTTGCCAGTGGCAAATGCTCTACAACTTGAGAGTTACTAGATATACATGCAATGCTTCACAGCAGACTTTCTGCTACAAACTCTTTAACTTCATAGCTATATTGCAAAAACAAAACTTAACCCATAAGGTGACAGAAGTGCCCACAAGGTTCATCATATTTGCTACAAAACTCATGTGTGATCCAAAGCAAGCTGGGATCAATACTTTGAAGTGATGGTGTCTTTCTGATTTCACATGAATTGTCAAGAAGAGGTAGAAGGTGAAGGGGCAATTTACAGGCTTAAACCTAAGGCAGATTGCTGCCTACAACATAGTACCATCTTTTAACTCTTTGTTTAGAAACATTCTCACATTCATCATGCATTTTGAAAGTGTAAACCAGCTTGGCCTTTCAATAGCCAGTAAACAGCAAAAACTACAAAGTGAAAATCAAGAGGTTTTGCAAACGGTGTCTAATTCTATTTATACAATGCTGTCAGGTTTAGAAATATCACTGCTTCCCTTGCAGCCCATCTCTGTGGGATGCCACCAGCACCGTGGGATTCCCCCAGCTCCATGGAATGCCCCTGGCACCCTTTTGACCCACAGGAGGTGCACACATGGAGCGGTCCCTGCGCCTCAATCCTTGCTCAATCCCTTCACCCTTCAGGTGGACTCCCCTGGCCTCTGAACCAGCCACACATGCTGTCTCCTTTTGTAGAGCCGTCAGTCAGGATAACGTCCTTGACCAGGCAAATCACAGCCACTTTTCAGCTGGAAACAATGCTCGAGCCACAACACGGCATTGTGCTCAAAGCGGATTACACAAGCAGGGCTGTCTGCCTGGCATGATATTATTATATCAATAGGACTTTTCTTTCTCCCGGAAAACGTAAGCTCTGTTATCTTTTAACAAAGAAACCCAATGCCAACCTGCTGCCAGTCAGCACATTTAGCACAACACTGCTGCTTTTCTTGGAGAGCACTAACAGCTATGGCTTTTTGTGACAAAAGAGTCAGGGGCTCCAGTGGGGAGAGAGGGGAGAACTTCATCAGTGGTCTAGATTCCTCTTTTCAAATCTGGCAGTGAGCAAACCATAAAACAGAGGTCACATAATTAAATCTCTGCCCTGATACAAAATCCTGCTCCAAGGCAAAGCCCCTGTGTGTCAGTGGATAGCCCCCAGCATGCAGTGGAGACGGGCCGTGGATGGTGGGGTGCTTGTCCCTGTGGGATCTGCATCTGGAGCTGATGGTGAGGCAGGAGGAGGAAAAGTAGGCCAGGGGAGGTAGCAGTGGAAAAGTGGCACTTGCCAAGAAAACTCTTGCCGTGTTTTTCACTGCTCCTGAATGATAGGTAGAAACCTCATTGCTGGCCTACAAGCAGTCAGTGACAGCCGAAACATTCCCTCAGGTCAGCTGATTCCTCTCAGTCCTTGGGTTTGTTACATTCAACGATTTCTGGATGCATTTTTCCCCTTAAGCAATTTTGCACCACCATTACCTTACACCCTCTGTTATCTCTGGCTCCAGCTGGGCTATTTATTTCTCATGACATAATTCCAGTCAAGTTTCAGAGCACTTGATTCCTATAAAGCAGCATTAAAAGGCTGTCACTGCTGTGCCCACTGATGGTGGATAAAAACAAACATTATTCCATCTGCCTACATCAATCTGTCATGTTCTCCCATTTGTGGTTTTGCCTGACAGTTAAATGAATTTATCATTAGATTAAATCCCTTTCAAAAAAAGGGAAAGGAAAAGTGAGGCAATGTGTTGGGTTGAGTTTAGTTTAATTTGATGTCTGCTTGAATATACCAAAGGAAATTTCTGAGTAACATTCCCAGTCCATGCTGGGAAATACGTCTTCACATATACTGAATGTGTCTGCTTGCAAGGAAGGGCTGGAAGACAAGCCAGATACGTACCCAGCTCTTGCAGGAACATTGTCCAAAGTATGATTTGGTCATTTTATCTCTTGGCATGCCAAAAGGAACCCTACGAAATAAGTGCAGGGCTTTGGCATAAACCTAGCATTAAAAGGTGACCCAGTAGGAGACACTGGTTTACTGGTGCCTGTCAGCATCTGTAAATACGTATGTTTGTGGCATAGAATCTGTGCTTTTTGGTATAGATTTTTCCCATCCTTCTCTATTGTTCATCTGTGGGTTGTATTTCCAGAGAATAATCTTCTTTCCAGATTGAAATTATCTAATCCCAAATTGTTCCGTCCTTGCTGGCCTGGCAGTCATTCCATCTCCTTCATCAGCTTCAGCCTTCACTGCTCTGCTTCTTGTACAAGATGAGACATTTCCTAATTTAATGCTCAGTCTCCTTCTTCCCAGAAGTATCTACTCTGCCTGGGCCAGTATCTGTAGAGCTGCTTGTGCACCTTGCCTTGCAGATAGGAAGGGGCTTGGAGCCCTCACACAAGCCAGAAGTCCTGGTTGCCTTGAGATGGAGCGTGTGTGCAATTGCTTGCAAAACAAGCAAACCCACTTCAGCGGGTCCCCATTCTGCTGCAGTGCCTGTAGCATCCCTAGACATGCAGCACCTTCCACACAGGAAGAGGTGACCCAGAACTGGGTTAGAGATGCTGGATGTACTCTGGAATAAATTGCTGAGCCTCTGAACATGAATGAGCCAGTCAGCTGTAGTTCATTACCACCTTAGTCATTACTTTGCAAATATTTGGACTTCTGCCAGAATTCATCAACATATTTCTGGATTCCAGGAGTGTCAGGAATTCATACCAGCTGTTCATTAGTCACTGCTAACCACTCGACTTACTCATGCTAGGGAATGTCGGTGTTTGCTTAGAGAATTAGAAACTATACTGGTTCATCCACAAGGCACCCCGCTCATAAAGGTTCATTAGGGTAGCATGTTAGTCAACTTTTTGTATGACACTCATAGGCGGAAAATGTTTTGCCCAGACAGTCAGCTAATGTTTAAAAAAAATATCCCAAATGCTTCAGACTCATTTCCCAAAACTTCATACCCCCTGCTGCATGACTGCCCTGAGTGGCTCAGACCAGGGGATCTACAGGGGGCTGGTGCTAGGCTTCTGCCTGTCACTTAATTGCTGCTCAAAGCTTTTTTGAGTGTCTGCTTGTCATTTCAGGGGTACTTCAGGCCTAAAGTCCACATTGCAAAAGGCCCTGGAGCAGAGCCCAGAATCATCTCGTGCTTCATTGCACTGCTGCATCCAGCTCTGTCTCATGAGGTGACCTGACAGCCTAACTCAGGTTCATTTGTCCCTCCTGAAGGTGAAGATCATACACTGAGATGGCTCTGAGCAGCATCCAGCTGCTTCTCCATGAGGACAGACTCCCCCGGGAAGTGGTCACAGCACAAGTCTGACAGAGTTCAAGAAGCATTTGGATAATACTCTCAGGCATGTGGTGTGGCTCTTGGGGATGGTACTGCTCAGGGGTTGGAGTAGGTGGTCCTCATGGATCCCTTCCAGCTGAGCATATTCTGTGATTCTGTGGCTCCCATTGTCTGAGAGCAGCCTCAAAGCTTACCATCACCCAGTGATGGGGCCAGTGCTCTTTGGCAGGAGAAGGGAGAAGAGCTGAAGCAACGTGATCAAAACGGGGTCCTCAGTTCACCACAGAAATACATCTAAGCCCCCAGTATGGGACTCAACATGCGAGCTTTGCACAGATATATTTCCTAAAGACTTGCACACTCCTGCAAGGCTTCTTTTGGAACTGAGGAGGTTGAAGCAGCTGCTCCTTTCATGATTTGGTCTGAAGCAAGTAAATGTAGCCATCTCTCAGTGACTCTGCTCTGTGCAGCTTAGCCAAAGCTGCCGCCTGTCTTGAATGACTGAAGGGTGGAAATGTCAGCTCTCAGGGACACAGCCTCTCCCATCAGCTGGTCCTAGATGGGTTCCCTCATCAAAGACAGCCCTTTGCTGGCTTTGTTTAGTTGCCAGCATCTTCTTTCGTCAGGATGAAAGTGCACAGCCCTGGCCTACCAATGAGCACTGCCCAGGAGAATAAACCTTTGAAAATGGGCATGTGGCCCAACTCAGCTTCCCTGCCTTTGCTCTGGACATCCTGGTGCCAATGGAAGAACATCTTCTGCCCTGAGCCTCCTAAGAATATGCAAGGAAAGTGACATCCAGGAGATCTCTTTATGTTAGGAGTATCTGCTCCAACAGGCAGTATTCCTGGTTATGGTATTTGGGGCTGGATGATTGTAGGTGTTGCTCATTTACAAGAGATGGGTTTGGCTCTAAACCAAATCTTCCCAGTATGTAGAAGTCTTTCTCATAAGCTCACCTATGTCCATCTTTGCTAAAAGATCTCAAGTGGAAAATTACTGAGGAGAAACTAAATGGTAAATGGAGAGTCCGGTGTACCAAATATTTGTGCAGATGAAAGGAAATTGCCTCTATTACAGGGAGCTAAAGAAGGTACAAACAGAGAATTTAAATGGTTGATTTTCTCCAGTTAGTCCAAAGGAAAGCTCTAATTTCCCTAGAAAGGACAAAAGAAAGAAAAAAGCACAGCCCAAGGGAAGGGAGGAAAAAAAGACATTAAAAAGCATAAGACAGTATTTCCCATTATGAAAGGGGCTTTTTGGAGACATAATGCTCAGACCTACATTATTACAAGATTTTTTGTGATTTATGACAAATCTTATAGCTGACAGAAAATACTTGACATAATTCAGTTAATATTACAAAAGGTCTTTGGAACAAGCTAGCACAAGCTTTACACTTTCAACTTTGGATAAATTAAAATTCTTACACGAAGAGCCCATAAAGACAGCACGTGTCCCAGCAACACTGCGAATATTATGGTTGTTATGTGGACATACACAAAACAGTTGCTGGGTTTGGGAGATTGTCCTTTAGTCTACTGTTCAGAATAATCTTGAAAATTAAGTGAGGGAAAGAAACCCAAAATTCATATGCATTCTTACTTTCAAAAATATAAGCAATTGTGGCTGCTCACTAAACACTAAAATTTGCCATCAGACAGTTCAGTGTCAATCCCACTGGACATTGCTTTTCTCAAAATACAGAGTTTCTGTGTGTAGGAGGCCACAAATAAACCCACACAATTACTCACCAAAAAAAGCATTGTCCCAAGATAGAAAATATAATCACTGTCCCTTTGCAACTGTGATCTGAGTCACTGCTGGCTTTTCTCCAAGCTCCGTTTTGAACCTGTGCTTTTAGGTCGGTCTCTGTCTTCTTTGGCAAGCTGGGATAGTTTGATTATTTTAATTATGTCTCTATACCAGTTCAATAAATGTATAAAAAATGTGCTCCTCATCTCCTCGCCTTTCAAAGAATAGTGAAGTTTGCTCAGATTTAGTGATGTGTCGCTGCAGCAATGAGGAACATACTGTATGTTAAATAAAGCAGGAGACCAAAATGAGTATTACTTTCTGTGGAACATTTTAGAACAGAATTTTTAGTGGAATGACTTTTAAAAAGTGGTTTCATAATAGAATAAAAATTCTTTTATTTAAGCCCTGATAGAAAAAACCCAAGCCACTTACATTTTTGCTTTTTTCTTTTCTCTGGCCTTTCTACACTAGAAAGGAGAAATAAAGACCACAGGGTAAGGGAGAAACTTCAGTTTAGATCAGCAAACATGAATGCAATATTGCTTTATACATTGGAGAATGGGTAGAGAAAGAAAAATGACCCCTTTAATTAATTTTAAATCATATCAAATCACAGAACTGTTCTGTATCCATCCAGTCTGGAAAGAGAATTCATGTCTTCAAATGTGCTTAGAAATCAGAAATTATTTTCTTAGTTAAGTAAGAGACATTTCAAACACATCAACAGGTTTCTATGGAACGAAATATCCCTTTTTAGCTGACCTCACTAGACACTTGTGCTTACATGGCAGACCTCTGTGAGATACATGTATAGTGGCTTCACGCTTTTTTCCATTCCCCCTTTCATCTCCTACTTCTGTCCTTTGTTCTTCAGTGACTTTCTGAATGGCAGCTTGTTTTTCTTGGCTGACTCTCAAGAACGTCAGTCGACATTGGATCAATGGATCTCATCTTCTTTGATTTCAAACCAATTTTAAACCCATTAAAAATCTGAGCTGTTTGTCCCGTAGTGTTCCCACTCCTGCCTGGCCTCCAGAAGCTCAGATGTCTTATTTAGGCAAGGGCAGTAAGGTGCCAAAATACCTCCCAGCCTGTGGTCCGAGCTTTGTCCTGGCTGTCCCCTCTGTTGCAGGGCACAGTGCTGCAGTGCTCTGGTTACACAAGGCTGCTACAGCCTATGGCCTGACCCTGGCATGAAAAAGGGACGTGGGGCAACCTCATGTCCCTGCCAGCATTGTTAGAAACCCTCTCCCCAAATCAGCATTTTTCTGTGGTGCATTGGGGGTGGATGGGATTCAGACCGTAGATTTCAGATTTCAGTCTGTAACCTCCTGCAGACATTTCTGAGCCAGGGATATATAGGGGGGATTAGGATGTCACTGGCCTACAGAAGCAGTAGAAGTTCATTCCCACCACCCAGATCTGCAGTGGTCTCTTCAGGACATAAGGAAAATTTTGTTACCTCCTCGAATCCCCTTGCACTTGGAAAATCCTCCCCATGACAATGATGAAGTGAAGCCCTGGTCTTCAGTCCGGCTGTCAGTCTGTTTCCTTGCTGAACTTCTGGGAGCTTACATCCATGGCCCTGCCCAAGTCTCACAGTCACTCCAGCTGTTAGAAATGTCTAAATTTATCCTGTATGAAATGTGAGTAAGTGGCTTTGTATCAGGTCATATGTCTCCAGATGTTTCAGTATCTCATCTGTCAGGAATGTATTTAAAATTTTGTCCAATGCCAAAATCACAAAGCTATAAAAATATTTCCATCCTTAATAACTCCTGAATCTTTCTGAAATTTCCTCTTAAGCATTGCTTATCTGTCTTCATCCTTTTCCAGTGATTTCTTCTTTCAAACCAAAGAGAATATTATCTCAGTCATAATTCAATCATTCAATGTCCCATCTCTGAGAATGGCCAAGATCTGGTGAAGGGCCAAGTAAGCTCAGAATGGAAAACTATGAAATCAAATTATTTTACCATAATTAGAGATATTCCCCAGAGCTTAGTGTCTGCTATGTGTCTTAAAAATGTTTTTGGTCCTGTCTATTGCTACAGTCTCTTCATTCATATGCAGCTATGTATGTGTTTATTTGCTTCTCTAAAAAATCTTAGCTCTGCAGGGCAGCACATTCTGTTTTATGGACTGTAAAGATATAGAAACTGGACATGGGAAAAGAAATCTCTGATATGTCTCACTCTTACAGTGCTGTGATGTCCTTGTATTATCCATTATTATGTTTTTAATGGAATTGGAAATCCCCTAAATGTCTTTAATTTGTTCTTTCATTCTGTATTTAATTTAATTTTTCCTGGCATTCAGTTATGATTTTCTTTTCTATGCACACCTGCACACTATACTGCCTTGAACAACCATACTATGACTCATTTACTACCAGGGTTTCTCTCCAGTCCTTGTTCAGCCAGATTAGGCTTCATTGTCTGTGCTTCTAGCAGAGATCTGTCCTCCCTCTTTGTTTCCTCCCGTTCTTGTATGAATCCCATCAGCACGTCAGCATCTTTCCAACAGTGGGGTTCCCAAGTTGGTGAACACACCTCTAGGCCCTTTCTAAGGAGCTTTTCTGTTACAAAAGAGGTCATAGGGCAAAAGGACCATTAATTCATTGCCTGGGTTATTGGAGGGCAGTCAGCCTAATCCCCCTTGAGTCATAAAACTCAAGCTAAAGGAGTAGGGTTGACCACGGTTTAGCGGTACTTAAATAACTAGGAATGCAATTTCCAGTGGGACTGGAGCCACAAGCAGATGGAAGTTTTGCAAATCAAAGTATCCTGTCATCTTCCTTTTAGGCATCCTGCCACCTTCTTGTCCATATTTTCCTGAGTGAGCTGTCTGTGCACACTGTAAGGAGATGGAGAAAGTGCCCAGGAATGGGACTAGAGAGGTCAGGACATTGGAGATCCAGGACACGAGTAGGGTAGGTAATTCATCATGCTGGATGGATCTCTTATGTCAAATCAGCATCTACCATATCTGTCCAAGGGGTTTTCTTTGGACTGTAATGTCCCTATCATGCTTATGGCTTATAGGACTCTAATGGCCTGACCTGAAGGACAGGTCACTCGTGTGATCCTCTTGGTGCCCCTGGGTGCTGCTGATGCTCACCTGGAGCAGAGCTCCTGTTTAGTGGTCATTGAAGGAAATCTCATTCTCATGTGCCAGAATCACTCTGCGAATCCAACCAGTAAGCAAGATTGGAGATAAGTGGAGATTATCAGGGAATTTGTTTACAATCTGCACAACTGCTCCTACAAAGCCAAGACTACTCCCATGTTTGTCTGTCAGAGATTTTATGGTCGTGATAGTGGAAACATGCCACTGCACTGCTGGACTTTGTTGTTTTCAGATGCTAACACAATAGTCACTTTGTCACTGCAGTCACTGTGCTTGCCCTGTGAAGGAAGGGTTTCAAAGCTCTCAATGGACACTTTCTAAGAAGTCTAGACTTATTTTGTAAAGACAGGAAACACAAAGAGTGACTGTCATATTTTTTTCATTCTGCAGATAACTTGGCTTTTGGACTCCTGCTTTATAGCACAAAAGGGTACTATAATGACCCAGAAGAGTGGAGTCTGTCATGTTTAAGCGTTTCCTTTATTGTCTAGTATTCTTTAGGGATAATTTCTTGCACACAATCTTATACTAATTTTGTAAAAAAAAGATATCAGCAGAAGGGCAATGAGAGAAGTGGGTGGGTATGAATGACAGATCAGGGAAGATAAGACAGATATCAGGTGTAGGCTGCAAGAGTAGAACTGATTTTTTTAACAGGAGGGAATTAAAGGTCATGATGGCAGGAAATAAAGGATGGATCTAGGCTGTAAATGGAAAAGCAGAGCAAGTTTGAGACTCAGGAAGAACTTAGAGTAAGGAAGAAAACAACAAGAAGAGCTAGAAAGAAACAATAGAAATGAAATCTCATTTAATTTTATATTCCAGCCCAAATAGACCATTTTTTCTCCTTAAAGTATACAGCATGTGTTTCAGCTGATAAGTTCATGACTAGGAGGAAAAAACATCCCTGTCAAAGCTTTCATTGACTGAGAGGTGCAGTTTGGAGTAGCAGAAAATATTTTTGGGTTAAGGACATAGGTTTAGCTATAATAAGAAAGAATGATCTGGAAATGCTAGGATAAACCTTTTCATAATGTTCACAGCAATTTTTAGGACTCATTTGTGTTAGCAGCAAAAGTTTAAATTTAAGCAGCAATGGTATCAACACTGACTGTTGCTGGTGTCATCCCAGTTGAAATACCAGAGCATCCAGCATGCACCAGTTCAAGCCTTTTCACTACCTGCAGACATTGAGACCCCTGTCTCCTGCCACACTGCTTTGGGTTATGCTGGGTGTTTTGGGATGTGCTGCTTTTCATTGCTTCTGCTGACACTGTGAGCCTTTGCATACACATTCACCTGGCACTTGGATATGTATCACTGTAAGGGTGAGCCATTCCTCCTAATGTGGTGCCCAAAGCTGCAGGTGATAAAGTCATCCTCTCTTGCACAATCTCCATGCAGCAGCAGCCTGTGAAACTTGCTAAAGAAACCTCAATTAGCAAGGAAAAAAAAAAAAAAAAAACCACTGATAATAATTCAGCCCACAACAGATCTTTGGTTAGGATGTTTTCCCGAGAAGGAGGTTTAATTCTGCCCAGGACTCAAATCAATACTTTGCTGTTCACTGGTGAGGCCTTTTTTTCACTGCTTTAGCTCCTTTGGGGGCTTGGCATTTCAGCATGCTGAGCATGGCAAATAGGAAAATTTTCAGGCACCATAGTCAAAAGCAACATCTAAGAAAAGTTGCTCAAAAAATCAATGATGTTCAGAGTTTAATTTCAGGAATACGAATGGTATGATTAGTGTTGGTTTACTGAGAGGTCATCCAAAAAAAGGACAATCACATTTCTGATCAGATGATGAACTGAAAAAATAGCTACTAATTCAGTCCTCGGTAGTGGTTTAGTTTTTCTTTAAAAGAAAAGGTCTTCCATGGCCTAGAAGTGCTACAGAAGCACCCAAGCTCTCAGTGGTTTCAGGGGCCCACCACTAAGACAGCTTGGAAATCCAGGAGGATTGACATCTAATGTATGCCAGGGAACTTCAGCAGTTTCAGTCTCTAATGAACAAGCCGAGTCTTCCCAATGTAAGCATCAGAAGCAATCAAACCTTAAGGAGCAGCTGTGCCAGCTGACCCCAAGCAGAGATCCCATCTAAGGCTTAACAGCACACCTGGGCAGGGAACCAGGTCAAAAGCAACAGCAAAAAGAGAGCAAATCCCCTCATTCTTTGTATATCCTAGTCTAAGCATGCAAACTCCTCCAAAAATACTGTAAAAGAGTTCCAGTTCCCCACAGAATTAGCATACCCTTATGAGCAAGATGGTCAGGGCTGTTGATAGAATGGTCTTATTCATACAAACGAAGAATCTGGCTGGTATCTGTCCCTGTTTGTGACCTTTTTCCTCCCCTTCCAGGCACAGTCACAGCACTGAGTCATGGCACTTGAAGGAGTTCGCTGTTGCCCAGCAAAAGTGATTTTAAGCCACCATATATTGAAGTTCCCCTTCAGGAGTTTAAACCTGAAGAAGTCTTGCCTGCTGATATGTTTTCATAGGATTCCATAGGCCTTTGCTAAAAGATGTAGATGAACCAATGCATCTGGCTGCATGTAGGAACAGCAGCCCCTTCCACTCCCCCATAGTTCCCAGTGCCCAAAGCCCACTTGCAGAAGTGCTTTGGGCATTTAAGGCCTCACAGCTCTATAGAAGCTGTATTTTCTGTTCTTCCTGTGAATTTACCAGATCAGCTGGTAAGAAGAGGCTGTGCAGACTGAAGCTGCCTCAACTTCTTTTTCTTCTCTGAGAGCTCCTCCCAAACCTCTTTGGTACAGGTGCACAGCTAGCATGTCCTGGGGTAAAAATCAGTCACTTTACTACTATCTACTACAAAATGTCTCCAGATCCCCATGTTCCTGCTGCATGTAGTAGGATCACAGGCATACACACCAGGGCCTGGAAATCTGAGCTGCTTTGAGGAGGATGGAGAATCCCCAGAGGACTCTCTCAGAGATGATCAGGCTTTGTTCTGGCCATGCTGATATTTCATGTCTTCACTGCTGCCTGCAGCGTGGCTTAGAGGTACCAAAGCTGGCTGTAAGCAAGAGCTTAATACAGGGTAATTTAGCTAATTGCTCTATTTTCAACCAGAGCAAAAGTCATGAGGCCCCTGGCATCTTTAACATATGCAGGAATAAGGCAGCTGGGAATAGTGTTACTTAGGCTGGCTCTCTGGCCATCTTCCCACTCTGTACGTGTTCTACGTCCAGACACACTGAACAACCAGGGCTGTTGTATTTAACTACCTATAAAAAATGATGTTTAAAAGCTCCCTAGTGATCCAAGCTTGAAAGCAGCCAAAGGGTGACTAGAGTAAACACACAAGTTACATGAATCCATAGCTCTGCTACATTATAGTGCTATAACAGTATGCACACAGCACATTCCACATTTATGGAGCTCTTTCTGTTTAAAGAGAGAAGGGCTCTTCCATTTCCACTTCCACTGAAGCTAATTCATTTGACTACATGATATACTCCAGATAATCTGCTGGATGCATGTTAGGCATACAGAAGTAATTCTCCTTTGAAGGTGTATTTTCCACCAGCCAGCACTCAGTGATGCTCACACCCAGTAACCTGCATCATGAAGTCCTACTGCAATGAAAGTATCTCAATTAGCATGAGCTCTTTCTAGCATTAGATCTTTCCACTGCACCCCATGGTGCATGGCCAGTATTTTCCTCTGACCAGGACTGTGGCTCCCTTGGATTATTCCTGATGTCCTAGATGCAGATACTTTGTTTTTCAAAGAAAGGAGGGAAAATAGACCTTCTGCACCACACCTCTTTGTCAAGAGAGCTTTCCCATCAGTACAGGACAGGCATCATTTCTGTCATATTTTTGTGGAGTCTCTGCTACACAGAGGGGGAAGGAGGAGGACAGCCAGTCATGTCCCTGCCCTCCCCAGCTGTGCTGTCACAACTCAGGACTGTGGCTTCTTCCATCTTTGCCACTGGTTAGTCGGTACAAACTCCCCATCACTTCTGCATGGGGCTCTGCCTGCCTTTGGAGGCTGCACTGCATGTCCTGCAGCAAGCAGGGTGGGAGCCCTTGCACTGCTGCCCAGAGGGACTCAGGCTCAAGAGGGGACCAATGCTTACAGTACTTCTTAGACGCTGGGAGGAACTTTCTATTCCAGCAGCCCCATTAATCAAGTGAAATCTTTTAATCAATGTTTTTTCACATGTTGTCTGACAATCATTTCTGTTTCTTTTTCGATGGAGTCCAATGGGATCATGAAAGAGTAATGTGCTTTCTCTAAATGCTACCTTTATTGCCATGTTTGATAAATGGTCATTATTTAAATTGATCTGGAATGCCTGAAGGGGGTGATTTAAAACCGCCTAACCCTCCCTAAGTTTGCCATGAAACCACTGCCAAATGCTTGTTTGAGCATTTCTAAACTGAATTTGTCAGATTTTCTTTGCTCATCCTGTTGATCAGGCAGACAGAGGCATGTTTTTCCCATCTTGCTTTCTGCTAATACCACCTTTCCTCCGCATGAGTAGTGATTGTAACTGAAGGCTATTAAACCTCATTTAATTCAAATGTAGTTCAGTTCTTGATCAGTCCCACTGGGGAAGCAGGTTCAGCAACAAGTCACTGTCCTGGAGGAAACCCTGATCATCCAGTGCCTACTCCTGGCTAGCTTAGTTAGATTTTCAGCTGGTTTTCTAAATTCATTCTGTGTTTGCAACTGGAAGTCCCTGCAGCTGTCTCTGCTAAATTACCTTTCTGTAAGGTGCAGTGCAATAGGCTTGTTCCTGCACTTCAGTACCAAATTCCCATTGATCAGGCCACCAGGGAAGAGCTGAATGCTTTGAGAGTCCCCAGGATGCCTGGACTGCTCAGCACTGTAGAGTTGAGAAGGATCACAGAAGGATGATGCTCATAGTTTGAAGCAAAAAGTAAAGAGCAGACGCCAAAGAGGGTGGCATGGCCTCACCAATATCTATGTCCAATACATCCAAGGTCTCACAAAAGGGTCCTCCTGACAGACGTCCTGGTTGAGAGGTGGGAGCAAACACAGCTGTGTTGCCCTCCTTTCCTGCTGGAAAAGGCACAGAGGGAAGCACAGCATGATGGATTCTGTGTCCATACACATAATAACACCCGCTGGCGGAGGCCCCCTCCCTCAGTCACCCTGAACCCCAGCTTTGGGGGTTTGGCTCACCTTACACCAGTGGTGAGATACAGCAATGCCAAGGGTCTTTCCCACATCAGGAGTTGAGAAACATGCTGTGGTATCCCATGGCCAGCCAGGTGTTTCCTGGGGGTGAAAGATGTGCCAACTCTTACCCTTGATGGTTTTTCAACACAAGGCAAAGGTCCAGACCAACTTGCGGCTTGGAGGGTAGGGGACAGGTGACAGCAGATTTCCTCAGCTAATCCTTTTCTCTCTGTATCCACAGCCCACTCCTCCAGCCCCACATCCCACTGCGGTGGCTACTGCTGGCTGCTGGGCTTTCCTCTGGCACTCTGCTCCCGGCTTGGGGATTGGGTGCCAGGGCTGAACCAAAGCCAGGGTGAGGGCCTGGGAGGGCTGTGCCCAGTCTCGTCCCACCGCCTGCCCCACGCTGCTGGCCGTGGCCAGCTCTCTCAGCATCGCAGCCACCTCTCGCCGCCTCGCCGCTCTCCCTGGCTGCCAGGAGTGTTTCTGCTGACTAGACGCTGAAGTTGGCAGAGGTGGCATTCAGGAAGCAGCCAGCAGGTTAATCCTCCTAATAATTTGTAGCCTGAAGGACACAGAGAACTGACATAGAAAGCGTTGATGCTGTGGGTTTCTATGGCATTTAAATTTCATCCTGGTCTTGATATTTGCATATCAATTACCCAGAAAAGAAGGGGGGGAGGAAGGGCAGAGGTTATGTGGGACCTAAGAAAATACTGAGAGCAATAGTCCAGCAAGCACAGGTCTTATTGCAAAAAATTATGCTGACTGCCTACCAACACTTTTCTTTCTTTAGCAAGTCCTCCCCATCTCTTTCTGTCTTTTACTTTGCTTTTTTTCCTCCTGAATCCCCTGTAAATGGAGCATGGGCAGATTAGCTTGTTCCCCTTCATTCCTGCTTGTCCAAAATGAACATTAAAAAGAGAAGGAGAGAGAAAGGGAAAAAAAAACCCAAACTCAAAATGCCTGGAGCCATGGCTTGTGGATAAAAAACAGCTGCACATGAAAAACAATTGATGTGGGGTTTGAGCTATTATGGCTTGGAGAATGAAACACCAACTCACCCTTCCAGAAAGATGGCAAAGCCTTTAAAAAGTATTATTGAAAAAAGGGTTTGAGGTTGGGGTTTTTATAGCAGTGGATGTAGAGAATTTAATGCACTTTCATCCAGCCTTGTGCACTGCCAGGCAATCCCCTGCAGCAGTGGACTTGGGACTGACCTTTCTTCCTAAAACAAATCCCTGTCAGAAGGCATTTTGGTGCTGCTAGTCAGAGAAGTGTAGCAGCTATTGGACCTCCTGGATACCTGAAACAGCCTTAACCCTCTCATCCCTCCCATGAGAGGACTGTACGTAGAAGCAATACCTGCCTTCATAACCAGGTGATGAACACTTACTGGAGTGGGGAGACCCATTCCCACACTAAAAGGACCAATGCTATACACAGAGTAACAAGGATTCAAAACTTTACCAGACTAGATAGCAAACAGGTTTTCCTGTGATTAATGAAGGGGCTTAGCACTATGTGCCAGGCGCAGAAGTCTACCCAAGAGACTGTCATGGGCCCAGTTTGCCCTCACATAAAATGTGAAGTGCAGTGAGTAACTCCAGGATTTCTTCTTCCTCTCTTTTTCAGGTTCCTGACTGACCCATTGCATTTTTTCCTAGTTGTTGGCAGAAATAGGATGTTTTCCATCCACATTACATCTTCCATCTGAAGAATAGCACTATCACTGTATAATCACTCTGTGACTTGACTTTCAATTACATTGAATTCCATAAATCCCATGAGAGTGCTCCCATTCTTATATGCACACTGGTCGAGCATGCAAAATACTTGGCTCCAAAAAGTTAAATCAGTCACTGGGTAAAAGGCAAATGGCTCCCTCATTTTCTCCAGTTGTTTCTAGGGTATTGTCATGTATAATAATTCATCTTTAACAGGAATTGGCATATCACAGAGCACGTGAACAGATTGCCCAGAGAGGCTTTGCAGTTGCCCTCATTGGAGACGTTCAAGAACTGTCTGGACTCAATCCTGTGCAATCTGCTCTAGGATGACCCTGCTTGAGGGAGGGTGGACCATATGACCCATTGTGGTCCCTTCCAGTCTTACCCAGTCTGTGATTCTGTGGCACTGTGAATATGGAGCTTTAATCAGTAACGTTTGCTCTGGGTTTTCCTTTGGTTTATTTTCATACAGAAAACCTGGGAATCGAGTTGTTTCAAAATCTCGTGAGTCAGTGAAAGGTTTTTGTTGCTTATTGGATGATGGCTGGAAGATTTTCAGTGATTTGCAAAAAAAAAAAAAAAAAATTGGAGAAGTACAAGAGTTAACAAGGTGTTTTAATAGGAAGAATTAAAGATGTAGTACCACAATAGAGAGGTCGGAGGTGACTTCAGACCCCATCCAAAATCCACTTATCAGCTGTCAACTTCCATTGACTTCAGTGGGTTTTAAATCAAAACCGTATTTTTTATTGAAACAAATTTCTATTCCTTTCTACAAAGTTCTTCTAACATGTTTAAATGTGTGCATGGTACACCAACCTCCGTTCATAGCTAGCAGAGAGGATCATCTCCTGAAAATTGCAACAGCCACAAGATCTGGATCAACCAAATTTTCTCTGAAATCAGTAGGACTGCTAATCCAGTAGATCCTTCATGTAAACAGTAACATCACCAAATCCTACACAGTACAGGACCAGTTCTACTGCTGAGCAGAGTGAGATACATCCAGTCCTGCCCAGAGGACACTGAAAGGGTCCCTCAACGAAAAATAATTAACAAACTAAAAGTAAGCATCTCTAGAGCTAAAACACATAGGTAATTGCTCAGCTGGAATTGCTGCCCTGCAGTTACACTGCTTGGCAGAGACTGCTCTGATCCAGCCTCTCACCTCCCCACCAAACTGTGATGCTCTGTTTGGGTAGCACCTCCACACCGTGCACAGCACTGAGCAGGCCATGCCCAGTTGGTGGAGGAGCAGTGAATGAACCAGCAGGCTCAAACAGCACACGTCACACCACTTAAAATAGTCAGGCATGTCTGAAGGACTGCACCGACCCCAAGGGCCTCCAGTTAAACTGTAACAGGAGTTCTGCATACTTACACAGATGCCAACAGACAAAATGCTGATCTTTGAACAAGCTTCTAGTTAAAAATAAGTTTGATCTTTTGAATTTTTGAGATTTTTTTCATTTTTAGACTTTTTAGACAAAAGTCTAAACCAGGTGGCTCTAACTGGGTGAGGTATTTCTGCCCCCCCCCACCCCGTCGCCCATGGTCTGATTCTAAATTTAGCTTCATACAGTGACTTGAAAGTTTTACTCCCATCTCATCCTTACCCTTGGCAGGGTGCTTGGGGAGGGGATTCACTGAGGATCATCTCTCCTCACACGATTCAGTGCTGGGATTTTGCACTGACAGATAAGACCAAGACCAAAAGGCTTCTGCTTCCACTCCCCAGGGATAGCATCATGCCTTTGGGGACCTCTGCCAAGGCAGCTGGCTCCTTCCTTCAGGTTACCTCCTCAGCATCTCTGAGAAGGCAGAGGCCATGCCTCCAGGCTTGTCATCCCTGATTATTTCCTTCACACTTACTGTGACACGTCTGTTGATGGAATGTCATTACCTTTAAAGACTTCCTACATAGAATTGAGAAATGCATACACCCGACAGGTGATCTTATTCTGAGCCTTTCCATCTACCTGTCTACCTACAGCCACACTGCAGGAATCATGGAATCTCAGAATGGCTTGGGTTGAAAGGGGCCAAATATCATCTAGCATCTACCCTCTGCCATGGGGAGGGACACCTTCCACAAGCCCAGGTTGCAACTCAAAGCTAACCTGGCCCTGAACACTTCCAGTGATGGGGCATCCACAACTTCTCCAAGCCATTCTGTTCCAGTGCCTCACCACCCTCACAGTGAAAGGTGATGAACTATCAAATGACAGCTGTAAAAAACTCTTGCTCTTCTTTAACTAGCAGTACAGTATGAACCCAAAAGCTCACGATCCTGAAGAAATTTGGTGAGAGGTGTACATTCGCCTCCTCTCAAATAAGTGATTTTTCTTCCTCTGGCAACTCAAGAGGCAACACTGACTGATAAAGGAAATAAAACTGTGCTGAAACATCTCTGTGCCCTTCTAACCTCCTGGTGAACTCCCAGCAGCCCTGTGAAGCAGCAGACAAGAGCACCATCCTGGGAAGATGCCCACAGTTTGTGGTGATGTATAGCTCCCCAGGCTGTATTCACTGAGCCACAGGCTTGGGTGCACTCATGGCTGCAGGTGTGTGCAGGTCCCATGGACCCTCCAGGAGCCAGGAAAGGGGTGCAGGAGGATAAGAGTTTCCCATGGCCCAAGTGGCAGACTGTAAGGCCTCCAACAAGTAAAACAAATTCCTCTAGGAAGAGCAGAGCTGATAGGCAAGAAAGTGTAGCTGAGTTATTTAGTCCTCTTAGACTAAATGAGCCAGGCACATGAGCCAGGCAGCATCTCAAAGGAGTGGGATCATGCCATCAAGCTCTCAAATGTATGGATACCTAAGATGACTTCGGGATGTCATCTCTGAGGTTATCTGGAAATTGTCCTTTATTCTCTCCAGTTTTCTATTCCATTAATCTGTTTCAGCAATATCCAGCCTCCTGCTCTGACAATGCTGTGAGTTTGTCCCGAGCACATGCTCTCTCCCTCTCCTATCCCCACAATAATCCCCACACCACTCATTTCCATTCACTGGACACTGCTCTTCCCTCTTCCAATTTAAGCCTGAGCCTGTTTGCACTCTCTCTCTCCAGCTTGTGATAGCACCATTCACCTCCTTCAAAATTTTTGTTCTGCCATTTTTCAGTCCAGATCATCTCCCTCCCTCCTGACTCAGGGATTTCTCCAGAGCCATCCTCTACTCCTGTCAGGTCTTGTCTTCTGCCCTATCAAGAAAACTACTCCTGCTGCATATGGACCTCAACCTGCTCTGTGCTCCTGATGCCAAAAGGGTTGACACAGTAGTGTGAGGTCTTGCTCAGGTCCACCCAGACTTATCACCCTACAGCAGACTTATCACCTGGCACTGTCGATGTAGAAGGAACTATGAGTTATGAGTTGCAATGGAGATAAATTCCCCCACCTGTGGCTTTTCATTTCCCAGCCCTACAGAATGTGACTGCTGCAACCTGTCTGTAACAACACAAACCCCTGCGTGATTCCTTGGCAATACATCACCATTTTGAAAGATGCAAGGCAGAAAGCCTCTGGAACACCCTTTACCTCTGTGGTCACTGCTATAAGGAGGCTCAGATGTGTGGAAGCATCCCACACCATGACAGTCAGGCTGCAGGAAAAGCCCCTGAGTAGCTCACAAGTAGCCATGGGGACTCAACAGCTGCCTGGGGGCTAGAAGTCCCTGTCTAGAAGCTCTCACCTGGAGGGCAGAAAAAAACAGTGGCAAAATGCTTCCCTGTGGCATGTAACTCAGCACTGAAAATTGGAAATATGGCAAAAAAACCTTCCTCTACCTTTTAAGGTAAAGACATAGAGATAACACTGTCCAGTCAGATGATTATGCACTAAATACTTTTCAGTGAGTATTTTGATGATGATATAATCCTAGCAGCTCAAAATGTGTGGTTCTTTTGAAATGCATTACAGGAAGCAGCAGGGTAATCCTAAGATACTGTCACACTGCTTTTGAAAACGGAATTGTTCTTAAATTGTCCAAGTTCAAAATGCAGAGAATGACATATTGTAGAATTTTGTAGCTCTTGCAACATGCTCGCCTCCCAGATTAGATTCAGGTAAGTAAAAAAAAAAAAAAAAGACTGCTCAGAAGTGCTCCACCGTTGCTCTCTTAATGGTCCTTTTCTGAGACCTAAAAAGGTCTGATGGCAAACAGTGGATGTAACTGTCTTTTCCTATTTTCAGAGCCCAAAACTGCTGTTGCAGTATGGTGACCGGTGCTATCGAATCTATCAGACCATATGGGAGCTAAGCCATAGATTGCCACGTCCCAGGAAAGAAGGGAAAACCTCTCACGTTTACGTGGCTCCATCGCTCAGTTACCAGAAGAGCCGATAAAACAAGTAACGTCTTTAAAGTTGAGCGGCCCGGGGTTACCTGCGGTAAAGTCCCTCGTTTGAAACAGAGCCGGGCCGGAGGAGGGCTGCCTTGTGCAGCTTCACTTCCACCCTCTGTGCCCTGACAGCGCGCCCGGGCTCGGAAGTCGAAGCCTCCGGGGATTGGCGAGGGGTAAGCCCCTGTCCCGGGGGATCGCGGATCTCTCTCCGTCTCCGGGCACCAGCCCGCCCGCCTTGGGCTGCCGCGGCGGAGCCGCTGGTGCTGCGGGGACGGGGCAGGGGGTGTGTACGTGTGTGTGTGGACGGGTGCCCTCCGCTGCAGTACCGCGCCTGGCCGCGCACCGGCAACAGCCCCCCGCGGCGCGGCGGCCCCGGCGGGCGGGCGGGAGGGCAGGGCGGCGGCGGGCGGGGCGGGGCGCGGGGCGGTGCGCGGGCGCTGCGCGGCGGGCGGCGGGCGGCGCGGGGCGCGGGGCGGTGCGCGGCGGGCGGCGGTGCCGCGCGGGGCGCTGATGCCGCGCGGGGCCGGTCGCGCCGCGGGGCGGCGGGGCGCGCAGGGCGGGCGGCCACGGGGCGCTCGGCCATGGGGCGCGGGATGCGGCTGGCGCTGCTGCTGCTGGGCGCCGCCGCCGCCGCTGCAGGTGGGTCGTGACCGGCCGCGCTCGGCGTTCTCCGTCCTCCGCGGGCGTGCGAGGTAGATACGCGCCGCGTGTGCGTGTGCGGGTACGCGCGTGTGCTGGAGCGTCCGCGCCCCTGTGCGCGGAGTACGCGGGCGTGCGCACGCACGGGGAACCGCACGGACGCGTGTGCGCACTGTGCTCACACGCGTCGGTCTCCGTACGCACGTGTCCGCACACACGCACGTACGCCTCTACGTACGCATATATGTGCGCACAGGCTGGGTGCGCGTGTGTCCGCACATGCGGTGCGTGTCGGTACGCGGTGTGCGCGGATGGGTGCGGAAAGGCAGGGGCCGGGATGCGCGTCCCCCCCGCGCCGCAGACAAAGAGGGGTCCGGCCGCGCCGCACCGCACTGTGCTGCGCGGAGCCGCCCCTGCCCGCGGAGCCTCCGGCGGATCGGCGAGGCCGGGTGGGCTCGGGCCGGGGCTTCAGGGGATGCCGCGGAAGCGGGGCCCGGCTGCGGAGCGCTGCGGGTGGCAGTGGCGGGGCGCTGCGGGCTCCGCAGGCGCTTTAGGCGGCGGTGCCCCGAGCCGTCGGGGTGCGGAGGAGGGTGGGCAGGGTTTTCAAAGCCCCTTCCCGCAGCGTAAACACTTCGCGCTCAGAGCTGCCCGCAGCGGGGTCCCGCAGCAGACACACTCGGGCATAAACAGTTTGCGTAACGCTTCCTCAGCCGGGTGCAAGCCGAGTGCCAAATCTCTTTTTTAAAAAGAAGAAAAAAACTCTGATGGGAAACAAACATTTAATCAGGCATAAGATATAAACGAAACATCACAAGGCATGTGTTGCCAAAATGCTTAAGCAGGAAGCATATGATTTTCCATGGATGTTTTCCCAGGTGAGTCATGGTACTTGCTGCATGTTCTTACTCATTACTGAAGGTCCCAGTCTGGTGGCATGTACAGTAGATAGAATGGGAAGATTCAGTTGGGCAGATGCATTAAGTGCAATAGAGAAAAGCACATTTTTCAGGGCTGTGGCAGACCACTTGTGAACTTGTGACTGCCAGCATAGAAATCTCTATGCTCTCAATTTGTCCTTTTACTGAATTCCTGTGGCAGCCAGTGTTACACTAGAAAGCTGTCACTTTTCATAACATGAAGTGCTCTGCATCGGTCATGCAACTCTTTTCCAATTCAAGTGAAAACAAACACCCTTTCAAAGGGGGTTTCCTCTCCCCCCTTTCTGCCCCTGGGACCCAAGTCTATGTGCCAGCAGCATTTCTCAAACCCTGCTGAAGCCAAGGTCCCATGCCCCAGATCTGATACCGGATGAGGAAGGGACCCTCAATGCCTGGCCCGAAGACAGCTGCAGTCAGTGACCGTGCATGACCAGGGCTGGAGCATACCCCGATCTGGGAGCAATCAAATACTCTCAGCTCCCGGGGTCTGACATGGGATTTTGTAGCCAAAGCCTCCCAGCTGGGCTTAGGCAGAGCCTTGTCCCTGCCCTGGGGCCATCTACGACAGCCCTACCACCAACTGCAGTCACGGGAAACCTCCCATTGACCAGGTCCTCCTCCACTGCATTCCTGGAGACAGCAGTCTGGTGTGCAAAAAACAAAAGGACTTGATGAACACAAACAGTAATCTCAACCTGTCGGATGGGGCTGACTGAGCCCTGCTCTTCCTACCACTTCCCAAATCTGCTTTGCAGTCACACAACTGAGGGAACCGCAGTAAATGTTCATCTATTTGTGTAGCGGCCAAGTGCACTGTGTTACACGTAAGCCAAAGAATCCAGGAAAGCAGCCAAAGACATAAATTAGGCCAACTACTGGCTAGCCTGACTGATAATATGATAATAGCACTTAACTTACCTACCCCTCAGGAAAGCTAGGTAGGTTAGTTAATGTTTATACAGCGCTTTGAAAGGGATGTTCAGGAGTTGTAGGTGATATTACATTGACCTTACAGTTCTATTTGTTTGCTTTTCTAGAACAAACATATTCTGCACAGTTACTATAGGTCATCTCCAACACAGCTTTACCAGCACACTGTAGGAAGCTAACTTGACTGAGCATTTTTTGTTCACTAAAAATTTCCCAAGACGGCTTACCCAGTGAAATCCAGAGACTGGATTCAGAAGTGCCTTGTACTGGGTGCATAGCAAACAGCGCTCCACAGCTGTTCTGAGGAGACACTATAGAAAACCTGTATAGAACTTTCGTGGTAAAAATGGTTTTTATCCAGGGTGCTTCTTGAGGAGCAGGAGAAATGGGGGATGCTATCAGGCTTGGAAGGCTTAGCACTGCTAGTGCATAATATAGCTTAATTGCAATTATGACACTGTAGGCAAATGCTGAATAAAGATATAATAAATAAATCCCAGATAAAGGATTTATTGGATGCTAAACTGAAATGACCTACAGACATAACAAAAATGCTAAGAAGACATTAATTGGTGCACAAAGCTGATTGTGTATGACTGGCCTGATGATAAAGAAGACATTATGCACCTCAGATGCTTTGACCTCCACACATCCAAGTCAACAGAGATTTTTTTTTTATGTTAAACAATTCCCCAAATACCGCTTTGACCTACTCTTAAGTTTATTAATAAAAAGTTGGAGAGCCCCTAATCAAGCATTGCTGCACCAAGAGTTACACTGATTACATGTGAGAGTTACATGGTTTCACAGTAAAGCCCATGGTGATTTTATTTTTCTTTGACTCTATAACTGTGGATTTTAAAATTGACAGGATTTCCAGAAAAGCTTGAACAAAAGCCACAGAGCCTCAGCTGTGTGGCAGCTTGCCAGCATAATTTCAACCAAAACTTTTTTTTTTTTTCTTTCATTTACACACACCAGCAACAGCCTTTCCAAACTTAAGCCTTTACTACAATTAAACACTGGTGTCAGCAGCAGTTTCTGATTGTGGGAAAATTTGGGATAGGGATGGAGTGGTGGGAAAGGGGGTGAAGACTTGAGGTCTTTGCTGGTAGGTGATATTCCTGTGGTCTCTCACACCCTGACACCTGATGTGCTGCACGGTGGGTTGGGTTGCAGCAGCGCTGTCCCCCATGGCAGTCTCCTGGCCTCATGGCAGCATGCTGCCTTGGCGGCAGCTTGCCTTTCTTCTGCTTTTTCCGCTTCCCCAGGGCTGCCTGGATCCCTGTGGAGGCCTCGGGGCATGGGTGGCATGGCCCTGAAGCCTCAGCCCTGCTCTGGTGGCCCCGGGCGGGAGGGCAGGGCGTACCCAACTCTCCCCATCAGCTGCCTGCTCTGCGTCTCTTGATAGGTAGGGATCTTCCCAAGTGCAGGGAAACCCTGAAAGGTTTAGGGGTGGCTTTTTTTCCTCTTATAGAGGCAATGAGCTCCACAGAGGGGAAAGCTGAGCAGCAGTGCCACACTGTTCCACAGCCCCTCCAGGGCTCGGTGGGTACCAGCGGCACACGGTTTCGGCGGGGGCAGCGTGCCGCGGGACGTGTCTGCTCTGACGGGGTGAGGTGCTCCCACCTCAGGAGCCGCCTCCAGCCCCCGCTCTCTGCCCCGCAGGTCTGGGCGGCGTGGCGGCAGCGAGCAGTCCCTGCGAGAAGGCCTGCAACCCTCGGATGGGCGACCTGGCGCACGGGCGGGCGCTGCGCACCGAGACGTCCTGCGGCGCCCGCGCCGCCGAGCGCTTCTGCAGCTACAGCGAGGACGCGGAGCGGCGCTGCCGGCGCCCCTCGTGCGGCCGCTGCAGCGGCGCCCACGAGGAGCTGGCGCACCCCCCCGCCGCCATGGCCGACTCCCCGTTCCGCCTGCCCCGCACCTGGTGGCAGGCGGCCCAGGATGCCACCCGCGAGACCATCCGCCTGGACCTGGAAACCGCCTTCTACTTCACTCACTTGATTATGGTCTTCAAGTCGCCCAGGCCGGCTGCCATGGTGCTGGAGCGCTCCCAGGACTTCGGCGAGACGTGGAAGCCTTACAAATACTTTGCTGCCAACTGTTCGGCCACCTTCGGGCTGGAGGATGACGTGAGGCAGAGAGGAGCCATTTGCACTTCCAGATATTCGAGCCCCTTCCCCTGCACTGGAGGAGAGGTAAGTCTGCCTGGCTGGGACGAGAGAGAGCCCCCGCTCCAGCCCCCTTTCTCTCTGCAATCTCTGCACCCGTGTTTGCACTTCATATTTCACTACACCGGCATCTCTTGTCATCGCACGTATTTCACAAGGCGAATTAACGTAATTCATTCCTAGATGATGTAGGCACCACGCTGCCTCTTGCTTTGCTGCCTTCATAGTCCCTCTCTTTAAAAAAAAAATCCTTTCCTTTCGCCTGGTGAACCTCGCTGCACAACTGCAACCTAGGCACGTGCTGCTAATTCCTCAGGAATGCCAAAGGGAACGTCACTCTAGACAGCTTTCTCCAGATCTTGCAGTTGTGTGGTTTTAAGGTGATGCAAATAAGTCTGACCAAAATGCAACTATGTTAAAATGAATAATCACCAGATTGACTTTTAATAGTGACTGCCTTCACTGAGAAGTAGGCGTATAACCAAAGTAGCTACTCAGCACACACTGAAGTATGGTTCCCATAAACCAGGTTAGCCAGGTAATTTTAAAACTTATACCTTGTCTTTTTTTTTTTCCTGTGCATACTAACGTGAAAAGAACTTGTAAAAAATGAAGAAAAAAAATCATATTTGCTAAGAAGAAAAATTTATGTGAAAGTCGGATGATTTTCAATATCAGAAACAGCAGATAACAAATGATGCGTTTGGAGGCGCTACCAATAATACTCTTAGCAATGTGCAATTCCGTCCCCCACTGCTGGGGAGCTTCCCCTGGGAGCCGCGGCCATGGGGCCGCCCTCCTCTGTCCCCCACTCGTGGGGAGGCATCCCGGGTCACCAGCTCTGGGCTTTAAAGGCTGCTCCCTCTAGTGGCCTAATTTAATGAACTTGCCTGAAAGCTTTATCAAACTTAAAATTTCTCTCTGGCCTAACGCAGAGAAATGATAAAATCTGGTTGGTGAATCCGGAGATCACTTATATCGTTGCAGTATCTGCTGAGAACTGGTTTTGAGGTGAAAGCCCGATCCTTGGAGACCAACATTCATGTTGAGAAAAATCACGTGTTCAGACCCCTTTGCAATAATTTGTGGCCACTTCTAGCCATGCTCTGGCTAGAAAGCCACTCTCTGCAGAAATACTGGGAGCTGCTTTTCCACTAAAGTGCATCAGGAGGCAGCCAGTGTCTTGCTCTAGGAGAAGCTGTTCCATGCTCTCATAAGCTGAGAAACAAGGATCTCCAGAGCTGTCAGACAGATCCAGGGTGAACTATTCCATCACATTTTAAATCAAATGGTGATAACAAGTGCTACCTTTCTTTTCTTGCCATCCTTTTCTTGTGCCCCCAAAAAGCTGCCTAAACTTTCTTTCAGAGTGTAATATATAAGGGGGCTTATGAGAAAAGTGGAAAAAGACTTTTCAACATGGCCTTTTCTGACAGGACAAAGGGCAACAGTTTTATACTGTGGATTGGACATAAGACATTTATACATTGGACATAAGACGTTTTTTGATTATGAGGGTCATGAGGCACTGAAAAAAGTTGCTCAGAGAAGCTGTGGATGGCTCATCCCTGGAAGTATTCAAGGCCAGGCTGGATGGGGCTTTGAGCAACCTGATCTACTGAAATATGTCCCTACCCATAGCAGGGATGTTGGACTCAATTATCTTTGAAGGTCTCTTTCCAGCCAAATAATTCTGTGATTCTGAATCAGGTCTAACTACGAAGTAAGACCTACAAAAGGAAGGATGTATGAACACCACTGGGAATTTCTCAGGCCCTCAGTACTTGTTCCAGCCTCTGTGTCCCACCACTTGAATCATAAAGTTATGCCAGCCTGTGATGAAGGACATGGAGAAATCCACAGCTCTTGCCAACCAGTGGGACTTCTCTTGGGTATATGATTTGCATGCTCCTTTTTTAGCTTTCCAGGGATTTTTACTCAGGGATGAGAAACCCAGGGCATCTTACAAGGCCGTATTTGCTTCACTGGTATTGGGTTCCCTCTTGCTAGCATCCTGGTGCAGTTTTCATTGTGGTCACTGCACACCAGCATGGTGCTGTCCCTGCACACAGGATGCGGGCTGTGCCAGGAGAGAACTTGTACAAATCCTGACCTCAGGCAAGCTCTTCTCTGGGCTGGTGCAATCTGGGGACAGTAGAATCAAGGTCTTGTGTGTAGAAACCAATGCCTGTCTCAAGAATAAAAGTAATTTGGTGGTGTTTGATGCATCTGTAGTAGCATGCTGCAAAGAGAGTCTGTGTACTGAGCTTGCTTCTGTGGGACCTCTTCTCTTGGCATCGCTTTAGTCTGTGTTATTGCAAAGAAGCTATAAAAGTCAAGAGCATTTACTTGTTCCAAGTTTTAAACAAATATTGCATCCAAGGGGCTGGAGCTTAGAAGATTTTGCTTACATGGTGCACTTCAGTTTCCTGCACTTAAACACCACTTTTTACCTGCAAAGTAATAGCAGCAGCTCTCCAGATGGCAAGCCTGCATGCTTAGCAAATATCACATTTAATTTATTACAGTGTGCTGCATTCCAGCAATTACTAGTAGCTGCCAATAGCAACATGTATCTGACCTAAAGAAACATCAGAGTTTTGTGTTCTGTTTGGAGTTATGTTGTGCTTTACTCCCACTTTGGTAGCACCTAATTTCAGACATATGGAAACAGTAATTTCACTTGAAACAGTGGTTTCAAATATGCAGTCATCCAAAATGTCCACGTCTGAAGGGTATTATTCATTACTCTTAAAGGTATTACTCGTCTTCTTTAAAGCACAACTACGAATTCTGTGGGTGCCACTGTGTTTCTTTTTTAACTTTTTAGATTTTTTTTTTAAACTGTGATGTAACAACTGGAACATGTGTCACACTGTCTGTGTACTGCTTTCTCACACTTCAGACATTTCAACGCCACATGTGCATTTCTGGGCACGGCGTTAAGGGCTTGCAGGACTTTGCAGGATGGTGGGGTCTCTCTGCATGGTGCTGGCAGGTCACTCACTGCTGTCTATCCCTTTGGATGAGCAGTTTTTTTCAGGTGAGGCCTCAGGTGGTGGTGACGCACCCCAAAATATCACTGGAGGTTGGCGAAGACACAACGGCTTGTTGGGCTGGTGGTTTCTGGTTTTACCCTCTGTAAAGAACAGGCAGTGCTGATCCACCTGCATTTCTGCTGACTGTTATGGTGCCTGCAAGCCCCAATTCAAGGCAGCAGTGGGCAGAACCCCACAGTACTCAGGGGCTTAGGGCCTTTTTTCAATATATCACCCATCTTAATTTGGGTCAAAGGTGTATCTGCTTCACTTTCTATTAAAGAGAAAGATCAGACTTTTTGCATTCTGCCCTCATCATCATGAGTCATTCCTTAGATGCCTTATGACAAAAATCCTCTCTCATCAGAATTTGCCATGATGTTGATCTTGAGGAGATTTATGATAGTGTAGAAAACAAGCTGCCAATCCTCTAGGTTCATTTCAAAGACCCAGACCTCAGAAATGCTGAAATGGCTCTGGCAGATGCCTTTCATCCTGTAGCAGTGTGGCTCTGGGCTTGCCTATGCAGTGGTGGGATTGGGGTGCTGGGGAGCTCTGGGAGAGCGATACTTTTGGAAGGCTGCAGTCACCTCAGCTGGGTGCCACCTCAGTAATGGGAACCATACGAGGTAATTTATGTCACATGCCATGTGTGGCACTTGGATGGTCTATTGATGGGTAGAATCACCTCATCAGGGACTTGGTAGGTCCCTGCTCTTCTTTGCTACTTGTCCCTAATGCTGCAAGTTCACCAGACTTGGTTATCTCTGATGTGGATGCGGCTCCAGCCTGAGGCAGGCAAGAGATGGAGGATCAACAGCCCAGCAGTGGGATTAAGAAAAAAAGGACAAATCTGGACAGAACTGCCAAGCAAAGAGGTTGAGGGCTGTACTGACGTCAGGAACACTGCACTAACATGCCCTGGGTTTGGTCTAAGTGGTTTTCTTGGTGGAAATAAGCCTGAGTTCACAGGTCAGCATGTGCCCAGACACCTCAGGGGCTCTGCTGAGCTGAGCCCCATGCCAGGGCAGCCTGGCTGCAGTCTGACCTCATGCAAGGAAGAACCATTGTTTCAACAACCAGCAAAGGAATCACTGATTTCTCTGCAGGTATACAGAAGCCAAACAAACCAACTGAGCCTCTCCTCAGTAGGGAACAGGAAAGAAGGCAGATGGTGGGTGCCCACCTCCTGCCCTGGCACCCCAACTTTGGTACAGCCAACCTGGGTTCCCAGCAAGCTTCAAGTATCTGCCTCTTTGAGGAGCTGGATTTGCAACATTGTGAAGGGGACACATTCCCATGTCAGGGAATCATTTCGGATCAGCTGCATGCAGAGAGGTCGTTATAGACTTCCCCTATGCTTGATACAGTGAATTAATAGTTTCACAACAGCACTTTGTTAAGCATAGGCAGAAATCCTCTAATTGTTAGCCTTGTATCACCAGTGTTTTAAGAGAAAGGCTATGGCCAAGTTTTAGCCTGAATCATACAAAAATGCTACAAATGCTGAGTATTTTCGCTGTTTTTCAGGGTGTAACCCTTCAGCCACATTATTGCAAGGGAAATCAAAACTGGATCCACCAGCCAAACATAATCTGATCTAAGTAAACAAGATGCAGAAATAAACTCTTTCAGCTTCATGCTCAGACAGGAATACTAATTTTACTAGTATGCATAAAAGGCTATCTTCTCTCCCATAGTTCAGATTAATATTTCCTTTTCAACGCACTAATCTTAAAATTATCCTTGTCTAGGGATCACAGTTGAGGGCTCATCTGCAAGGGGCCCTTAGCAGATGTTAATTCTTTAACTGTGAGTGAGAGTGACTGTCCACTCTGCAATGCAATTATCTCATTCACTTTACATTCCCATCTGTGGTCAATTCAGATTAGCTCGCCTGAGTGTCCCCATTTAGACAAGCTCCAGGATAAAAGGGCTTACTGAAGCAGAGTCTCCTTGACAAGATTTTAGTAAATTAGTAACTTATTTTAGTGTTCATCTATTCAGAATACTGCTAATAAATCACTTGGAGACCTCAGCTATTGTTGCTGTCTGCTATTTATAGAAGACTTTGACTATATTCCAGCAACAAATTCTAACACGCTTTTAACTTTTGAAACATCACATTACCACTGTTTTGCTGTGGGATGCGTGTCTTACCGAGCATTTTATTGATCTCGTGTCTTCCGCAGCGGAAAAAACCTTCCTATGTTTTGCCTTTTTCTGTTATTGCATGCAGCCTGCCTCTCTTCCTTGAGGATTTGAACACCAGACCTACTGGTTTTACCTGAAATTATCTGTGTAAAGCAGAAGTAAACTGTGTATTTCTACTCAGAAGTCTGACCATGACAGTGAGTGGTTGTAACACTCGCTGCTGAAACTAATAGGAGTTAAAAACGGTGAGTAACTTTTACTTTTGAGTCCTGATTTTGGGTTGTAGGAACTTCTGCCTGGTTGGGTTTTTTTACCTTTTAGGCCCAAATAAGCTTGGTTTTCAAGCTTATCATTGTTGTCCTTAACTAAAGCTACATTTTAATTGTGCTGAGGTCCTTCAAGGATCTTGTGGGTAACAAGAGATTTGAGTTCAGTCACTTGCAGGACTCCACAAAGAACCTGGGCAAATATGCGAGAGTAACCTCAAAACAGCCTGGGATGTCAACCCATTAGAGGGCTGCAAACATCTTTTTTAATTGTCCTGTGCCACTGACATCTGCACAGAGAGAAAACAAAGAGGAAAACTGATGAGAATAAAAGAGGGATCCTGGCAGGTGTTCAGCAATGCTCAGGACATGTGAAGACATACCTAGGGAATTATGTTTTCAAGTCCCATCTCTGCACTTTGTAGAAGTGCACGTTGTAGGAAAAAGACCTCTTTAACAGCATCTTCCTGATCATCCTATCCTTGGAAAAACACAAATTGCTGGGCTCTGTTCAGAAATGCCATGTGCAAAGGAGAGTCTGTTCAGCTAGGCATGGTTGGGGTGATGGCCAAATCCTGTCCAGCTCTTTGCATTGTATCACTAAATCTAGCAAGACATGGGGACTGCTGTTTCATAAGCACAAGAATAATGATTTCTAGGGAAATTTAATGAGATGAAGTAAATGAGACTAGGATGGAGTCAATATAATTATATAAGAGCCTAGAAATCAGTTGTGGTAGCTGGAAGTAGCAGCACACCAGCAGGACACCATCTCACACCAGCCACCTTGCTGATGACTGTGGTGAAGTGCATCCCTTGCTTTGGTCCTCAAGCTTTCCTTCCTGCAGGGAAGCCCATCTCCCCAAACACAGTGGGAGGTTTCCAAGCTGGTGCAAGTTTCCAACAGTGGAGGAGAGAAGATTTGCCCTTTAAATAATGGGGCAGCAAAAAGTAAATCAGGGGAAAAGGAGAAACTTTAGCTTTGTTTTCACCTGGTTGTGACAAATCCCTCCCCCTCTCCCACAAGCCATCCTAGACAAGTGACATGTCCCCTTATGAGGCCTCCTGAATGCTCAGCACCTCTGAAGGACAAGGGCATGTGAAGAGCAAGATGCTTCTCCAATCTGCTCCATGATCCTCTGCATGATTTCTCCCATTACAAGTAGCCCATAGGCTTTTCTTCCTGGATTTCCCAGTGCTTTGGCACTTGGGGGTTGGCCCTCTGCTTGGCCAGATCTTGAAATGCAGCCACCTTTGGGATGGAGCATAGCCAGTGTTTAACAGTGCAGATCAGCACTCCCCTGTTTGGAAAAACAAGTTTCTAACAACTGCTTCTGGATCGACCTCCAATTATGGCTAAAACAAATTATTCTTTGGAGGGAGCTTGACCAGTGTGTGAAAGGGGGGGATATTGTAGGCTGCCAACAGCAGGAGGGAATGGGTCCCAGGGCTCCAGGAGACCCTTTCCAAACTTCTTATGTAGGATGTGAAGAGCACTGTACCCACATGAAACAAGAGGAGTTTGGGTAGGCAGAATTTAATTCTCTAAATTGGCATCTGGCCTTGTTAGTGGGAGTATTGCTTCCCTTGAGAAAAGTGCCACAGGATTTTAACAGTTCCTCCGGAGCCTCTCTTCAGGCACTGCACCCCACTGCTTCATTTCACAGTTCATTTTTGGCATGAAGAGAAGGCCAGCTCACTTATCCAGCTCCCAGCTCTCTGGCTAGAAAGTAGGACTGCCATGTTTCTCATTGGGATTCCTGGATACAGCTGGTTACATGGGAAGTGTGTAACCTAAAGCAATGCATTGACGTGTCTCAGAAGTTTTGGATCAAAAGCTCATTTGAGATTAATTGCCATGCAACAGTGGGTGTCATTGTGAGATACCCAGTCTAACAACATTCAAAATCCTACACAAATGGTGAAGTTCTCTAATTCTTCATGGGAAGAAAAGAAGTTAATGTCCAGAACACAGTTTACTCAATGCATATACTACAAGTCTTTTACCACCAGTCTCTCTGCAGCATCCCTCATTCCAGTAATCAAAATCTATAGCTATGGGTTGAAAGAGGGGTGCTGTTTCTTGTCACCTTTTGACAGTTTGTAGTTACATATAATTCCAACAGGTGTTCTTTTTCCTGGAATTTAGCGTATTTCATGGTAGCTGGGTAGTTCAAGCAGACAGTCCTATAGACACAAAGCCTTTTCACTATAAACAAGAACAGTTGAAAAATGTTCATGGAATTGTGTTACTCTTAGGCTGAAAGAAAATCCCCTTGATCCTTAGTACCATTGCAGTTACTGAAACACTAACCTGCTGCCTTTCAGGCTTTTGCAGTGTTGTGTTGTGCTCAGAAGCTGTTAAAGAGGTTATTCTGCAGCTCTGGGGAGCGAGCCAGCTTTTCTTACAGCCCTGCCAATGAAGAAGCAAGTCCAGTCCTTTGTCTGGCTCTTTGGAGGTAGCTCCAGGCTTTTTTTGGTCCTCCATGTGCACAACAGGTACTGCCAGCCGGCCAAGGCTGAGAACATAAATCTTTTATGGGGATAGGGAAAGGAGGGAAATTGCTGGAGAGATGAGTATTTAAATACCATCTTTCTTCCTGGTGGGTCAAAGGACTTCATATCATCAGCTGAGATGTGATGGTTCATTTTCCTGACTGGGCTAGCACAGCTTTGGAAATGGTGATTCTAAAGATAAGAAAAAGGCAATAATTGTTTTCCTTGATAGTCCATAGCCAATGATACCATGCATCTGGAGGGTTCTGTGAGCCAAGAAACTGTTTCTATCTGTTCAATGACCGAAAGTAGTGATTAAGCAAAATGGAGCCATTGTGGAATAAATTATGAATTATTGGAGAAGCACTATTAACTGGAGATGAAGAAATCCAAGAGGTTTGAGCTGTAGCAAGATTTTCCTGATAAGAACAACACTTTTGTGATCATTGACTGCATGAAGACAGGAATGACCTAGCAGTGTTTCATTTTCATCTAATGAAATTCTGTAGTTGAATGTTGAAGAAAAGCTGAGAAGATGGCTCTCATCTGGCTGATTATTGTCAGAGATTCCAAGGATCCTGGAGAAATTCCAAGTGTCTTCCCTAGCTCTCCTTGTGCCTTTTCCAGTCCCTCACTGGTCAGCTGCTGCATGTGAGTTGGAACTCTTCCTGGATAGCTTCTCACTTTTGAGAATGGCAGAAGAATGCTTTGAGATTCCCAAGAGACAGAAGTTACCTTGGTATAAATTAATTTGGGAGGGCTGATTGTTTGAAATAGTTGGATTTTCCTCCTGAAGTATTTGTAAGATAGCATAACTTTTGGATGGTGAGGCAAGGGATTATTTGCCTTGATTTATGTTCTGTAAAAGACTGCAGAAGGACTGGAGGCATGGGCCAAATGCTGTTTTATGTCAGATTATATGAAGGAGCCTTGTTAAGGCTGCTGCAGGAGTGCAATTTCTCCAGCATCTCAAGGAGCTCAGGGACGGCTGGTGGTGGTACGCAGTGGGTTTCTGTCATGGTTGCTTGGGGATGTTGATCGAGTGCCAAACGCCATGGCCTGCAAGATTCCAATACTCACTGTGATCTTAGTGTCTTTGATGGTCTCCTCTCTGCAGTGGCAAGGCAGGTTTTCCAGTTTCTATTGCTGTTTCACCTCATCCAGGTGATACTGAAGTGCATGGTGATGCACACCATGGGGGCGGTCAGACCTCTCCACAAGCAAAAGAGGCTCTTCTGCCCTGGTCTGACAGGCAGAAAAACAAAGCATTTAGAGGAGTTGGTGGGTAATACCTGCCCAGCTTAGACTGATGAATTTTCCACACCATGTGATTTATTTGTAGCATCTGCCAAAAGCAGATCTGTCTTTTTTTAGCCTAGAGTCATTGCAATGAACATAGCACAGAGATGCACATTGTTTTCTCTCCTAAAATCTTGTTCTCAGTGTGGTAATACATGAAACAAGTCTGTTTTGTCGGTAGGAGGTACCAGCCTTCTTCACAGGGGGTAGTAGTCCAACAGGCTTAAATTTGTGAAGCAATGAGATTGTTTTCTTAAAACTTTCAGGAGCTTAACATTTATGGTGTATCTCCAAAAAGTGGTTGAAGTTAGACAGTGGTTTCAGAGGTTTTTAGTGTGAACTGATGGAGTGCAATGGCACAGGGTCCATTTCTGTAGCAAAATATTCCTCTGCAGACACAGCTGTCCCCTCCAGGAAGAGCCTGGCAGACTTTGACCACATTGATGCAGAAAATCCCAGAAACTAAAATACTGACCAGCAGGGTAAATGCTAGCATAGAGTTGCACCCTCAGTACTGAAAATGGGAGACAAAAGAAGCTACCTGCAGAGTATGTGTCTCTCTCAGAAGGTGTATGAGGGCAGGGAATCTGCTGGCTGTTGCCAGCACTAGGTCTGGTGGTCAGACCATGCATCTGACAGCAGGTGTGCCTGAGCTGCTCCTGCTGAGGGAGCCCTGTTAAACCAGGCAGCTCCTGTGTCTGAGGCTTCCCACTGTAAAAAAAAAAAAGATCCCCAAAGGCGAGTAGGACTGTCCATGTTCCCCAAAGGTACCAAATTTGATTCATTGCTGCAGTTTGAGTCTTGCTGCATGGCACAGCAAACCTTGAAAGTCAAGCCATCCTCATATGAACAGTAAGGCAGTCTCACATCAGTCTTCCCTGCACATGTTGTGGTGTGAGAAGCTTAAGTACTCTTTTCTGGGAAGGCACAGGGGAACAAGCGCAGTCTTAGCTTCAAGGTTCCTCTGCAGCACTGAAGGTGACTAAGCAGGGGTGTGGGAAAGAGGTGTGAGAACACTCTCTTTGAAGGGGGAGCACCTGACTGGTATTGCATTTCTGCAATTTCTGCTTTTGTGGTTATGATGAGCTTATTGCTTCTAGTACATTTCTCAGGTGGAATTTGAAAGCAGGTTGACTGTGGCAGGTTGACAGTTGGCACACATTGCATCATTATTAATATTTTTAGTTACACATTTCTACAAATGAAATTGCTCCCTGTGAGTTTTCCTTAATGTTTACCAAGAGAATTGATTACTTGTAACTTTTACATCTAGTGAGCAGGAAAGCTTAATTGCCACAATAAAATTTCCCTACTAAGCTTCTCTGAACAAGACCAGCCAAGGCTGAAAGCAGTTGCCACCTTTGGGTGGTGCCTTCAGGAGAGTTCCTGGGCTGTTGCACGGGCTGGGCTGGCTGTGGAGGGAGGTGCAGGGGTGCAGGCAGGCAGTGGCTGGGGGATGCCAGAGGCATAGCATGCAGTGGGTAGAGCATGGACTATCTCAGCTTGTGCCATCGTTTGAAATGAAAGCCGAGGCCTGTGAGCACAAGCAGATGTGAGGCAATGCTGGGCACACAGCTGGGAATCCCAGGGCCAGGATGTCAGAGATAAGGGCTCGCTTTCACCTCAGCCCCAGCACCAGGCAAGCAGTGCCTAACCTCAGCTGCTTGTTGTGCTTGAGGGAAATTTTTCAGGAGGCAAAGGGCTGAGGTCCTGGATGTGCTGGCAGAGCTCCACCACTGCATTTACTGCCTACATTTTCAGAGCCTTGTCCAGGCACTAAATAAATCAGATCACTTCCAGTGACGTGGAGATTCCACAGGGCCCCAGAATACAAGCCAATTAAGCACATTTATTTAGTGCCTACATACCAAGAGTCACTGCAGACTCCTAATGCAAACCTTTTCTGTTAAACACTTACTTAGACATCATACGCCCTTTTGTAAAGTGGTGCACATCCCTCATTGCTTTTGCTGTCTATCTAGATAAGACAACAAACTTTGCATTCTTTTTATTCATACTATTTTTTCATTTGTTCCTGTAAAATGCATTGAAAGGGATAAATCTACCAGCAAAAATCAAATAAATCAGTACTGAATTTATCTAATGCCCCTAAGCTAATTACATGAATCACTAATGTGTCGTTGTTGTAGAGTAATTATAGATATATTTTCATGCATCTAGGTCAGACAATGCAGTGTAGAGTTCATCAGTCTCTTTTGGAAAGAAACCACACATCACTTCATGCAATGTTACCACCCTGGTTTTCATTTACAACCAAGTAAAAATGTGGTTGTTTTTAATATTTGTTTATTGCTTTTATTTCTGCCGTATTCCTGTTTCTTGGCTTGTTCCCATGTGTATATGCTTCCTGAGGCTTCTATCCATTTGTTCTCTCTGTTTGTAATTTATTGATGTTGCCATTTCATGAACCATCTCCGGCTGCCTTTCTGGCTGAGGCCAGGCTCTCAGTTGGAGGTTGGAGCATGGCACCTCTGACCAGGTGCAGGGACCCAGGGAACAGGCACATGCACAGCAGCTGCAAGACCCTGTGCAAAGCCTCTGTAATTGAGCCTGTTTCTGAAGGTCTGTGAGGAAGAAACTTTTTGTGGATCACCCAGGTCTCTTCAATGTCCCAGGCTTTCGTATCCCAAAGGGTCCTATTCCATTACTCTGGACACTTGCATCTTGACAAAGGTCCAGGACCTTGCAGCTGCATTCAGTGGAGGTGTGTCTCTGACTCACTGAGAAAGCTTTGCTCCTGGCAAGTCTTTCTTTGGTTTTGTTGACTTCCTCAGGCAACTTTGACTTCACAGCCTATTTTGTTGCTGTCAGAATCATCCATTAGCATTTTCCTTCCCACTGTGGAGATATATATAAAAATGTCCTTTTACTGCCTCTCACACATAAACATATTAGGGTACTTCTTGCAAAGGGACTTTATGTATTTATATATCAAGGTCATTGCAGTGCAAGTGGTTACTTGAGTGCACCACGTCCATGGCTGCTGCTTTATTTATATACAGGGCTACATTTCTGCATCTGCGGAAGGGTCAGGAGCTCAGCCTTCTTCTGCCGCTAGAACTTGTGAAATAATCAGCAGAGCAAGAGTTGCTCATGACAACCCATGAGGAAATTAAAACCCTGTGGGAATTTATTAGAAGCTGTCTATGTAATGATGTGACCAAACTGCAGAGAGCTGCAGTGGTCTGGCTGAAGAGCAGAGTATTTTTACTCCATGGCATGTGCAAGGTACTGTGGGACAGCTTATCCACTCCTGCTCCCTTGGAGTGGAATGGGCTTCCTGTGGGAGTGGAGTGGGCTCCCTCCTGCCACCAAATGCATCACACTAAGAGGGTCAAGTGAAGCCAACCCTCTTGAGGCACAGCAGTGGCGTTCCTCACTCACGAAGACTGCAGCTCCTATTTGGCTGTGTAGAGAGACCACCACCATGCCAAAAAAAAAACCTCTGTGCAACTTTTAAATCACTCCTCAATTGATGTTGCTTCATGCAAAGGTTGCTTTTATAGCACAAGGGATCCATAAGCATCATTCCACATATCACAGAAGGAATATTACCTCAAGGACTAGATATTTTGTTTCTTAGCTGTTCTATTTGCCTCTTGGTGTGTGACATGAGTTATTGCTAGATATTTAATTTTAAATGGAAGCTGAGATAAAGATTCAGTTCCTAAGACTGTATTTAAGAAATATCCCAAATATCATAGGACTTTTTTTTTTGTGAGCTAGCAGCACTGGGAATGAAAACATCTTTCTGATAGGATATAATATGGATGTAAAGCACAGAAATGCTGGGGTGCTTCAATGTATTACTTCTGACTTGTTTTACAAAATATAACATTTTAATTAGTGCATACATTTCAGAGCTGCTGGTGTAAAGATCAGGGCCTCCCACACTTTGCTATCATATGTAGGGCTAACTACTGCATAAGTCTGCCTAATGTTGTAATGCCAGGTTTTGATGTTTTGCTAGAAGGCCTCGTACACAGAGATGGACCTGAGTGGGAGACAGAAGTCTGGTCACCCTGGGGTGCTTACTGGTGAGGCTTGCTGCCTGCAGAGTGGCTGGGGACCGCTGCCCAACAGAGTCCTGGCTGGACAGTGGCACTAGGGAGACAATGGGCTTGTAAAACCACATCGTCAGATGCACACACATGTTGACAAAGCGCTCTTTTCTATTTTTTTCCTACACCCTTCCTCTACATTGCTAAAACTAAACAATATTTTGGTTGAGGAGATCTCTGCTGTAGCTGGGAGTTGCCAGCAGAATCAGAGGTGTGAAAACCCTCTGGTCAGGTCTGCTGTGCAAACCATGGTTCATTAGTAGAGAGGATGCTGTGCCCATGCTATTGGTGGGACAACTGCATGGAAAAGCCCAAGAAGAGGTAAAAGCAGGAAATCTGGCACTGCCTATGTGTGTATGTGTGGCTGGGCTGCTGGAAAGCACAGGGGTGCAAAGCCACGATAGCTGTGTAAGACCAGTGTGGCCCCAGTCACATGCAGACACCTGAGACCAGATGGGATAAATTAGTCATGTTAACGACTGAACAGGAAAATCTTGCTGGGAAACACATCCTTATCCTTATTATGCAGTGTCTGAGGGCTTGTACAATCCCAGCTGAATCTGCTGTGTCAGAGCAGAAAATTGCTATTTGTATGATGCCCTACATATTATAATGACCAGTTAGTATTTCGTTACAGCAGGGCTGCCGGGGTCTGGGATGGAGGGATGGAGATGTTTACTGTCCTGGCAGCACTGAGACCAGGTTCACTCTGTTACACAGCTGCAGGGCACAGTGTAGCTCCCCAGGCCGGGCCTGCTGGGCACAGCCAGAGCGATACAGGACAGCCAGGGGGGGAGCAGCTGAGAGCCCGCAGCCCCTGGGAATTACAGATAGAGTTCATGTTTAGCATCACTGTTTTCATGTAGCCATAAAAAGAAATGTTTGTAGCATTTTAGGGTCTGAGCAGGAATACTGGCTCCATTGAAATCAGCAGCATAACTCCCCCTGAATTCCACACAGACAAGATTTAACTCTGTCAGTGCAGAGGCACTCGGGGTTATTGATTTCCTTGCTGCGATTGTCTTTACTAGAACCACAAACATCAGTCACATGAATTAAACAGGGACAGATAAACAAGGAAAACTGAAAGCATGAGAGGATAGTCTGCAGGTCCATCTAGCATAAATTGTTCCCATTTATATAGTGTCTTCCCTGCTCTCATCTGAATTAGGACAAACAAAGAATTCTCTGAGATGCCATTTATGTAATATCAAGAAACCCAAAATGCTAGTTTTTACTGAAAATTCTTCACCCAGCATTTTCTATCAACTCCACTAAAAGGACATCAATGTCTTCAGTTTGGATTTTTCCCAAGGAATTTTCTTTCCATATCTGAAAGCATCTTGTGTTCACAAAACCATTAGCCAGTAAATGTGATCAGAATGTCATTGATCTAAATTTGGGTAAATAACAAGTCTTGGGTAGAGGTGCAAGACTTGATAGTTGGGGTTCACTTGGCTTTCTATTGATATCTGGTTTGTATTTTTATTTTAAGAAAGAAGAAAAACTCTGTATATCCATGAAAGAGAGGGGGGAAAAGACCTCTTTTGAAGTGTCTTACTGTTTATTAATACCCCTCACTGGACTCAACACTTCTGCACAAGGAGCATGCTCACCAGCCTTGTCCTCTGACCACCTTTCCCAGTTAACCTTCTCCCTTACCTGTGTCTTTCTGGCAGAAGATGCTCAGACACCTTTGGGAGGGAGTGTTTGCAGGAGGGCAGTGCAGAACTGCAGCCACGATGAACGGCCAGCTCCAGCACGGCCGAGCCCCGCTGTCACCAGCATGCTGGTGGCAGCTGCGCTTGGCAGGCTGGCGGGGCGCGCAAAAGCACGCTGCCGCCGTCCAGCTCCAAAACAAGGGCTAAATCTCCTTCCAGGCTGACACAAAGCTTCCTCTGGCTGCATTCGGGCAGCCCTGGAGAAAAGCCAGGTCCCAGCCAGGAGCAGTGCCAGCAGTGGTGGGGCTGATGGAGGCAGCAGCTGGTAGGCAAAGCCTGTGGGCAGGCCAGCTGGCAGCACTGTGGTCATTATTTCCAGGATTTGTGGATCCTGGTCAAATAAAAGGGAAGCCTTCATCAGCTGAAGTGTATCAGCAGCTTTCTATGGAAGGAGTGGATTTAGGGGCAGCAGGCTGTGATCCCTGATAGCGACAGCAGCAAGTTGGTGCCCTGCCTCTCACCGGGCAGGAAACAGTGATCACCTCCTTGCTGCCTGCAAGAGGCTGGCCAGCATTTTGGGTGGCATGGATGGTTTCAGTGGGGCAGCACTGTAGTTTGAGGAGGTTTTAATTCACTGCTGGGAGTAGTGCAGGGAGCCATTAGCTGCAGCACACCCTCAAGCACTCAAGTGATTTGATCAAATGTTGTTTATAATTATCATAGTTCATCAAGCTGTCAGTGACTGTTCAGTGACTGCTCAGTGAAAAACTACTTAACTATTCAGAAAATGTCACTGTAAGTTGAATGTACCAATAGCTAATCTATGTCATAGATGTGTTGTTTAATATCAGTGGTAGTCATATAAAGTATATGCTGTTTCTGATCCCTCATTGTAGGCAGCTAAACCAAAAATTTTAAAATAAGCCTTTTCCATTTGAAAACAATTTTTCAAGAAAATTGGTTATTTTTATCTAGTGCTCTCAATATTCAGCTTGAGCCAATATTTACCTATTCAATCAGACTGAAGTTAAAATAAAGAATGAATGATAAGTATTTATTTAAACTTTGGAAGCCCCCTCTCTTTCCTTTCTTTCTTATCTTGGTTTTCTTGATTATCAGCTTGCTGTCACTAATTGCCACATCTAATCACTTTTCCACTAGGAAGCAGCCTGGGACTGATAGGAACCAAATATTTGGAAATATGAGCTATACTTGTTAAAAAAATACACCCATTCTGGGAGAGGGGACATTAATGAAGAGTGCCCACCTGTGCATCACCTGGCAAGGCGCTAGTCTCTGTGCCGGGCCACACCACATTGCAGGGGCACCCACCTCTGATTTGAGCTAATGGCAAAATGTAACTTGACACCCATAAGGTCCTTATTTCTTGTGGAGAGGAATGTAAGGAGGGGGGGGTCACCCTGTGCACACTGATTTGGAGGTGGATTTGCTGTTCCCACCCCTTGTAGAGGGGGAAGAACATCATGAGAGCCTGGTGCATGCTCCCAGAGGATGCTGTCGTTGCCGTTTCACCCCGTGGCCCACCCTGGGGCTGGCTGACATCCTCCTTTCTGCTTCACCTGCTGTGTTTCTCTGCCCAGGTGATCTTCCGAGCCCTGTCACCGCCTTACGCCGAGGAGGACCCGTACAGCGCGGAGGCCCAGGCGCAGCTGAAGATCACCAACCTGCGGGTGCGGCTGCTGGGGCGGCAGGGCTGCCCCTGCCTCCCGGCCAGCCCGGCCCCGCAGCCCCCGCCATCCCTGCACTACGCCATCTACGACTTCATCGTGAAGGGCAGCTGCTTCTGCAATGGCCACGCTGACCACTGCATCCCTGTCGCTGGATTCAGGCCCACCAAGGCGGCTGGGGTTTTCCATGTGGTATGTACATGCACCCAACGATGTCTGCACTGCAGGAAAGCAGAATTTTGAAAACAGTAAGGGACTGTGTAGAGTATGGTGTAGGTCCAAGTATGCAATATTTGATGTGTGATGCCCTGGACTCCAAGCACAGTGAGCAGAAATGGTCTTTACAAAGGGGGTGGTCTCCATGTGAGGCTGAACTTCCTTTGTGTCTTGGTGTGGGACTCTCATCCTTCAAAGGTGCTCCACAGTAATTGATTTATTTCAGGTAAATCTTTAAAAATAATTAAATTGCTGACACCCATCTTTCCCCAAATGCTAACTTGCAATAACACAACATCTAAAGGATAAAAAATGCAGGGCATTTTGGTAACAAAGAAGGAGGAGAGCTTCTCTGAAGATACAAGGCATCATTGCTTCCGGAGGATCCAAGGATATTGGGTTGGATCTTGAACCAAGGGGATAGAGATGGTTTTGACTCTCACTCATGGGCTTTCTATTGCACTTTGCAGTATCTTTCTCTGGATAAAAACTCTGTTCTCTGGTTTAAAGGAGACTTGCATCACAAGAGCTCTGAGCTCAAATTCCTAAGGACTCAACAAGACCTAAACTCCAGGGAAGCAAGAGACACTAACCCATAGGGCAGGTGACGGGCACAGCAGTGGCCAACACGTTGGATGCCTGTGGCACGGCATGCCTACACCCAGCCAGTCCAGGGACACTTGCTGCTGCCAGCACATCTTATCCTTTCTGCTCATCTGGGCTGACTCTGAAAACTCTGGCTTTGCTGGAGGAGGAGCAGTAGGGAAAGACAACAGCCAAACACACTGTGCTGAATAATGTTAGACAGAGAAAGATCATAAAAAAAAAAAGAAGGCAGTTAGTCTAGGTAAGGAGTCCAGCTCTTTGGGGAGCTCTCATTTCACCTAAATTACAATCTCAGACATGAAGCAGACAGGATGTTTCCCTTCTAATAGAGCTAGCCTTGCAACATCTTGAAAATATACCAGTTTGAAAGCATGCAGCGCTGTGATTGATAAGATTGTTTCAAGTAGCACTGCTCTGCTTTCCGCAGATGTCCCCTGAATGAAAGTCTTTGAAAGGAGCTGTTTGCTCAGGATTATTTTGGTGGGATACAATTGCACGGGAGCGTGCCCTGGAGCACCACTGAGAGCTGTAATGGAGCCTGCAGCCAAATAGGCTTCCAGTACAGCCACAGGCTATGGCAACCATAGTGTGCAGGTAACAGGCAGGGCTGGGGGAAGGAAGCAAGTGCCAAAAATCGCACTGAAAACAGAACAAGAAATAGCAACAAACCCCTGTGCTGGCCCCAAGGGGGAAATTCAACTCTGGTTATAAATATTTATGTGGCAGGAGTCCCAAAGGTGACGTTTCTGCAGTGAGGCTGATTCATTTTGCTGTCTCATAATGTGTTTTACTAACACCTCATCCTGCATGTCCTGTGAGGGATGTTCCAGTGTAGGAATGACATAGCCCCATGGTTTGCAGGGAGGGTCAAGGTGTGGTAAGAGCTTTCCTCTCCCAATACCACCTTTTCCAACATAGAGCTGGGGCAGTTTTGGCTGAGCTTAGTCTGTGCAAGGCTCCTGTGGCATGAGGCTACTGCTGTTTGGGGACTGCAGTGGTACCCACCTCGTGCAACCCAGCCTGGGGTTTGCCAGTGCATTGCATCAAGATTGGAAGAGAGAATTATTTCCAAGGTGATAGGAAGGATTCATCACACACATGAATGAACAGAAAAGGGACAAAAGATTGCAATGTCCGTGGCTGCTTAAGTGGTAGAAGTCAAAAAACTTCTGAAAAGAGAGTAGGACTTCAGAGAGGGAGCATTTTTATACATTTGAGCGGAAAACTCACACAAAACATAATTCTGAAAATTATGACCAGTCATTCAAGAGGTAGGTGGAAACTTCAGTATAGTTTTTATGAACCTCTACCTGCCAAGGGTTTTATCAGAACCATCAGTGTAAAACAGGGCAACAAAAGCAGGGAAGCACAGTATCATTTCACAATACGATTATAAAATCTGGCTCTATTTTATGCTTGTTTAGACAAGACTACTCCTGAAGAATATGCTCTAAGTTAGAGAGTTAACATCAAAATTTAAGCATGTTTAAGATCATTTAATAAAAAAACCAAACAACTTTTCCAAAAAAAATCTATGTGCAAGTTCTCTTAACCCCCCACTTGTTCTTAGCCTACAGGCAAAATCGTAACCGCAGCCTTAGTTTCAGTCCCTGCTTGGCCAGCAGAAGACACAGATGTGATATATTTATTTTTCTCTTGGGCTGCTCTGGACAGTAAGCTGGGGTATCCCAGCAGCACTGGGCACAGCTGCCAGGTCTCAGTCAGATCTTACAGAGTGACCAGAAGCATTTCAGCCACCTCACCCAGAGATGATCTGACAAAAGAGCGTGGATATGTGAGAATGCTGGGGGATGCTGCTCTGGCAGGTTTGATACAGGATCCTGACCCAATGGGCCAGGATGGTCAGCTTGGGACAGGGGCCCAGCTTACTGCCACAGGATTCCTCCCATTGGATGTATTTTTTTCTTGAGATCTTGACAATTTTGGTGTTGAGAAGGTAACAGTTTTGAAGGTACATATTGTGAGTGGCTGAAGTGAGGCTACAAGTCCACTTGGCCGTGAGATAATACTTACCTGGGACACCCTCAGGCTGTGGGGTTGGGATGCAGACAGGGTGGCTTCATGAACAAAGAGGGGCTCCTTCTGCCCTGGCAGAAGCAGCTCTAGCTTAATTTTCTGGGGTGGGGAAACCTCTGTCTGCAATCTGTCTGAGTCAAGTCAAAGCAAAGTTCAACTTGACAGAGTCTGATAAGAGATTTTTTTCTGTGCCCTCACCACCGTAGAGCTGCAAAACTCTCCATGATGCTCCTCTCCTCCTGGCAATTCACCCACCTACCCTTTCTCCTAAAAGAGAATGGAATTTGTGTAGGAAAACTCTGGTTTTGTTTGAGTGTCAGAAATGCCATGTCAGCCTTTAGGTGAATTCTGAATATACAGGTGGAACTTCTGCTCTAGCAGAAGGCATATTTCCATGAGCTCCCTAGAGAAGACCTGGCTGCCTAGGATGGCAAGGGCTGCTCCTCATGGGTAGTATGATCCTGTCTATCCCTTGCTGGACATTTGTGTGCAACAGACAACTGTTAGGGTTGATACAGATACACTTTCTCTCTTTCCTACTTCTCCCAAATTTATTCAAAGGGTCGCTACTCAAATCTCATCAGCAAAAGCCCAATGCATACCCAGGAAAAGAGATCCATGTACAAACAGACCTCCTACCATACCATGCTAAGCAGCTGATCACTTCTTGAGCTGCATTACATGGCAAACCACAGTTATGAGCAAACAAATGAATTCACATATATAGGAGATCCCTCCTGATCTTCAGTGGCCATAAGAAAACTTTTTTTTTCTCTGATCTGTGGCACAGGAGCTTCTCACCCTTTGCCAGTACCTCTGCACATGGAGCCATTGCACTGCATGCTTGCATGCATGCTTGCATGCACTGCATGCCTCTTACCAGCTAAAACATCTCCGTGGCCTGCTTGCAGCTATGGCAAGTGGTAATGCAAGAAGAGAGGCAAGTGTTGTGTAAGCCTGGAGATAAGTAGGATCTTGCAATTTAGGACTCCAAAGTGGTAAAAGCAAACCCAGAGATACCTCACCTGGGTTCTGCAGCTCTGTCTCAAGGTGAGAGCTGGAGTTTATCCATCTCAGAGACTCCTTGGCCCTCCCTGAATGTGGATTCTTGCAGCTTAGCCAGCTGAGCTCTCCAAGCTTCTTCCATAGTTATGAAGGTCGGGATCCTGGGTGGACTAAGATGCTCTGCTAAAGCACTTCTGTGTAGTTAGGCAGGGTGAATATTCCTCCCCCCCCCACTTCCCATGTGGCCAACCCAGTGGCTGTTATAAATTGTTATCATGCAACTGACATCAAAAGATGTTCAAGGTCTTCCAGAGCAACGCTGACAGAAGCCTATTGTACAAGGAATTAAAAAAAAACCTACTGCACAGCCCCCCACACCCTGGACAACAAGCTTTGTATTCTTTCACAAGAACAAGATAGGATATGAGAATTTTCTCATGCATAAATTTGGTTGTCTGGTGCTTTGAGAAAAGAATACCTCTCCATGTGCTGACAGCCACCAGTAGGCATTGGTTCTAAAACTGGCACGGCAGTTCGAGCACAACACAGTTTAAAAGCTATGGTTAGAGACTCAGTGTGAATGCTGCCATTTTCCCTTAGGCTAGTATCATGCCCATTTTCCATGAAAGCTATTAAAAAAAAAAAAAAAAAGAGAGAGAGAAAAAAATTACAATTTTAGCAGTTCCAAAAAGGAAATTCTATTAAAAACAGTTGTCCCTCCCAGCTATTTAGACTGTTTATGGTAACAGGTCTTTGGGACATTGATTTTCTTTTGGTGTGCATTTGTGCTGGACTCCATATAGTGGGTGAATTCTTACAATATAAATCAATTCATAACAGGTGACTGAAAGCATTTTTCCCTCAGTGCAGCAGTCTTTGTCACTGCCTAACATTTTGGAACATGATAAATATGGGGAAAAGGATTTTACAGGATTCAACTAAAGAAAAAGGCCTATGTATGTGCAATCTGAAAGGAAGCGCTGGAAGGTTATAATTTGGCAACAAAAGGCTCTGGAAGGAAGCATGCCCTAGCAACTGTCTTTGTATAGAGAAATCAGTCGCTCGTTTATCTTACAGAAGGCAACTTTTGTAACACTGTTTGCATTGTGCCCTCTAATGACTGACGTTGTGACAGGGCTGTCAAGCTAAGAAGGGGAACAGTGTGAAAGTGAACTGGGATATAAAGACCCCATGACAAAATGAAAAATGTTATAGGAAGGCCTTGCTGCTTAAATGAGTCAGGAGCCATGTGAATGCTTAAAGGAGTGAGACATACTGGGAATTGTGTTTGTGTACTTAGTGATGCTCTATAATGACCCTAGTGGCTATGCCTTACAGCTAGCTCTAAGTTGAGGTGAATGAAAAGGGAAGAAAATATGTGCTTTTCCCCCCTGTCAATGCACAGGGATCAGATTCTGCCTTCAGAAAGGTGCTGAGATGCTGGAGAAATCCTGAAGGCCAGGTATGTCATTTTCCCAGTCTACCTTGTGTCCCAGCAGAGCTGCTGAGCTGGTTTCTCAGCCCCGTCTCCCAGCTGCTCTGTGACATGACAGGGTATTGGTATGGCAGACCAGTCTTGCAAGTGGCCCTCCTACAAATCTTACAGACATTAATTTTGTCCAGTGTAGACAGTCTGTTGGCTGTTTCTCACCTGCTGCCACTTCTCCTTGTATTACTCCTTCTTGACCTTTCTCGTATTTCTAGCTCTCATAGTATTTCTTTATAACTAAAAAAAAAAAATACATGTCTTCCTATGGGCTGCAAGAAAGGGCTTGCTAGTATCCACCTTTTTTGTTGTTTCCAATGCATAAAAATGTTTGCTGTCATGCTGGAAATATGTAAAAGAAAGAAGATATTTTCTTCAGCTGGATAAAGCCAGGTTGGAGAGACATTTTAATGCAGAGCTGTTTTGGGTGGTAGTCATTGTAATGCTATTTTAAGAGAATAAATACATCAGCCAGAGGCAAGGTTTTTGAATCACTTAGGTGTGACTTTTCATTAAACTTCTGTGAAAAAGGAATATAGAAAAGAAGGTACTAATCAAATGGTTGCACTGAGAAGCAAGCTGTTAAAGACTCCGTTTCCCTCTGCTCCCTTGGTTTGACAGCTCCTTTAGCTCTTTAGCTTCTTCCTTAGTAGGTCTGCACCCCATGCTCTGCCTGGCTGAGAGGGGTTGGTGCCACCACAAAACCTGAAGGGACCTTGGGAGGCAAAGTTTTCTCAGCCCATTTAAGTAGCAGTGCTGTAAAGTCACGGCAGCATCGGAATTGGGAAACCTGCTGCCTTTTCCAAAGCTTACTCCCAAAGATTGGGGTCTTGGTGGCTGCTTCTGATACAGAAGCAGGGTCAGCCAGGCCATTGCATCCCATACCTCTGCAGGCGTTCACCCAAACATGAATCCCACTTGAGATTACAAGTCCCCAGCCCTGCAGCGAGCGGGGCCACACAGGTTTGCAGAGTTAAGTGTGCATTGCAGGCTGGGCTACTGAACAGCCATGCTGGGCCCTGCCCAGGCAAGCAGAGGGCAGTGGGATCCACAGGGCGATCTGCACTTGGGAGGGAGCAGCTGGTGGAGGCTGGGTTTGATAAACCCCGAGGAAAGGAAACTGCAAGGCAGTTATACCCTTATGATAAGAATGGGGAACATGTTCCTCCTGGTCCAGCTGGACAGCACCCCCTGAATCAGGCAGGAGCCCAAGCCCACAGGCCTCTGTGCTGGTCCTGTGCTCGCCTTTGCGCAGATGGCAGAATCGTGCTGCTCTGTGATTTTTTAAGCTTTTCAGCCAGACCATTTGTTTCCTTTCACCCAGGTGCATGGCACGTTTATAAGCAATCAATACCAGGAGTGTCATGCCATGCTCTGCCTCTGAGTCTATCTAGATAAACACCAGCTGGCTTGATTTGCATCATCTCCAACTTGGATCTTTTGCAGCTGTCCTTGCCACAGCGTGAGAGACCACAGGTCTTCCATTGCCGCAACAGTTTTTTAATTATATACAGCCTCTTTCCTTAGAGTTCACATAAAGATTAATATTAATATGTTGGTGCACTGCTATTCAGTGGTTTACTTATTAGCTCTGCATGCCAAATTAATGGTGGGACAGCAGATTCTTGGCATACCCATCCTATTCTGTTTTATTTTCACCCACCTTCCTTTATTTCAGCAATGCAGCATACTCTATTATAGTGTACTTGTATATTACTGTACAGAAAATACAAGCTCTTGCTCTTTAGAACCATGAATGCTCCTTGGTGGGGCATTTTGCCTTGCTCTCTGCTGATGTCTTGGTATGCTTAATCCTTTGAGGGTTTCTGAGGTGCTGCTGAGTTTCAGATGAGTTTTTGGATTATTAACACTGAGCAGCTTCTGGATGATTGATTGGGTCCCCACTGATTCTTTGTGTGGCTTTGGCAAGGAGCAAGCTGAATTTGGAGGGTGAGACTACAGGCTGTGGGGACAGAAAAGAAAAACACACATCCCCACAGTAATCCCAAGTGTCCCCATGTCTGAGACAATTTCTGTTTGCAATTCTTCTCCCATGTCCTTCTCACTTTGGCATGATGATTGCAAAAGCACCAAAGGACCCCCTGGTTTTGACCATGGCACCCTCTGACTCCTTCCGGTCACCTTCCCTTCCTGATCATGTATGTCCTGGGGCTGGTGGGTCCCTCTACCCTTACAGCTGGGACAGTCCTGTGAGGAAGGGTTTCTGGAGGATGTCTCTGGCCACAGATGTGTTTCAGGCTAGTACAACATGTCTAGCCCCAGCCACTCAATGGCCAAAGGGCTTGCAAGAAACTCCTACCAAAAGTGGCATCAAAGAGTTAGGACACCATCAAAACCACCAGAAGATGACCAGTATAAGTTTAGTCATCTTCTGTTTCCATGCAGGTGTGTATACGTTTAAATGTGTGTGAAGAGATTCTGTAACATTGCTTTGTGTCTGGACCTTGCCTAAAAAATATGAGAGAGAAATTTATTGACAGGTGGTAATTTAGGAAAGGGAGGTATCTGAGAGCTTGAAGAACATTTTGTTGGTGGTAGCAAAAATGAAAATATGAAAACACAAGACACACTTTGAGAACTAAATATACTAAATATATGCTGTTTCTTTTCTATATTTACTTCTCATTCCTTTCAAACATTAGCACACATTTAAGCTTATATCAATACGGTAAGCCAGACAGATCAAGTAGTATCTGCAGTGAGACCAACTAATACCTGTGATGAGGCCAGATAGCACAGAAAACAATGTTAGCTGAGTATTTTCACCTTAGCTTAGATGCTTCTGCATTCTGACTCCATCTGTACCTATCCATTGCTTACAAAGCCCAGTTCCTGTTCTGTATTTTTTGGATGATCTGACATTTTCATAGGGCAGGAATGAATTCAAGAAGTTTTTGAAAAATGTTGCTATTTTTATTTCTTGGAAGGACTTTCCAGGTCAGTTTTGAAATTTTATCTGTACTGGTTACATTTGACTCCTGTGAGATAGCAGCTGAAATCTTTTCATTACAAATGAATAAATCAGAAAGTCATCATAAGCCAGGAGTGCGTGTGGTGTGTGTGTGCACCTATGTAATAAGCAGGAGCTGTTTACAGCGTGTTCAAGGTCCTCTTCTGTTTTATTTACTGTTCAGGCTTTTCACAGGAGCCTCTTTGTGTGGCAGTCTTGACAGCAAGTCATGCAGTTAGGAACAACACACTTGTAAAACCACAAGCTAAACTCTGTGGAAGGCAGCATTTTCCAGTAGCAGTTAAAGCCATGCCTCAGCTCCAGGCTGGATCACCAGGCACCCCAACCACCCTGTGCTCCTCTCGATGCCAAAAGCAGCCGGCAGCTGGTGCAGCTCCGGTGGTTTTACGGCCAGCTTGTGGCATGAGCACTGGGCCACGCTGGCAGGGCAGACTGAGGCCCCTGGCTCGATCATGAGCAGCAGGAGAAGCTGAACCCTGCTTTTAAAAGCAAAATGTGGAGCAGAGTAAAGCTGCATATCAAAAGGCACATATCAAAATAGCTACAGTAAGTAGCTACCCGCCATGCTCCATGGGAAAAGGCAGGGCCTTCAGTGTTGCCAGCAGAGCCATGCTGCTGCAGAGCTTGATCTTGTTGCATCCAAGCACTGCCGGCTGCTCGTGCCCTCTGGCTACATCCTGTTTTCTTTGCATTTGCCAGCAGGGTGAGTAATGCCAGCAACTGACAGGGCAGCTGGCACCAAGTGTGCTGTGCTGGCTTTTCATCTCTAATTACCCCCTTACACTGGGCTGTCTAGCTCTTAAATTATCTGTCATGAACATGTCCGAGTATAGTCAGTTACAGGCCTTGTGCTATCCTTGATTCTTCCTTTGTGAGGCAAAAATTCTGCCTAGGATGTGTAGATACTTATGTTTTAGGGAGTTGATTTTCTTTTTTCTCATACTTATTTGTACTGGAGATAGCTGGGTGCACAGAGCTGGGTGCTGAGATTGTAGGTGCTATTCCTGCAGTACTGCAAAGGTGTATTCATGTTTATGAGAGAAAAAGAGAAAGGTTTTACAGTATTTCCCAAGGACACCTTGAATCCCATCATTTTTTAATCTCTTCTGGAAATTCATACTGCATCTGGAAATGGCTAAAGACCCTTTTGGATCTTAAAAGAAAAAAAAAAAAAAAAGGTAAGATTATACAATACCATGACATGCAGATCTACACATACTAACCTAACTGAAAGTATAACTACAGAATATTTGCCCTTGGCTGAACTGGACACGATGCTATATCCCTCCTTCTAGGCAATGCAAGAGCGTGTAGCTTGCATGCTATTCCTGTGTGTGGGCATTGCTTGAGCCCTGGAGACTCTGGCCTTTGCTGTGGGTGATCCTTGCTCTCTTTCCCTTACTAGGTCCATGGGAAATGCATGTGCAAGCACAACACTGCAGGGTCCCACTGCCAGCACTGCGCCCCGCTCTACAATGACCAGCCTTGGCAGGCTGCCGATGGCAAAACCGGAGCCCCCAAGGAGTGTCAGTGTAAGTAGCCATTAGGAACGGTGTCTCCAGATCCTCTGCCAGAGTGAAATGCTTCCTCCATGCGTGCATTCCTCCCGTTTGTCCGAGAGGCAGCACATCCTGAGGTGGTGGGCAGGTGCTTTCCAAGCAGCTCAGTGAGTGAAGAGGCACTGCCACACCCCTGCCCAGCACCCACCACGTGTTTGTGTGGCAAGGACAGCCCTGTTTGTGCAGCCCCTCACTTGGCAGTCCTCACGAGACTGTGATGTCTGTTGGTTTGGCCTTTCTCTGGGACCTAAGTGCATCTACTGCAGTAAGGTCTGCTGCTGTGGGCAGACTGCAGCCTACCAGAGTACCTTGGAGGTGACAAGGGGCCAGATTTCTCCTCTCCATGGACACCACTGACAAACACATTTGCAGGAAGTATGACTTTCTGCTGCTGGATGTGGGCTCTGCTCACCCCTGGGCACTGAGGGCAGGAGGAGCCATGGGCTCTGGAGGTTTGAAGATCAGCTCTGCAGTGCCAGGGAGGATGTTTAGGGAGAGTGCTACTAGCAGGGGAATGCAGAGGTCATGGGGCCATCTGCTTCAGTAAGAGCAGCAGTCTAGCCAGAAGGGTGCTGAGGACTACCCACACCACCCCAGGAAGGCTTGCAGGCCTGCTGAGTGCCATCCTGCCCTGGCTACAATACTATCCATACATAGGTAGCCATCAACCTGCCTATGTGAGCTATGGTCATGCTCACTGCAGTATGGATGATCCCTGAGGGAATGACAGTGAATTCCTACTTACACCAGCAGCATTTGATGAGCAGGCGTTGGAATAGATCTCACTTGACCCTTGACTTCAGTTGTGTGGGCATGCAGACTTCCTCCACTGGCAACACAGGGTAAGGAGGATGCTTGTACTCTCTCACACACCTCTCCTCCACCTGCCTTTTTCCTCCCTCAGCTGCAGGGAACATCCTGACAGCACCCTCATGGCAGATGTTGTATAGGGCAGTGCTGATTTCTAAAGCTGAGAGGGAAGGATCCTTCCTCAACATGACCAGTGAATGTGGGTCTCTCTGTTCTGGCCTGACCACCTGTGGTACTGGAAAACCTGTAGTGGAAATAAAAGTTAAAGAAAATACTTTTTTTTAATGTTATCTCCAGAAATTGGTATGTGTAGATGAAAATGTAGTGATACTTCATGCATTTGAATGGATAACAGGTTCATAGGTCAAGTCCCCATTCTGAAATGTAGTTTTGAGTTTTTGTCTCCTTTCTATAAACCAGTATAAACCAGTATCTTTCACTGCCTTAATGAGCCTTTCTGTTCCCTTTGGCTTTGCCTCAGCATGCAAGTGTAATGGGCACGCCGACACTTGTCATTTTGACATGGATGCGTGGCTGGCGTCGGGCAATCGCAGTGGCGGCGTCTGTGACAACTGTCAGCACAACACGGAAGGGCAGCACTGCCAGCGCTGCAAGCTGGGCTTCTACCGCGACCTCAGGAAGCCCTTCTCTGCCCCCGACGCCTGCAAACGTAAGTCAGGGACCACCTACTACTGAAGGGCTTCTCAGGTGGGAAAGTGTCAAACAAAAGGTGAGATCTTCTTGCCCCTCCTTGGAGCAATCTTCTTGCTTCAGTGAAGGACAGGGAGCTCTTTGAATCCTCTTTGTGATACTATTTGCAAAAAACAGTGATGATGTTTGCAGGGTGAAAGTCTGCAGATGCTGTTGACAAATCTGTCCCAAGGATCCCTGTAGCCTGAGGGCAGGGGAAGAGAGATGATTCATTTACTTTCTCCCATTGCTATTTTTGGAGAGGAAAAGCTGCATCTTGTTTTCATGTTCTCCTTGTTTGGCGATTGTTGCAACCTCAGAATTGGGTTCCTCAGCCAGCAGGGGTGCAGCTGACAAATAGCATCGCCCACCAGTTCATGTTCGCAGCAGCAGCAGGTGGGTATGGAAGGAACACAAGTTAACTGATATTCCAGAAGGTGGGACACTGAGGAGGCAAGACTAAAAGCAATGATTCGGGCACATGTGAAATTAAATCTTTCCCAAACAATGAAGCAATCCAAAAGTCACACTCCCCAGGGACCACTGTGAGGATGGTGACTCACCATGGGGGACTCCAGATCCCCAAATTATGCTGAGAACTTTATACTGGTCAGCTAAATCCAGGGTGCAGGCATGCCCTCCTCTCTGAGTCTACAGCCACCCACCAGCTTCAACACATTTCTCCTCCCTGACTCACTTACTATGAGGGGGACCTTCACAAGTGACAGAATGAAATCCAACTGACACCCTGCCTGTGTCTTTTGAGGTGACTCTGAGCACATCTCTCTCCTCTCAAGGAGAAGTACCTGAGTGTAAAGGAAGAAGGAACCCTCCTGCGGTGGGGAGCTGCACCCCGGGCTGGGAGGATGTGTGAGGTTTCAGTTGTTCATCGAGGTCTGGCAGGGAACAGCTGCTTTTGTCCTGTTCCTTTGCTGCACATAATCCTCATGAGATTCCTGGCAGCCCCACCAGTCTGTTGCAGAGGTCCTCCTCCTCTCCACCTTTCACTCATTGCAAGGAGGGGCAGCAACAGCTGAACTGCCTGTTTTACAGCCCTAGTTCTCTTCATGGAAACAGAATTGACCACAGTTCATTGCTTGTGTAAATAATTACTTCACTGCTGTATTATGTACACAATGATTTTTTTTTAACAGTGATTTTAACGACTTTAAAAAGTTTCATTACCTACTTGTATATATCAAAGTTCTAAGTCTCCTCTGTAACATCAGATACTTTCCCTCCTTAATTATAGCCAGAACTTAGGCAATGAACTTTTGTTTTGGAGTCTCATTAGGAAAAAACAGGCTTAAGTCTTGCATTTACACCCAGAGTGGAGGTTATATGGTTTTTTCTAACTCATGGATTCATCCTTGCTGATTTAAAAAAGAACAAATAGTATTAGTTGACTGCTGGTAGATAATGCAGGACAGAAGATTGAAATGAATGCTACATGGGACCCTCAAGTTCTGAAACACCATTGTATTGTGCTTCTGGTACCTTTGCTAGGGTTGTAATTCCTGATATTCTTTACATGCCAGCTCCCATCAGGGAAGATTATGCACTTTTCTGAGGTCTTTGAAGACAAGTGAAGCTTTGGCCCTGAGCTGAGTGTGGTGTTCTGGACACCTAAAGACACCACCCCTCACTTTGGAAGCAGTAAAATTGGCTCTATCTCCTTTGTCACCTCATTCAGCCCATTGAGGGGGTAGAGTTTCATGAGGGACTCATAGGCTTGTCCTTGTGCCAGACTGCCCAGTCCATAATCTGTGGCTGTTTGCAGGGTCCAAGAAGAAGTCAAATGGCACCTCCTGGGCTGGCCAGCACAGAGCCCCCTTCTTTGCAAAGCCAGATGGAAACAAGAAGTCTCAGGACATATTGCTGCAAAGCAGCCCCTGCTCAAAGACAAGACTGCCAGCCCTGAGCATGTGCCTGTGTGCAAGTTAGACCATTGTTAATGAAGTCAGGCAGTACATCACATCATTAACTATGTGTTAGCCAAGTTTCAGGGTTCTTGCATAAAAGGTTTCTCCCCACCTTTATGGGCCAGAGAAAGCTGTGAATATTAGATGATTAATGGGGTTTTTTTGTCAACATATGCCAGTGCTTGGTTCTCTTGGCTTTCTGCATTCATCTCTGAATCACTGGCCCATGGCATTCCACTTTCCACATTAAAAAAAAAAAAAAAAGTCTGCTTCCATTACTCTTTATTGCAACAATCCAGGTTTATGGAACACTAGATATTCATGAACTCCGGTATTTAAGAGCCAAAGATAACATATATATAAAAAGAACAGAAAGATACTCTTGAGTATAGTGAGAAAAAGTTTACATTTATTTACCTTCTGCATTACGTACCTCTACTTCATCACTCTTTTTTTTCTTCATTTATGACTTGCAGAGCATGATACTTCCTCAAGTATCTGAGGAAGACAACTTTTCCTAGCACAAACTGAATTCCACAAATGTAGGGATTATCTGAATGCTTTCTTTTCAGAGACCCTGTTACTACAAACTCCCAGATCATTTCTCTCTGGGCTTTTCAAACTCTCACAAATGCACTCCTCCCTAAGACCCCTTCACCTCTACAGTTCTGGTCTCCTGCTGCTGGGAATGCTCCCTGCACCCAGGGACTCAACATCTCACAGGGGAGATGGCAGCTGCAGGGCCGTAGAAAATTACTAATGACTGTTAAATTGAATTATATAAGATCAATTACAGCCTATGCCTGGAACATTTCCAAGCACCATAGCGTGGTCTGCAATAACAAGGGATGTGTGTGGAGCCCTATTATTCTTTCTTGGGAAGGCCATGGCATTGCCTGCTTGTTTCTGGCTCAAGACACCATTATTATTCAACCATTGAAAATTTAAAAATACCTAGGTCAAAGTAAATAAAGGAGTTGTTAAGCCATAATCTTTAAGGATACTTTAAAGATTCTTGTAGGCAAAGAGTGTATATAATATTTGCTCAGGAGTAGGCGTGTACCTGATAAAATGAAATATTCTGGTGTTTAAAACACCAATCTGATGACTCTTTCCCCCTGTTATACCTATGAGTCCTTTTCTTTCCATCCTCATGAGTTTTTAAGCCTCAGCTACAGTGCAATTGCAGACAATAAAATTGAGTTTTATAATTGCCAAGTTTATTTTGATTTTCAACTGTAGGGTTTTGAGGGTAAATATTTGTGATTTCCAAAGGTTAGCTGGCAGCCGAGGAAACCACAACAGTATCACCAATTCAGGGCAGGGAAATCCAGTTCTGCTGGCATCCCACTCACTGATTTTCCATCTCAGTCAGCACATGCAATGCCAGGACAGGCAGCTGTTAATTCATATGTGTATGAAAGTCACATGCAGAATACTGCTATGTAGTACTGGCTGGTAAATTGGCATTTTTAGCAATGATGCTTACAAATCAAAAAGAAAGCAAAAGGATCAAGCTTGTGGAAAGTTTCTCTTGATCCAAGGCTAGCGCCCAGCCATTCCTTCTCTTGCAGGAGCTCCCTTGGCTGTGGAGATTCCCAGCCTCTCTGGTGAAGCGGCCACGGCGCATGAGACAGGCATTGTACAGAAGCCTCTCACTGAGTCTTACACTCTGCACCTGTGTATCCACAATGAAATGCCATCCAACACTGCCTGTAGCTACTTTTTCTGCTGCTCAGCTGCTCCTCTCACCTTCATGGATGTGGGTCTCCTTACCTGTGCTACAGTGAGCTGCAAATTGTGCGGAAAGAGGAAAATGGGGTCTAAAACCAACACAGCACAGCTGCCCATGAGGGACCAATAGCTCCAGCTTTCAAACATTGTATAACCAGTCCTGCAATCTTTTCCTTCCTGCCCTTGCCATAGTATGGAAGCACTCCATCCTATTTCCATGCATTTCTTTCAAATGTGGTATAACACGCTCACATCTGAGCTCTAGAGCCTCATTTCTGCGCTTGGTGCATAGCGATGGGCTTCACTTTATGTCTGCATTGCTCAGCAAGTTCCCACTGTAGCCCATCAGAAACATTTAATGTGTTGAAACCTTGCCACACAAACCATTCAGATTAATGCCCTTTAGTGTCATCTTGGCCTTCATTCACAATCCAAGAGCAAAAACCTTCAATTTGCCAGCCACCATTGGAAAGCAGGTTGACACCTTGGTGGCTCATTGAGGAGCAGCCAGGAAGGATGGGATCCATGGAAGTGGATATTCAGGCCTCTTAGAAATTACCAGGCTTTACAACACATCTCTTTGTGGCTTTTATTAAAAAGTACAGCCAGATACTTTCTCATTTTTAGTTGTTTTTTTAATTGCCTATGAGTTTGCTGCTCTTTTTCATAACAACTTTTGTAAATTTAATATTGTTGCTTCACCATAGTGTTGCCACTGATGTTAAATTTTATATTAGGGGGAAAAAAGTGTGTAAAAGAATTGTCTAAAACAGAAAAATCCAACCTCAATGGGGCTGTATGTAAAATTCAGCTGAAATCTGACCAAAACAGGACCAAATCTCTGGCTGAGCAGTGGGTTTATCTCATTAACTGGAGGGGAATAGAAGAGCCTTAAGTCCCTGATATTTCCCCTGAAGGGCCTGAGGAATGCCAGAAATACCCTCCTCATCTAGTAGGAAAATAGAGCATTTGGCTGTATGTATCAGGTGTAAAACACTTCACAGACTTCAGGAGAAAGGTATGCAAGTCTCAGTGCACGCTGTTGAAAACTATGCTATTAAAGGTACCAGAGTTCACTGCCTGCAGCTACTTACGCAGTTTGTGGAGAGGCTTTCTAATCTTTTAATTTTATATAATTATATTTGTTTGCAAGTGAAAAGGGTGGGGAAAATTTGGGGATTACTTTGGCAAAGATGTTGGAATCATAGTCGCCTCCAAGTTAACTGCCAATATTAATCTATCTTTAATATTTTGAAACTATACTCCAGGTATGTCAGATTCCTGAAACCACAAAAATGTTGTCAGAGCACAATTAAATGTATATGTGCAGCAATAAGTATTTTAAGAGAAAGAAATATGTTGCCTGTAATGGCTTTCCTGCTCTATTGCCTTCAGAGTTGCAAAATAGAAAGACTGGTATTACAATTTAGTGAAAATATTCCCTACCAGTATAATTTACTCAGGAAACTCAATTTTATGTAAATTATGCTTTGGGCAAAGGCAGGGATTTTTTTGCCATAAAGTGTAAGGCTGACTTTACCATGTCCTAGTCAGAGAAGCAAACACTGAGGCAAGAAGAACACAGGTCACCCAGTCCTGGTCCTGCAGGCCACAGCATCACCTGCTGACCTCTGGCCACATGGTCAGAGGTTTGGCTCATGCTTTTGATAACTGTAATTCTGTTCTATGGGGGAAAGTAGCCCTGTAACAGACATTATGTCTGTGTAAAAAAAAAAAAAAAAAAAATTAAGGAGTAGGTAAGGAAAACTTTACACCACCTATTATATAGCATCTTTTCTGAGAGCCCAGTACGTCCCAGCACAATTGTAGTGCATTGTTCTGATGCAAGGGGCTGTGAGGGAGAAAAGAGAGCAGCTGGCATTTCTGACGTGCACTCTGCAAACCCGTGTTCTGGAGAATATGCAAAAGCCTATCTCTGAGCTGTCAGTTTCCTCATTATTTTTTCCTAATGTTTTTAATTGATGGCTTTAAAAATCAGACAGAGACAGGCACATTTTGCTCAGCTTTCACTTTAATTAAAATGACTGTTCTGACGGGTTTTTTAACCTCCTGGATGCAAGAAAGTTGTTATTATTTTAAAAAGCAATTATGCTCTGATTCACTTCTACAATGAAGCACCCGCAGCTGCTTTAAGATCACAGTGAGGCAGGCACATCCCTGGGTACTCGGCTGGGTTAGAATCCAGATGCTACAAGGAAAGTAATAAAGGCCTGTTTGGCAAAACATAACATGACACCAGGGTAGGTTGACTAATTAAAAACTAGCTCATAAAACTTAAAATTTTACAGATTCCAAAGGGAAACTCTGCTCAGATTTGTATGGGTGAGGGATAAAAAAGCCCAGAAACCCCGGAGGTGTCCCTCAGCAGAGAGGTGGTTTTGCAGGCATCTCCTGCACCTTTGTGATGCAGAGGTTGTGCACTCACAGATGCTCTGTCCCTCACGGTGTCCCTCCCCTGCAGCTTGCTCCTGCCACCCCGTGGGATCGGCTGTGCTCCCCCTGGGCCCCGGCACCTTCTGTGACCCCAGCACCGGGGACTGCCCCTGCAAGCCCGGCGTGGCAGGGCCCCGCTGTGACCACTGCCTCCCCGGCTACTGGGGCTTCGGGCCCTACGGCTGCCGCCCCTGCGACTGCGCCCGCAGCTGCGACCCCCACACTGGTGACTGCCACAGCAGCAGGTGAGCTGGGGGGTCTCACCCCATCTCTGTGATCTCAGTTCCAGGGAAGGCTCTATTTGCACATGGCAAGCAGGCTGAAAAGCATCCATTATGTAAAATACTCGGGGCTTGGTATGGGTTTGGTATGGCCAAGAGGTGGGCATAGAGTGGGAGCTGAGGCTGTAGTTCCCTTGGGTACCTGGCACAGCATGGCAGGGCACCAGCAATGTTGGAATTTTTGCTCTCTGTGCTTGTGTTGATGTATCAGGTGTTTCCCATAACCTTCACAATTGTTTCCTCTCCACAAGCAAAATCTGAGCCTCAGGGACATCTGAATGAGATTGAAGGCTTAATTTTGCTGTTGTAACTCAGCTTATGTTGACTGTGGCTTGGAGTCGAGCTCTGACTTTTAGAAAACATCACATTTTAATAATACCCCACTCTCCAAATCTGACACGTAGCTTTTTTTACCAGTCTGAAGATATTTGTGGTATATAAATCCCTACAATGTATTTTAAACCCAAAATGGATCCGTGATCCTCTCTGACAACACTCAACCTCTTCACCTTCCAAAACCGCCTCTTGCATTTAACCATCATCAAGACATGCAGTCATGTTTTGTCTGGAGGATGGGCTGGTAGTGGCCCTGCTTTCCACTGGCTCCTGGAAGAAGGTTGATCATCTCCCTTTCCCCTCAACAGCTCAGATGTTTCCTGGCACAATGAAGCACCTCCTTTCCAGGCAGTGCTCAACGAGAGCGAGCCCACCTGGGGCTGGGAGGATGAGCAGGGCTTCTCAGCACTCCGGCACTCTGGTAGGACTGCGGCTTTCCTGTTCCACCTGCCCAATCCCTCCCGTCAGCAGCCACTGCAGACCTAGTCTTCTGCACTGACTTGTAGTTAGCACCCTGGCAGTTGCAGGGGGGAATGGACATTCCCCCACTAACATGTGGAGGAATGTCCTTGTGACCACCTCCTTGCCCTCCGAGAGCCAGAGGTGCCTCATGGCTCATCCCATCAATGCAAGGATGTGCAAATCCATTCGACAGATGCTCCATGCTGAATGCCTGTACCCAGCATTTAGCAGTTGTAAGGCAAGAATTTGCAGTCCCAGCTCTGAATTTCAAGGCTGAGTGCCATCATGTTTTACTTGACCATCATGTTTTAAAGGTATCCTTCTATTCCCTCAAACTCAACAAACCAGCAACTTTATGTAAAGGGTGGGGTTTGCCACTTCACTGGCAGTTAGGGGATTTCTAACTCAGAATTTATTTCCCCGATACCCACAACAATTTTGGCATCGCTTGCTGCTTATGATGTGATTTGAGATGGTCTAGCATGCAGCTGGAGAAGTTATTTCCCTCCCGTGTTCCCAGCCTGGGGGAGGTGGGTGCCTAATGAAGGTTGGTGCAAGGCAGGCTGGTCCAGTGGGGCAGCATCAAGCTCTCCTCCCTTGCAGCTGCTGCATGCAAGCAGGCAAGCGTCATTTCCTCCATTTTTCAGAGAGAGGCTTGATAACATCTCGAAGATACAATAATTGAGTTAATTGAGGGGAAGGCTCCATCATTTGTCAAGGCGACTTCATTTTAAACGTAAATAAGTATATCATGTTATTCTTTGTTCTAAGATCACGGAAGTCATTAATCTGCCTTAACCTCTGCAACATTTCCTTTTAAAATTTTGTCTGGTACATTACGGTGTGGAAAATACCACAGGGAAAGATACGCATGTTATTTGCATCCCAAGGCAAAATAATAAGGCCTTTGTTTTCCTTCTCTTCTAATTGTAAACAAGGAGTAATTGCCCTTGGACTAAGAGTCTGTATTCACTCTCAATCTGAAAACAGTTGCAAATTCCTTTTTTTTTTTTCGCATGAGGCTTGTGGACCACTTGAAAAACCTCTGGCAGTTCCTGGGCTCTGCCTGCAAATGCTCCTGTCTTTTAAGCACAATTCATAGCCATTTACTTCCTTCTTTTTCCCCAGGTAAATGCGAATGTAAAGAGCAAGTTTTAGGGAATCCCAAGGTCTTCTGCGGGATGAAGTATACCTATGGTGAGTTGTGGGTGAGAGGGCTGTAAAGGAAGGTACTGCAAGGTAGTGCAAAAGTGTATATAAAACATGAGAGTTGCTGTGCGTGCACCACTCCATCCTGGCAAACCCACGGGATACTTAGTCTAAAGGCAGATCTTCAGCCAAAATGTACAGGTATCGTGTTTCTAAGTCAAGGTGGGTGAAGCATCTTGTTCTGTCACCCATCTCTCTTGCTATCAAAACACCCTTGTACAGAAATCATGGGAGGAAAAGAGCTGGAAAGGTCCCTGGGAGGTTGTCTAGATCCAAGACAAACTATAAACCACTGTTACCCAAAATGGGTCACTGAAACGGTGTCTGTAGACAAGGTACCCCAATCAGAGTCTAGAAATGACTGTGTCTGAATGATCCAGAATGTAAAGAGGGACTGTGATCACCACTCCATGGATAAAACAATTCCGCAGCTACTGGGAACTCCAACTGTCAACAAAGTTCAGCTATTGCAATGGGATGATGTATATTGTCTATGTGTCTCTTGGACTTAAATGAATGAGAAGAGGCATTCTGTTTCCCAAGACCTCCCCGGTGTGTGCCAATGAACTGCCTCCTTCATACTGTGGCAGAGCAAGGAATGCTCTGTGCAGCACTCCCTTCCTTCACAAGGAATCTCTTGCAGGGGTCTCTTGCACCTGATTCGTCTCACACTGAAGTTGAAAATGCACAGAGAGATAGCCCATACCTCTGCAGGCTGCAGAGCAGCCCATGAAGTGGAGTTCAAGGGGTTTCCAGTTGTTGAAATGTAGCCCTGGATTAGCGATATTAGGAAAAAATTTGATTCTGCTCTGTTTTGCTTCCCAGCCACGATAGTAACTGTGTTTAATCTTGCAAAAGATAAGAAACTGAAAAAAAAAAGTCACAAAACTTCCAAGTTCATAAATCTTATCTAAAGTGCACTCAGGCTTCCCCAGCTTTCATCAGTCAACATGTGAAGGTATCAGCTAAACTAGAGAGACAGATGCATTACGGGGCTCGTCATGAGCTCCAGGAGGTCACACTGTGAGAGGCTGCCCTGAGCTTCCCAACGTGAGTGCTGAATAAAGCACCACCATATGGGGATACCTACCAGTACAGGTCAGGTGGAGGAACTGAGCCCTGAGCCTCCACCACACAGGGACTCAGCAGTGGAACGTCAGGTGCTGGAAATGTGGGTATGAGTGAGCTCAAAATACTCCCTGATTTGCTCTGGTCCCCTCCAATGTCTCGTTCTCCTCCACTGAATTTGGATTTGGCAGCTGTGCAAAGCAGCAGGACTGGCACCAGGGTGAGATGAGGCTGAGGCCAGCAAAGCCTCCAGGTCCATCCCTAAATCCAATTGGTTTCCAAAAGAGATAAGGAACACAAAGGGTTTGCTGAACTCTGGGGGAAAATGTGACCTCACACTCTCATGGCAGTTCTAGGGGCCATGGCCAAAACAGCTGGCAGTATTTCTGCCCATGGGTGTGGAGATGTACGTGCTTCCCAGTAGCTGCCCTGATCCTGAGCTCCCCAGCAAGGAGCACTGGGCCAACTCCACTGTAACAAAACAATTGTCCTCACTGCTTCACCCAGACACCAGCACTAGACCAAGAAAAGAAAAAAAAAAAAAAAAAAAGAGCCCTGTATATAGTTTGTATATTCCTGGTTTTGAATTCCTGTGTTCCCAGTGATCAAGACAAAGATCTTGTCAGCTCATGACAAAGGCTCCCATGCAGAAGTCAGTGTGAAGATCAAGAAAGTCTTGAAATCTACAAAGCTGAAGATCCTCCGGGGCAAGAGGACACTCTACCCTGAATCCTGGACTAACAGAGGCTGCACTTGTCCCATCCTCAATCCTGGTAAGTTTGACTCCCTGGACAGTACATCCCCACCACATATACACAGATTTCATGCCCCTCTATCCCCTCATACCAATGAGCTGGGATTGCAGCCCAGTGCTGATTAAAAATTATTCTCTGTTACATCACTTGGATTCCAAAGCAATCTCCATCAAATTAAAATTTCGTAGAGAAAACTTGGTTCATCCTATAGACTTTGAAACACACAGTTCTCTTTACATAGCATAGTAACAGGCTTTCTGTTTTACCAGTCTCTGTTCTCAGAGGGAGGGAGGTGCACATCACGCCACAATTGCATGATACATCTTTCAAAGCTAAAGCTAATTTGAATCCATAAAAACACATTTAAATATAATTTGAGTTGTGATACTCTACTGAAGTTCTTATCTAAACTCAAGGGAAGATTTCTCTTTGAAAGTAACACAAACTCACATCTACAAGTTTTGGAAGAAATTTTCTTATGCAGTGAGGGGAGAGCGCCACAATTTTTTCTTGTCTTCTTTCACTGAAATGGAGTATAAGCAACGGTGGCTAAACAGTGCATGCAGTCTCCAGCATGGACAAGGACATGCAGGTTCAGGGGTTTCTTCCACAGAGCAAAACTAAGCTCCAGCTGACACACCTCTCTTTACAACTCCAAGATAAATGAGCAGTTACCAACTAATTCAAATAAAGGGCTTTCTTTCCATGAGTGTATGCACCACTGGGAAATTGGCAATGGAAGCATTGATGTAGGTGCTGGGACATCCCTTTCATGTGCAGCACTAGGAACTAGGGGGTACAGGGCTGTCTGTGGGGCTGGGTCATGCAGAAAGGTTATTCACTGATGAGGTGTTTGCAGCCTTCTTTCATGTCCTCAGGAGTGACTGTCTGGTTTTGAAGGCAAGCTGCTGTGATAGCACAGCTGTAGCTAGGAAGTCTTGTCAGGTGCAAAGGTCAGATGAACCAGCAGCATTAGGTAGGGCTCTACTGTTTAAGTGCAGTAAGACTTTGGATATTGCTGGAACACCATAAATCACTAATCACATAGCTATAGATGGTGTATTTTTCCATATGCAATGAAAACTCAAGCAAGAAAGTCCAGATGCAGCTGCCTTAATATGAACCTGAAGGAATGCAATAGAAGCTGTCCAAAACTGAGCCTGCAGGGCAGCCCCACACCTGACACCCAGATTTGCCACTCGACTAATTTCAGAGGAGCTTCACTGATTTTCCCCAACAGATGAAAAGACAGCATTAATCACTGAATCAGTGGAGGTCTCTTAGACAACAGCAGAAAGAGGGAGATGCAACTGTCCTTAGTGGCAGTCCAGGTATGTGACACATCAGGTGTTACTCCCTTGTTACTTCCTTGCCAGCTCTCATGATTTATACTGCAAAGCTTGGTATTGTTTTGAAATGCAGCTGCTGGTCCCATGAGTACAAATTAGTCTCAGCCTTCATGTTGAAAAGAAGTTGTGATGTTTGTTGCTAATAGGAAACTTGAGAACATCCATTTAGTGAATCTTTAAGATTCAATAATGTCAAAGAGGGAAAAAAGGATCCCAGATTATTTTTTAATTCATTATTTTCTTTAGCTACCGCATTCATTTCTGAGTGGCTTGCAATACAATATTAGCAGATTCAACCCTCTATCACAGTAAGAGCTTATGGCCTACAGGTGAATTAACCAAAACCAGCTGGATGAAATGTCAAGCTGACATAAAACAATTTTCTGACATACAGCTATAATGGAAATCACATCTTCAAAAACATAGAGGAGATCAAAGATAAAGGTAAAAGTAAGACAGATGTGTTTTTATTATACTATTTTACAGAAGTAAATGGATACCAAAAGGAGAGTAGGCTCTTAAAGGCTCTGACAAGGCAAAAAAAAAAAAAAACTGAAAACATTTATCAAATCTCTGCAGGCTATTTTCAGGTGAAAAATGTGCTTAAGTTCATACAAGGGGAACCCTTTCACCACCCTTGCACACCTTGTGCTCCTCACACACACACAGAGGCAGATTCTGCTTCTGGGGGACACTGGGCTGAAAGATTTAAAGGTCTCACCTGTTTGCCAGGTAACAGGAGCCCATCCCTTCCATGGCTCTGTCAAGCACAGTCAGAGAGGCAGAGAGCAGCCTGCCAGGGCAAACTGCACAGCCTCAAGTCCTGGCCTGTGGCATCTCAGTCATTTGACTCATTTTAATTGTTCAGTTCTGTAGCATCAGATTGAAAATCTAGAAAGCCCGACACAGTCAGCAACCACGGCAATATTTGCTTGCTCTCTGAGTGTGTGTACCATATTTCTCTCTCAAGGGAAATAAATCTGGGAACCCTTGAAAAGTGATATTTTTAACTGCAAGATTGACTTGGCCAAAATTAATGTCTTTTGAAGGGCAATGCTGCCACACACATATCCTGTGTTTACTTGGCAGAATAGATGATGTTTGTGCCCAAAAACTCAGATAAAGTAGAAAGCAAATTATACTGCTTGACCTTTAAATTGGGAGGCACCCTCCCTTTTTTCTGGACTGCAAAATGGAAGCCCAAGACAACACAAGCTGCAGCCAGGATGGAGTGGGTTGGCTGAGAGCGCCGAGGAAGGCCCATGTCCCATGCTTGGTTTGCACCGGCGTGTTGTGCTCCCCAGACTGGTGCAAGAAGGAGTGGGTACAGAAGAGGTCTAATGCTGGCTGTACCCTAAATGTGCTGCAGTGGCATGCTCACCCTGGCAGGGAGCTCCTCCTGCCATGAAAGGGATTATCCTCCTTATTATCCCCATTTATGGCACATTTGTGGCCCACTTAGGCTGTTTGGATCTGTGGCAGTGTTTCTTTAGCTAATTCAAGCCAAAGGCTTTGCTCTATCCCCCTGTTTAGCAGTTGTTATCTGGTTCCAAGCACTCTTTTGAGTTGTCTCCCGAAAGTCAAGCGCAGATGCCTGAGGAAAGACCTGCAGCAGGGCACTCACTATAGGGACACACTCCAGCCCTTTCTATCTGTTTCTGGACAACCAGTTGAGGTTGTCAGAGTCTGCTGTCATGTTTCTAAAACATCTGGCAGAGGCAGAAATTAGCAGTTTTTTTCAGTGTGACAGCCACTCCTTCAGGCTCTTCTAGGGCACTGGTGCCAGCACATTTAGTGTTGCCTCTCACTGGGGTCTGGCATGCCTTTGCCTCCGAGGGGACAGTGGCCACTCCAAGCAAGATACCAAGCATTGGACTGTCCTGCACTGTTCCATTCCTTGAATTCACTGAACTGATTTCCAGGCCCATATTTATTCAGGGAGAAGTGAGGCAGATGGCTGCCAAATGAAGGTAATAGCAGTTCCCAGAAGAGGTGTAAAAACTTGCATTGCTGCCCCCAGAGTTCAGCTTTCATTTCTATTTAGAAGCTCACAAAGTCACGTTTTGTGTACTGCATCTCTCTGACAAGTAGCCACAGGGGTCATTTTGCCATAGATACAGATAGAGCTATAGATAATACAGCAATATGTGAGAGTCAATATATACAAATATTTCTTTATGTAAGTGCTTTTTTGCATGAGACTAGATATCCAGGCTGAATTTGCAGCTCAATAGGCCTCTTAAGCATGGTACCGAGCAGTCCCTGACCACTTTGCTGGTTTGCAGGCTTGGAGTATCTTGTGGCAGGACACGAGGATGTCCGAACAGGCAGACTCATTGTCAACATGAAAAGTTTTGTCCATCAGTGGAAGTCGACTCTTGGAAGAAAGGTCTTGGAGATTTTGAAAAGAGACTGCAACTAGAGGTGTACAACTGCCTAGGGCATTTCTTTATGCACAAAATGCAACAGCCTCCACAAAGAGAAGACCTCTAGCATGAAAACTGGAATGTAAGAAAATAGTGCCAAAACATGTAGTGAGGCATTCAGAGTTGTAGGCGCTAATTTAACCCTTTCTGGCCAATGTTCTTTCACTTGCCTATAGCTTCCTTGTCAGGGCCTCACCCTGAGCCCTGCTCATTGTTATGTTGAGGGAAACAAAAGGAAGGGTGGTGGAAGCTTGTCTCGCTCCAGTGCAATGTTGGAGCAACTCCCATGAAGCCACTGATCATCCAAGACTAAATTGCCACCCTAGAAGAGCTACTGCTGAGAAGCAAAACACTGCCAGTGCACTAGTGTGGATCCTGAGTGACTTCCAGAGGCTCCCAGAGGATGCTGTGGGGAAGGCAATGGGTAGGTGCTGCTACCAGCGTGGCAATGAGAACCACTCTTTAGAAACACCCCCTTACAGGTTAGGACATGGCACTCATGGAAGAGAATTGGGTGGCACTTGCTTTTAACCTGTTTGCCCTGCTGAAGGTTTCAAGGGCTAGATTCTCTGCTGATGCTGCTGAGGAGAGAGCTGCTGGAGTGAATTGAATCCCTCTGCCTTGGCACAGGCATGATGCAGGGCAGAGGCCAGCTCTCCACCCACTGCATGGCTGCAGAGAAGAGACAGCTGCAGAGGGTGCAGTGTCTCTGACCTTTTGTCCTTGAAGTGTTAAAAAATGAACCTAGCCCTAGTGTAAATATTTCATTGTATAAAGCACTTTACTACCTGCCACTTCACGGTGCGGGAAGTCTAATTGTGTTGGGGAAAGAAGAATTTGAAGGTGGCACATGAAAAAAAAACTCCCTGAAACAGAAGCACTCCTGAGGGCCCCCCGCAGTTGGACAGCGTTAACAGTATAAAGGGAATGGCCAGCCTGGCACTGGCCACTCAGAATATTTGAGGATGCAATCTGAAAGATAAAGTATTTGCACTGAAGTCCCAGCTTCAGACCAGCACTTGGACCCTGTGGGCAGGACTCCAGCAAGACTTTGCAAACAGAGTGGGGAGAAGAGACTTTGAGATAAAAATGCAATTGCCAGAGGAGAAAAAATCCTACTGCAGGAAAAGGAGTGGATGCAGAGAACAGAAAGGACTTGCATTTACATATCACAACCCAGCAATTCATGGTGGGCCTGGAGTTTATTTTATTTTTATGTTAGTATTTAAAACTGAATATTTTATTTGTTTTCTTCTGTGTTATTGTTTGCAATATATACTGCCATTATACTTCCTCATTAACACCAGTATGAAATATAGCACAATTTACTGCAGTTTTCAGCACTAAAATATATCCTTTCTGTAAAGCATCCTTAAACCACATTGCATAGAGTGTATTTTGTTTATGACTGTGAGGGGAAAGAAGACATACAACACCAGAAAAGTCACTAGTCTACCAATCCACTTTAAGTATGTATTTTTCTTTCAAGGTCCTGTGGACTCACAAAGAAAAGATGCTATTTTGGTAATTTGTTTTTGTATCTCATGTATGTAATAAATATAATATGATTTCAACATCCTCTTCTCCTGTTACTGCTTATGCCAATGGCAGCAGGGTCTTCATGCCTGCACAAAAGAGCACAAGCAAAGATTGCACTGGGTGAGGAGAAGCTGCCATGGGGGATATTTTCCTCTCTGGCTGGGGGATAAAATGCAACATGTGGTAGAAAGCGAAGTAGCATGGATTGCTCACAAAAATCCCATTTCACTTTTTGTTTTGTGAGGTTTATAAGCTCTTTTCCTAAGAAGGGGAACTGTACCTAAATATTTTCAAAACTGGCCAGATCCTTGCCTTCACACAGTCTTGAAGACTGAGCTGCAGAGCAAGTACTTATAAGAAGCAAGTCGGGGATGGCAGAAATAAGGTTTGTTGCCTACATTTGAAACTACTAAGGGGAAACAAAAGGCTGTGGGAAAGAAGTGCTGTGGCAAAAGGTCTACAGAAACACTGCAGAGTGAAGTCAAGCATCAGAAATTAGTGGCCAGGGGGTCAAGACATAATCTGCAGTGTGGGCAGCAGCTCCCCAGGTGGGTGGTTAATCAGTGACCGCAGCAGCACCCATCTCCCTGGTGGAGGAGAGTGCAGGCACAGACTCTCCTATGGAGGCACTCAGAGACCAAGAGCCCCCAATAGCTCTGTTTTGATTAAAAACTGTGTGTTTACCTGCTTGACACATCTTTAGCTTCATTTTATTTTAATGCCACTAAAAATACATTTGCAATGGCTAGGTGATTCATGTGACCTTGTGAAAGCTGGAGGGCGTGATCCCACTGTCCCAGCCAGCTCAAACACTGTGGGAAATCAGGATGGCTTTGTCAGCAGTGCTGCCTATGGCATCTTGTCTGACTCCTGTCCTAGGCTTGGAGCTGGGCACTGATGGTTTTATGGAGGAAAAGGGTTAACTTCTGAGGAGTGAATTTGCCCATGAGAAATTTCTGTCAGGGGATTTTGGCTGGAAGAAGTGTCCCATTACCAGGAGTGGGTGAGCTGGATATCAAAGAATCACAGAATCGGTTGGGTTGGAAAAGACATCTGATATCTGATATCATTGAATTCAAGCTTCGACCAATCACCACCTGATCAGCTAGACCATGGCACTAAGTGCCATGTCTAGATGTTTCTTGAAAACCTCCAGGGATGGGGAGCCCATTACAGTGTTTAACATCCTTCCTGTGAAGGAATTCTTCCTGATGTCCAACCTGAACCTCCCCTGGCACAGCTTGAGACTGTGTCCTCTTGACTGTCTTGCCTCCTTTCAGGTGGTTGTAGAGAGAAAAGGTCTCCCCTGAGCATCCTTCTCTCCAGGCTGAGCAATCCGAGCTCCCTCAGCCACTCCTCACAGGACTTACCCTCTAAACCTTTTCTATCCCTCTTTTCATATGAGATCACAAGATGGCCAGCCAGGCCCCCCTTAGCAAGAAAAGCTTCTTTGGACACTAAGTCTTTGCAGCCCAGTGAGTTAATGGAAGCAGCCTGTCTGGTTTATCTGTTTACTCCCCTCTGTCATGTGTATGAAAAGAGGATGTCAGTCTCTGCCCACCTGAAGAGTAGATGTGTTGCTTGATGATTCCAGGAGTAGCAATGCCTTGATCAGTCCTTCTGTGTGACAAAAATCAATGGCAGAAAAACCAACCCAATCATAATCAAAGTTGGCAACAGCACCCACAGAAGGGTCTTTTCTTCCAGAACTGCCCCACTGATGCAGGAAAAGCTGAGGCCAGGCTGCCCTTTCTGGATTGTGTTGTTCCTGTCAAGAGGTGAGTGCTGGATTTTCAGGATCCAAAGATGGCAACTGCCACAGTTCTCCCTAGAGCATCCTCATGCCGTTCTTATGCCTCACCTGCCCCTAAAGAGCACGTAGCTCCCTGCTGCTAAAGGAAGCATGGTGGAGTCTTCCTTTTTCCAAGGCTGGAGACCAGATGTTAGCAGTGGCCAGGGATCACTGATGGGGACTGGGGCTGCCTGCCAGAGCCCCTGTGCTGCTGGTTGTTTGTCAGCACTGCAGGAGTGAGTGGTGTTGGTGACCTGGGCTTGGCTGGAAGAGGTAAGGCCGGTGTGTTGGAACCAGCTGCCACCACAGCACTGACCCTGGCTACCCACAGCAATACAGCCCCTCCAGCACAGCAACATCTGACCAAACCTGTACTCCTCCAAGGCACTCACAGACACCTCTTTCACTCCTTCTGGTGGACATGAGCACTCTACTCTCTGGCACATGAGCTCTCAGCAGGTGCTTTGGCACAGAGAAGGGAACACCTGGCTCCAGCTAGTTTTCAATGCCCCCTTGCACTCTCCGAGGCAAATCCTGTGCCAAAAGTATTGTCAGGAATAAGCACTAAGCCACTGTGGCTTTCTCCACTGTCCTCTGCCACCACTGCTACCTGTGGAAAAAAGCAGAACAAGCCACACAGATCTATCCATTAGTTTTCCCTAACCTGAAGCTGGGTTCTTAGAGGAGGATGTACTCAGAGCCATCCCACATCCTCCCTAAGAGGTGGCCTTACACCAGTACCTGGAAGCAGGGTGAGTGTCCCCAGCTGTGCAGGACCTTTGTGATGGGTACCTCTGCCCAGCCCATTCATCAGGAAGCAGGAGGTGATTAGATGAAGCATCTGCTTTCATTCAGTTAAAGACCATTTTTCTCTTTGGATCACATCAACAGACACTAAGCATGCCTACAGGCTCTGAGTGCAAGGAGGGCGGGTAGAGAAGCCACCTGCAGGCCCAGCCACATCCATCCCTGCAGCAGCAGCTGGCCAAGGGTCCCCAGCACCATGGCCCCCTCCCCTAGGAAATCCTACTGATGGAAGCCTCCTCAGCCCAGACCAAGCCCTGTTGGGCTACAGAAGTGCTGTGCCCTCCTGCCATGGTGAGAGGCTGGAGAGGACTCAGGGGTGTGTTGCTTGCATGTGCACAGGGCCACCCAGTCAGTGATTGCTCGCCCTTGAAGTATGCAATCTTCCAGTTACAGTGGAAAATTACAGGCATGTTTAATATAGTTGCCCCAGCAGGCTAAATCTTCTGGGATATGACCATGTTGCTGAAAATGACTGAACATCTGGGACTACAGGCCTGCCTAAATGGAAATCTGGGCTGGTATGGGTAAACATAACAATTCAGGAACAAATAGCTGCAGTGTATTTTTTTTAAATCTTTATTTTTAGTTATCATATTGACTTCAATGTCAACACAGGATAGAATAAACATCTCAAAAATGTCCGGTGGCTGCTGCCTCAGCATCCACAGGAGCTTTCTCTCTGATAAGGCTGGAGGGGATCAGCTGTCTGTGGGCCTTCTGGGCTGATGTGTTGGTTTTTTGATGATGGTGTTTCCAAAGCATGCTCTTATAGGGGTCATAGTTTCTTGCTGCTCTTTTCCCACAGTTCAGCACAGAAGCTTCATGAATGCCTTGTATTGCTTCAAGGGAAGGCAATGATGCCCCAGCAAGGCTCAAAGTCTGGGAAATACACTATATATGGGAAACTTGTAGGCTTATTGAAAATGTTAGCATGGCCAAGAGGCAAAAGTGCTGCAGCAGGCATTGGGAGAGCTGCTCTCTGTGTCTAGCTTATCTCCTCACTTCTCCATCACTCTTAGAGGTCCTTTGAGCAAAAGTAATGCTGGCTTGTTTGAACATGTGATGTATCACTGGTGTGATGCACTCATGGGTACACTTAAGCCCAACCAAGTCTTGTAGCCCAGAAAAATGTCATCATGCCCAAGCTTTGTTGCAATGCCAAATGCAGTTCTAGGTATCTCCAGGTACTACCTGGACACTTTCTCAGCTGTAAAAGATATGTCAAAGAAGTTTGCAAGGCCACTAAAGGTCTAGGGGGATTGTGGGTGCAGATGAAGTTGTGTGCATGTGCATCCCCATGCTCACTTCTTCATTTCCCAGATGGTGCTTTCTCTGCTCATGTCTCTGAGCTCCCCCTGACCAGGCAGGTTGCTCATATTGGCCATATTTCTTTCTTTGACCTCTTGTCTCAGACATATACATAGAAATTAAATACAGTTATTTAGCACAGGACATGGCTTTTAAGCCATCTGGAAATGAAGGCCCTCAGATCTGTATGAAAATTGCTGAGAAGAATAAAGTTGCTTCCTAAAGCAAACATTAGTGAAATCTCCCCAAACTGATTGCTGTGGTCATGGATACACACCCCTTCTAGCAGGTGCAAAATGCAGCCCAGCTCCAGGCTCAGGACACATGCTGAGGTACACAAACAGGTGAAAAAATATCAAAATCAAACAACCACCCGTTCAGCTGCCATCAACCTGGAGGAAAGGGCATTCCTCACTGCAATTCCTGTGGCAGATTCACAAATGATCTCTACCTGGATCAGTAGGAGATACTTCTCACATTATTACCTCAAGATGTATAAGTTTTATAAATATGTTTGCTCTCTGTCTCTGCTGTTCATCCAAGCTTTCCTTGATTTGTATCAGGTGCAACTTGCATCTGGACCTCAAACACTTAAGAAATCTCTGTGTGTTCAAATCTGCTGCATAATTTCTGCTTGGGCTGTATCTGAGTAACACCTGTAGGAGATCAGAAAACATTATTTCATATACACAAACAAGGAGAGATTCACCCCACCTAAGATGAGGCGCTGGTGGCAGATGGTGGTCGGGATAGGATCCCCCAGTCCCCCCAGGGCTGCAGAAAAGACCCAGGAGCACCCTGAGGGGTCATCACATCTGCCCAACTGCCCTACAGGGGCAGGTGAGGGGGCAGAAAGATGCATAGGTACTTGTAGAGCTTGAGGAGCATCAGCAAGATGCTCTTGGCATAGAAGCAGGGGATTAAACTAATGCTTAAGGGAAGTTAAACAGAATAGAGGTCCAAGCAGGGACACTGTCACCTCTGCAGCTGTGGGCACATACAATGACAAGGGACCCCAGCCACAGAAGACAAGGAAGCCTCAGCATTTGCCCCTTGCTGGGCATGGCTGCCTGGACCTGATCAGCCTCTTTCCCTAGAGAGCTACAAGAAGAGGCCATTCCTTGACTGCAGAGAGGGCCTCAAAAAGGCCCCCCAGAGCTGCTGGTGTGACTGGAACAGGGAGGCCGATTCAAGGGAGTCTGAACCTGGTCATGGCAACACATGCAGCCTGCAGTTGCCTAAGGGGGTTGAAAATGCTCATGTGGAGCTGTGTGTGCAAAATAAACGTGTCCAGAGCCAATCTGCAATGCAAGCAACCCCCGTCTGTGCCATCAAACACCTCTGACACACACATTTTGGGAGGGATGCTGCCCCTGGGCAGCCCCCAGGCCAAGGGGTCAGGAGGGGATGGAGTGGTGCAGGGCTGTGAGCAAGAGCAAAGCTGACAACTCTGTGGTACAGATTCTCACCTTGCAGGGCCCGGAGAACTTCCAGAAAACTGTGTCATTTATTCCCATGTCAGTACCTCCGCAGAAGCAGCACATCCTGCCCCGTGACTTGGCCCTGGCTGCAGCCAACATCTACAAAGGCAGAAGGAAAAAAACAACAACAAGAAAACAGAAGCCAAGTTATGCAGCAGAGGGAGAATAGAAATATTTCCCTGGTCGCGGCGGGTGACCGGCAGAAACCCCGAAAGGCACAGTAAAACAATGTACCGCGGCTCGGACAAAGCCCGGCCTCGAGGCTCCGAGGAGCAGCCCCGGCGGCAGCGCTCCAGGGACCAGGGACAGTGGCGGTGCCCGTGGGACGGGCCAGCACTCCCAGTCCCGCTCGGGGACATAAACAGGACGCCCCACCTCTTGCAGATAGCGATCAGCTGGACAAGGCAGAGAGGGAAGAGGCCGGGGCCCCGCTGCGCCCCGGTCACCTCTGAAATGACAAAGCATTTTCGCAAATGACAAAATACAAGCGGTGTTACAAAGAGCTTCCACACCGACGGCAAGAGGAGGAGACGACCCGTGCGGCTTCTGCCGCAGCCTGCACTGGGGTCTGCTGCCTTGCCTGTGCTCCATGCTGGTGACTATTTAACACACTAACAGCAGTAACAACTGAATTCTTATGAGCAAAAACTCTTATAATTGGATAATGGCAACTGAGCATCAGTAGGTGAGTTGCCCAAAGCCTGAAGGAAACCATGAGAATTTTTTTTCCACCCACAGCACTATTATGAAGCTGACAAGGTCCTGCTCTCTGCAATTCCTATTAATTTTACTGCCTGACCTTCAAGATTTATGACAGCTTTGTCTGACATTCATGGGGCAGACAGGTATTGTTACATGCCGAGGTAACCCAGGTAGCAGCCACGGGTTGTTCTCCACAAATGACTGCACTTCAGTCAGCTTTGGAAAACTCCCTGCTTTTGTACAGGGAAATACTAAGTAAATGAGAATCACTTTACATTCCAGTCTCTCTTTCCACCCTCAGGGAAACACAACACATGCCAGAGAGCAGAAATCACTGCTCATCCTGTATTCAAACAACAGGCAAGCTTAAATCCTTAGAAATCCTTGAATACCCAGCAGATGAGGACATACACTGAGGCCATACTATACCTGTCATCTAAACCCTCTGTGACTTGCAAAAATCAAATACACTGCAGTTATACTAGCCAGGGGCAAAGGAGGAGTCACCAGCTGGCATCCTCATTCTTTTCCTTCCAGGACTCCAATTTCTCTAGCAGAGTCTTTTTTTATCTTCTATGTAACATCCAAAATAGAGAGAAATCAAAAAGAACTAAAATAGCAACAGTACAAGAAAAAACACCATCAGGAGTTCCTGCTCGCAAGGCTGTCCTGGCATTCATCTGGGGCTGTTGACATATTTACTAGTCAGCCGGTCTCTGCCAGCTGGATGCCAGCTTCAAACTCGAACCCACAACTGTGATAACTTCTTGCTTCATGTTACAATTCATGCACTGTTATTTTTCCTGCAGTGTCTTAGCAGAGCAGCTTGTTCTGAGGAACAGCTTATCTGAAGACATCCTGAAAAATACACCTACATGGGTAATCTCCAAGTTTCCCCCATCTGAGGAAGCAAGGATTTTGCTTCCATGTTATGTTAAGGAATACAATTTTCTCCCTGCCACTCACTGGTTAAACCCTATTTTAATAATAAGCCATAAAGATTACTGACTCATCCTTTCTCTTACCATTAAGGAAGTGGTCAATTGGTCAATTATATTAAGCATCACAAAAAAACTGAGATTCCTGTTAAGGGATCCACTTTTTTGCCCTTTATAAACTGAGAAACAACCTTCAGGTATCAGTTCCCAGCCAACACAACCTTTGCATGTGTTATAATCAGATATTGGTTTTGTTGCTGCTCAAGGCTGCAGTTACGGTGCTTTCCACAGCATACCCACTTGAGCTGTGGGACTTGGCCAATGATTCTGACCTTTCCTCATCAATGAAACACAAGTTATTTTTGAGAGAGCTGGTGCCTCCACATTGATGCTGCTATGCATCCATGATAACTTTATTAAGCAGAGAGGGAAATAACAGTGATCTCTTGTAGCATATAGTAGGAAGGATTTTTTTTTTAATGCAATTAGTACACAATAAAATCCATTTTGACTGTATCACATCGTGTGACAAGAGAGTGAACAAACAGAGATAGGTACTGTTCTGAGCAAACAGACACAAAATAACACAGTTAATAAATTTTTTCCTTGACTTTGCCTCCCTCACATTCACAGCCTTGGAGCCCTTCAGTATCTTTAGCTGCTGATACGCTGCCCGCTGTGCTCACTCAGTGTGACAGTGAATTCCAGATCCCTGTGCCATGCCTGTCCCTCCAACCCTCGCTGCCCTGGGAAGGTCCTTCCTGGCACTGGTTTCTGTCACATCCTTCATGCAAGAGCAGCACAGGGGGTCCTTAGGGCTGCTTTTCTCCCACATTAACGTCAGTTCAGCACACATTTTGGGGAACCCTCGCGTGAGCAGCAGCTGTGCTGGGGGAACATCCCTGCAGGGGCTGCTGACTGCCATGGTTCTTGAGTGCAAAAGCAGTACTGGTGCTCAGGGTGAGCACAGGGAGCTTCTCCAAACAAGAAACTGCATGAAACAGAGACAAGAAAGGAAATGAAGTGACAGTAATGTCCAAATGGGACTGAGATGGCTGCTTAAGGCAGAAATGTCCCCACTATGCATGAGTACTATGCACACGCACTGTAAGCTTTTACAAAGAGAGCATCCAAAAATATGCTTTTACAAAGAGAAGTAGCAAAAAAATATGCTTTTACAAAGAGAAATGTTGGCAAGGAAGAATCTGTACAAAGACATCAAGTATGGCAAAAAACCTGGAAGTGGGCAAAAAAGACAACCACCCAAAATAATAATCACCTCAAATAACCTAGCAGGAGCTAGTAGTCAAGAGCTTGAAAGAGCTGAATATCTGCAAGGCTTGTTTTGTTCTCCAATACAAGTCATCCAGGCACATTACAAAACAGTGAAAGTTTGCAGTTCATGCTTAGTAAGCACTTTCATTGGCAGGTATGGGGATGCATGTTGGGGAATCTCTGAGCAGCAATCTTAGCTCGTGTGCTCAAAGATTTGCCTTTTTTCAACTATACCTCCTGGTTTAGTAAAAAGTGTCACTCCTTTATGAGTACCCTCTTTCACCTCTTCCCTTAGACGATCAAGAACACAAGGCTGACTTGAGAAGGGCAACAAGGCTGGTGAAGGTCTTGGAACACAAGCCCTATGAGAAATGACTGAGGGAGCTGGGGTTGTTTAGCCTGGAGAAAAGGAGACTCAGAGGTGACTTGATCACTCTCTACAACTCCCTGAAAGGTGGTTGTAGCCAGGTGGGGGTTGGTCTCTTTCACCAGGCAGCAGCTGACAGAACCAGAGGACACAGTCTTAAGCTGCACCAGGGAAATATGGGTTGGATATTAGGAAAAAGTTTTTTACAGAAAGGGTGATAAAGAAAGAATGGTCTGCCCAGGGAGATGGCAGAGTCACCACCCCTGGATGTGTTTAAAAAAAGACTGGACGTGGCACTTGGTGCCATGGTCTAGTTGAGGTGTTAGGGCTGGTTTGGACTCCATGATCTTGAATGTCTCTTCCAACCTAGTGATTCTGTGTGACAGCACTCCAAACCTCAGCTCTCTAAAGGCAGAGATGTTTCTGCCCCCACCAACGCCAGACCCCACTTTGGGCTCCCACTGTGGGCTCCTGCCCACAGCCAGCCAGGCGCCGTCTGGGAGCAATGTCCGCACTGGGAATGGCTCCCGGCTGGCACCTCGCCGGCCTTGCTCCGGGCAGCCGAGGGCAGAGCTCAGTTCCTCGGGTTGATTGCTGCACCGAAGGTCTGCAGGGCAAATTGCACCATGCTACCTGGCACTCCGCGGGAGGCATGGATGTGCAGCCATGGGCCTGCAATTTACATTTAAAGAATTAATAAAAATTCCAGGCTAGAGAGCTTCTGTGGAGTTTATAACCTTGACATTTTTTTATCACCCCCTGCCTTGTTTCTTTTCCCCTTTTTAACGAAACCAACCCATACAAATTAGTATTTGAAAGTATGCAATTAGCAAGCTGCTTCTGCAGCTATGCAGTTCTCCTGCCACCCAGTTTCCCAATGGGGGGAAATCAACAATAAAGAGCAAAGAAAAGAATTTGCTGCCTCATATTAATGACTGCTGTTTGAGGACATCATTTGTATTTTAAATGAATAGCTTGCTGAGGACAAAAAGGTCAGAACTGCATTTTATGGTAGCGATAGAATAGCAGGAGGACAGAAGAAAGGCGAAAGCTGCGAGCAGACAGGCGGAACAACACGCTCTGCTTGCTGGAGAGGCTGGGATCAGCGCCCGGCCACGCTGAGGCCACACGTTCAAGAGTCAAAATATGGCCACGGTCCTGCAAGGTGATGAGGACAGCGGTGGGAGAGGAGAACACACATCCCAGCCAGCTCAGGGTGGTCTGAGGATACAGCATGGTTCAGGCATACAGCTCAGTCCAGTGATCCCTCTCCAAAATCCTTCCCTTCTGCAAAGCCATATGGATTTATCTCCTTGCAAAAGGAATTTTTTCATGAACTCTGAGGCCCTGATTTTGCATTGTGCTTCAAGATGCTGCCTATGGATACACAACAAGACCCTGCCAACATTCAGCAAGGAAACCTGTGCCTTTGTGTTTAGTGCAGCTACCTGGGAATGTGCCCTTTGGTACCTTAACATCCTCTAATTGCCTGAATTTAAATCTAAATTGAGAAACCCAAATGAAATCTGATGTTGATTCAAGTATCCTGCAGAACTCCAGCCCTTATCCATAGGTATTGATCAGCACCTTCCTGAGAACTGAGCCTGCTGGCTCTCTGAGGCTTCAGGAAAAGCTGAGCCAATATGGGACTATTTTAACTAATGATATGCAATCAGAATGAAATAGTCACACCCCAGCTGATGACAAAACTAGCCAGAAAGAAACACAAAGTCACCCAGAGAACCATGAGATGGACACTCCACTGGGGTATTACCTGAACAGCCAACTTATAGCAAACTTCTGCAAAGTTGTTGAGAGCAGTAAGAAGCTTCTCCAAGCACAAGGGCTTGTGCCATTAACCTTTCCTGGTGTGAAGCAGCCCACGGTCCCACTGGGCCACAGGGACTAACTGGACCCCTGCAGGCTGTGTCTGGGATGTATGGCTCCTTGCCAAACCCCTGGGTGAGAGGTGCTACACTTGGCACCCATAGGACACCTGCCTTTCCTTTGCCCAGGAACATCCCCAGCCTCCTGGGCAGCCTCCCCTGCTGCTTTGAACTGTGCCACTGAGACTGTGCAGCTCTAGCAAGGACCTAACAGTGAAATCATATTGGTACACAGTCAGAGAGAGGGCAAATCTGGTGCCTTGCCTCCACCATCCCTTATTTCAAGAGGTTTTATTCCTGTGCCCTCTTCTCCTCCTTGGGGGTCATTCCTTTTGCTGCCATCACTTCCTGCTCAGTGCACATCTCCTGGCTGCTTTAGCAGGAGCCCACAGCGGCCAGAATGGTCCTGGAGCGTTTGCACCCATTTAGGGCCTTCCTCAAAGGAAAGATGGACCTCTTGCCTCAGCCTCACGGCAGCTCTGACTCCAGAGCAAAGCTTTTGAGGAAAAAGTAGGGTATGTTAAAGCTGAGTGACTGCTGAGCTCTCTTATTGACTATAATGGGAGAGTGAATAACTTTTCATTAAGTGCATGTTTCTGGCAGTGTAACAAGCCCTTACCTGCAATCGTGTGTAAAGCACAAATGGCCTGAAGGCATCACACCTGAAGGAAAAATTCCAGGCCCTTCAATAGTGTATTAACATTTTTAGCATACATTCAAAATGTTTAGTGCAGTAGGAAAAACATGTGTTCTGGTCTCTGGTGCCTTGGTAGTCCCTGAGAGACAAGAAGGAAGGCTGCAGCTTTCTAGCAGTGACTTCCCGGCACACATCCTCCTTTTAAATATTCAAGCCAGGACAGACATCAGAAAATGAGCTGGAAAGCAATGGTGGTTGCACAAAGAAATGCACTTTTTGAACCAGAGTAGTTAGGAATGTGTTCCTGGAAAGAGTGACTGTAAATCTGTGAGTCAGATAAAACTGATCCTCTATCCCCCTGACTCCCCTACCCATGATTCTCCTACAGCAGCTCAGAGATGCCTGAGATTTACTGAATTGCCCAGCAGCTCAAAGATGCCTGAGAATCACTCTTGGCCTTTCTCCAGGCACTTTGGCTATGAAAAGAAACAGCTAAAAAAGTATATCTTTAAATAGGTGTTCCCATGGTGCAGGTTAGTCCTTATGTTGATTAGAGCTCACAAAAAACCCCACTCCAAGGGTATGGGAAAAGGTGTTATTTCAGGAATCATCACCCAGTAGGATTGACAGGCTGTTAATCGAGTGTTTATGTCTGTTATGGAGCTGGAGAGAAAGAGGTGCTGGTGTTGGACAGGACGCAGAAGCAGCAAAGGCTTTACTGGTTTGTCCTCCTACAATGGCACCCAAGGCACTGCACAAAGCCCTGGTTCAAGAATCCATGGCGACAGTGGCCGAGCATGACTGGAGCACGTTGCTCTGGACTTCTACATGGCACCAAAGGCACCTCCAAGAGAAGCTGAAAGCTGCTGTCACAGCTTCATCAGAATTCGCTGAATGACCCCAGGTGCTGGGAGGGGCTGGTGAGAGCTGGCCATGACTCTAGGGCAGGGTTTCCACAGCACTTCCAGCTGCTGCAGAGCCCCCAAGAATGGCTGGCACCCTGGCATGCAGCACTCCTCCCTCAGCTCTGCCACAGGCTTCTGGAGGCAAAGAAGCTATTTTGGCCTTGACTTCTAATTCCTCTTATCTTAAAAACCCAGTTTGTTTCTGGCTAACAGGTATCAATAGGAAAAAGGTGCATGGATACAGGAAAACAACTTCAGAGATGCACCTTGCAAAGATTATTTAGGTTTTTGCCATTTTTCAGTGCTTGTACCAAGGTTTCACCAACCTACAGCCCAAAAGTCTGCCTGGAAATATTCCACATAAACTGTAGCAAAGTTCAGCAAAACAAATTTGCCTGGCATGAGGAAGAGACTAGGAGCAGGAATTCTTGAAAAATGCTAATAATGTCAAACTATTTTTCCCTTAGCTGGGAAATCATTCTGCTTGAAATAGAACAGGCAGGAAGATGATAGAGAATTTTTATAGCAGTCCCTGAGCCACAGAACATGAGCAAATTTTGTTCTGTTTGGGATGGCTTAGAGAACACTTTCAGCCCTGTTGTGTAGATGAGTTTTCCACTTAGTGGAAGGGAAAATAGCAATATTACTGGCCTCTGTTTGCACTGGCAGCCTCTGTACTTCCACAGAGATGGAGACACAGAATTTGCATCCATTTTCCTTCACATTGCATTAATGTGAATGAAACACATTCGCAGTATGTAAATAGAGGACTTAGCACAGCAACCCTGCTTGCATGAATAAGTCTTTTAAGCTCCTCTGCCCTTTCTGCCCCACGGCTGCATAGATAAATAAAGAAAAGGCCTTATTATATTTGTGGTGGCTAAAATTAAGGGTCTATGCTAAACAAAGTAAACTAAGCCTTCACACTTGTCCCCTGTCCCTTGCTGCTCCTTAAATCCCTTTGCTTAGGTTCTGTTAACTCGGTGGGAGAACACTATTCTGGGAGAGTGTTAAAGCTGGAGGTGTGGTTGTGTGCTGACAATGGTGGGGTCTTTGCCAGATATGAGGCCCAAAGGCCCACAGCTGATGGGCTGCATCCCCCATGTTCATATAAATGGTGAGTGCTCTATCCACATTATTTTTATAGTTATTGAGATGCTGTTAAAAGGGAGGGAGAATCCATGACAAATTTTCAGACTTGAAAGCCCATCTGGTTTGAACATGGTCAGTTGGGATATAATTGTCTGGGGGGTAATCTGGAAGAGGATGAACCAGCCACCTCTTGTCAATTATGCATCCATCCAGGTGACCTGTTTTTTGGAAACAAAAAAAGAAAGGAGAGGGTGAGGAAAGACTACTCCACCCAACACTGCATCTCACATGCTGCAAAGCATAATTTTGCCCCTCACATGTGCCTCCATTCCCCTCCAGGTATCATCCCAGTTTTGTCCACAGCCAACTGGAACACTGTATTGTGCACCTCCACTTTTCCCAGAGCCCTCCCAAGCTCCTACAGCCACATCTGAACTTTCCTTCTCTCCAGATGTCCCCACTTTTCCTCCTTCAGGTCCCAGCTGTCATTCATCCCTCTCCTCCAAGCCTCTTTAGCCCTCCTGGCCTCTCTCCCAGTCCTGCTCCCCAGGTGTTTGGGGAACATGGTGGTTGTCCCCTCACTCTTTTGCTCTCCCATAACACTGTTCCTGCCACGGCTGGTGGAGTGACCTGGTTCATCCCTTGGTGGGCTCACAGATCCTGTGTGAGTGGGTGAAATCCCAGGCTATGGCACCATGCATCTTCCAGGCAGTCCCACGAGACCATGGTCCCACCTGAATGGAGTCAGAGTTTCTAGGGCACACAGAAAGTCCCAAATTGCTAACACTTACAGACATGAGAGTCCTTTCCCATCACTTGCCCTGACCTCTCCACCACAGTCTTACTCCTTTGTGTTATGACAGTCCTCTCCTCAGGAAAGGATGTTGCTTTCTTTTAAGGAGTGGGAGAAATTGCAAAGTCTGTACCTCCAACCCTGTGCCTTCAGTTACCCGTTAAAGAAGTAAAAATTAGAGGCTGAAGGTCACAACAAAAAAGGTGCTGGAAATAGGTAGGATGAACGCCTTCAGCATCCTTCAGAAATCCTCTGAGAAACATGCAGATTCCCTGAGATGCTTCAAATGTTATTTTTCAAAAAGAGAAACCTAACAACTAAAACAAGCTCTTGGTGTTTTCTGCAGAAGGTAGGTGCTGCCCCTGGGTAGCAATCAGCATCTTTCCTTACTCCTGATGCCTTTCAGCTTACTGCCTGCTCCCAGCAAATCCTCCCACCTGGCAAACCTTTGGGTTTGCAGACTCAAAGCAACTACCATTTACTGCTCACACCTGGCTCATATCACACTCCTCCTCGCAGAAATAGCCCTGTAGCCACAAGCTTTGCTGTGTCTTCAAGGTGCTCAGGTCCCCATCAGACCAGGCTGTGCAGCACAAAAGAAAATTCACTTCATTCTTTATCATTTCAGTAATTCCTCAGGGAAAGAGAGCCATCTCAATGTGTGGGCAGCCAAAGAGCCAGCAGTAGAACTGGCTGAAAGGACTTCATCTTTTCCACACTTGCTGTCCTTGCAGCAGAAATATTCCTGCTGCACTAATGGGATTAAAAAGATGGGTACCCAGGCACTAGGAATTAAGAGAATTTGAGTTCAAAACACCATTGAGTTTCCTTTTGAAATGGCCATGAAAACTCACAAATGATTAGCATATAGAGATCAAAACTTCCACATTAGTAAACAGAAAAATGGACTTGGCACGTTTTCTTAAACCAAAATGTTATGAATGTAGCGGAGTTTATTTGTAGGCCAAGGCATTATGGTAACAGAACAGAAACTTTTAGGGCAGACAGTTATCTGCCATAATAATTCTGTCTTTACTCATTAACAAACATCAGTAAATGTGTGCTGTAGACATCAATATTGGGAAGTGTCGGGTACAGTGGCGTCTTTGTGAATGAATCGTCTTTCTCTGAGAACTAGACCGCCGATAATTAATTATCTCAATGTCTTTGATCTATTTACTTTGCACATATTTCATCTGTTTTGGTTTGTTACTTGCATTTCAATGACCTCTCACATTACGGAGCAATTCCTTCTGTTGGGAAAATTGCCTTTCCCTTTCCCATGGGAGCACAGCAGTGGACTAACTGCTTCTCAGAGATGACAGGTCCATTTTTTACTTCTGTGAGGATGCCTGCACTAATTTAAGGAATCTGCCCATATACAGCTGAGGAGTTCACTTTGCTCCTGTGAAGCTTATGTGTGCATTTATAGCAAACTGCAAACTCTCTTTGGACTGTGAAGCTGCTTGCATGTTTCCCCAGTTTTAAAGTTTAAATGTGAACAGAAATGGCAAAGGATCACTTTCATTAAAGATCTGTCTCCTATTCATAAAAAGCAAGATCATCTCTATTTCTAACTACTATTTAAACACTTAATTGTATTTAACAGAGTAAGTACAGTGAGATGGGGTGTGTATTGATTTAGCGTAGATTTTCCCAGGAGCAGTTTTATTAAGTAAGACATGTTGTGAACTTGAGTTTAAAAAATAGCTTGCTTGCTTGCTTTCTTAGCACATCCATGAAATTCGTGGGGGATTTTTTTTTTAGATTATTGGGATTGGATCATCTTGGGGAGTTTCCAATTCCTTCCGCCCACAGGCCGTTATTTCTGACTATCTGGTGTTTTACTTTTAACAATTTATGCCATGCATTATCTGCTATAGTAAAAGCAGACCTGAGGAGGGACTAGCAAATATTTAATATACTTTTGGTTTCCACTCTTGAAAAGCAACATTGAAAAATGCACAGCAAACAACTTTAACTGAAAGTACTGAAATCAAATCAGAGTTAATTTTGCATCCGAAAGCTATGACCAATTCCAACTGTAGTTTGCTGTAACCTTTTCCATTCCCATGCAAACCAATACTTCATTTCAGACAAAATTAGTTCTTGGTTGATCTATACTGGACAGATTGAGCTCAAGACAAGAACAGTGTATTACCAGAAGACAAGTTATGTCACCTCATCACTGCAGGAGAGGGACAGCAAGGGTCTGCCAAGGACACTGGAGTGCAATTCACACCCTGTGTGAAGGTCAGGGATTCAATCTCCCACCCTTGAATGCTGCTGTGGTTTGAAAGTGGCCTGCTTCTGTGCTCAGCATCAGACTGCCACCAGCCCTCCCTGGTGTTTGCCTCCCTTCATGGTTTTTCTTGCAGGAAGAGCCAAATTTGATTGGTTTTGCCTTGCAGGGTGATACTAGGGCATAAACAACATTTCCTCTCTTCTGTTTTTTTTTATTGGCTGAACAGCTGCCTTTGAGCTGCACCATGAAGCAAATTAATTTGTCTGAGCTAACAATGTGTAAAATGTATTGGACAAAGCACAGCAAAAGGATGTTTTAACAAAAGATGTTTTGCACTTGCTTTAAGCTACTATGATGCCCAGGGAGAGGAAGGAAGAAGAGGTGGCATCCCACTAGCTCTCCCAGCTCTGGACCTGAGGTGCTTGCAGCCAGACTTGGGGTTGTCCTATCTGCCACTGCCCCACTAGTCCCTCAGCAGTACCTTGAGAGGCAGCAGCCACTGCAGTTCTAATCCTCTTTTCCTCCACTTTTTGTGCCAGGGAGGGGCAACAGCAGCAACCAAGGGCTGGAATGCCAGTGCATTATATATCTGACATGGAAGAGCAGTGCTGGCAGCCTTTTAAGGCACTCTGCAAGAGGCAGTCTTTGAACAACGCTGTGGGAAGTATCCTGCCTCCATTCATCAGGGGCTTATGCTTAGGGGACACAAGTGCCTTGCCCAGAACCACAGAAAGATAAGCTGGGACTTAAAGAGGATGAGATTTTGTCTTCCAGACCCCAGCAATCAGACTAGCAGCAGGCAACCTTTCGAAGTCCTGTACCATGCTGGCATTTTCAACACTAGAGATTATGTGCACTGGGAGAAACTCAGCAGGAGCTAGGAGGGTCATGGCTGCCAGTCTCCTTTTGGCAGAACCTAGCCTTCTCAACAGCAAGACCTCAAAGCCCCTTATAAACACCTCTCTAAAGATGCCATAGTGCCCCATCCCTGTCTTGCAGTTACTCTGCTCTTTCACCATGAGCGTGTGCTGCCATGTTTTACTTCCCACATTAGACCACATTGTTTTTCCACTGAAAGGAAAATTCAAAACCTGTGTTCCTAGTAGGAGAATACAGCTGTTCAAAGAGGAAAACTCATTCCCCTGACTCCTGAGTTCAGGACACAGACAACATTTTATGTCTCTTCCAGGAAAACAGAAATTTGTGTCTACTGCAAATACTTCCTTTTACACTCATTTTATGTCACCAGTTGCAAAAATCCCTTCTAAAGTTTAATCTAAGACTTCAGCTTGAGACAAGTAATTAATTCCTATCAGTCTTCCTTTTTTTTTTTTTTTTTTTTTTTTTTTTTTTTTTTTTTTTTTAAGAAAGAAAAACTCAGGTCCTTGCAAGGTAACTTGCTTATGTGGTTATCGCAGACTGCCCTCTTACGGCAAAATTTTAAACTGTAAGTTTTCTTAGGCTTTTCAAAGGTCTTGCAAGTTCAGTTACTGAAAAGTCTAGTCTTAAAAATTACTGAACAATGAGAGGGAAGAAGCCATGGTTGCCTGATTAATTTCTGTCCCACAGAGGTCCTGTCACCGAGTCATCCTGCCAGTCCCAAACACTGCCAATCCCCTGATCAGCAGCTTGGCCACACCTGGTGCCCTTGTGTTTGCCCATCCTTCCCCCTCTGGCAGAAGTATGCCCAGCTGGTATGTGTGTTCAGGAAGCTTTCTATCACACTTGTGCTTTACACACACATACACATACATTAGACATGAAAGTGTGTCTTTTATGCAGGATGAAGGTTCTCAGTGGTCTCTAAATCCCTACAAACTGGAGGATTTTCTCAAACCCAGGGCCAGCTGTGACAAGGTTTTGCTGAAGCCATAGGTGAGCTCTGCTATGCTGCAGACAGCTCCAGAAAAGCAGGACAGCAGAATTACTGGCCACCAAAGTGATCCTAAAGGCCACTTCAGCTGGCTGGGGACAAATATGTGAATATGGCAGAGCTCTGCATGGCTGGAAATGAGCAAGCAGGCAGGGTAATCTGCAGCTCTTCGATGCTGCTCTGACCATTTTGCTCCTCCACAGGGAGCTCATCCTGCCCCACACACGGTGGCCTCCTCTGCGAGTGAATAAAGACACATGCAAAGGAGTTTCTTGCCATTTTAGAGCAAATCTGTGCATTCATGTCATCTATTCAATGTAGAAATGCCTCAAAAAGCCAGGAGTCACTTACTTCAAACACGCAGTCTACACGAATGGTAGAGAGAGGGCTGGAGAGCGCACTTTCACTGCCCCCTGAGCCCTCACGGTCCTCACTGCGGTGACTGCCCGGACACCTGGGGACTTGCTGTGCGGCACGGCCCACGCTGAGCTGTGACTGTCACCCGGGGCTCCCGGCAGCGCCGGGGCGTCGCAGCCGCCCGAGCTCTTCCCCAGGCACCCACTAGAGGGCAGCAGGAGGGTGTGCCACAGCCAGCTGCTCGGGAGACATTCTGGGAGCAAGGTCTGGCTCAGGAAGCAAGCCAAAAAAAACCCCGATCTGCTCTCAAGTATTGTTAGCTTCAGCCACTACTGCTTTCTTCTAGGACAGCGCCCTGGGTCTTTTGTAGCTCTGTGACGAGGAAAAACACCAAGGATGTCATCTGCAGTGTAGAGACCCTTGCCAATTGCTCAAATTCCCAGGCAGAGAGAGGAAACTATAGTAACAGCATTGCTTGTTCTAACAGTGACCTGGAGAAAAACTGTCTTTCATTTCCAGCCATGCAGAGGCAGAGATTATTTAATCCACAGACCTATTTACATTCTCTGTCCAGCACCAGCATGTGTGAGGTACAGCCCTCTCCTGATGGCAACAACTTACAGGCTGGGGAAGGGACATACATCACCTGTATAACCATACAGTCCTCTGGAAGATGTTATTTCCTCTTACAGCTGATTGATAGAGGCAAGGTAAGTGGAGTACAGGAACAGATACTTGACTCATCAACATTTTTTTTTCAGTCCCATTTGGCTTCCAGCTCTTAGTGTATGTTACCTTGCCTGAAGTTATGAAGCCTTGATGTGACCTCTTTCATTTAGATATTCAGTCTGGAAAATCAATACCCTGTACTTTTGATTGCAAAACCAGGAGTCTCACCTGGTTAATGCATTACAGTCCTACAGGGACTGAGAAGGGAGTCCATTTATAACCACAAAAAAGCAACTTCAAAACTTTTCTAGGGATTTGACATGAGAAACAGATATATTGTATGAATGTCATCAAAATACCTGCCCCCAAAATTAGAAGAGTATAAACAAGAAAGCACTGAGTTGCCAGAAGACCAAATTTCAACACATTAAACTAGTGAGGAAGTAAAATAAATAAAGGTCTGGTTCCCTTCTAATGAGCAGGTGCCCCTGCTGTGAAAACTCTTTTCTTCCAGAAGACACTCGCTTGCCTGTGAATTCAGCTTGGGAAATGGGGCTGCATTCCCTGTAGTGACTTAGAATAAGTCATTTCTCTCCCTCAGCCATCTGCTTTCCTGTGTATTAAGTGGAGATGATCATCATTACATTTACTGCCTTATCCATTTTGGATGATGGACTACATGAGCCTGAGGACTTTTACAAGCTCCATTCCACTTGTACAGGGAATGTAACATTCAAGGCTCTACTTTCCAGGCTGCCAGCTTCGATCCATGAGGCCCAGACTCCAGTCCCCCAAACAAGAGTAGGTTTGAACATGACACAGTAAAGGACAGCTGTGTTGGTGCCAAAAGATGCTCTGCATAGTCCTGTGTGGTTCCCTTTCCAGCTGTTTCCTCCAGAGGCACTGTGAGTGGAGTTTGTTTCCTGGTTCTTGTCCTCAGGCACCCCCAGCAAACCCTGATGTTTTCATACAGGACCCAAACACATTTTTGCCCCAGTCTCTGAGCCAGACAGCCTTCCCAGGCCATGACTGCCTCAGTGAACCTTCAAAAAACCTCCCTACTGCCCTTGCGATCTTGCAGGCTGGGGCACAAACTCCATGTTTTAGTTTTTCCCTGCTGTTTTCCCCCATATGTGGCTGCATACAGGCAGCATGATGTATATCTTCCCTCATCCTTGACAGAGCAGCTTGGAGCCTCTGACAGCCCTCCGTGGAGGGCATGCAGCATCCCATACCTCCTGCTTCTTCAGAGAGGGAGAGGAAGCTGTGCATGAGGCGTCCTGGGTAAAGAAAGTTTTTTAAAGGGTCTTTAAATCATCAAAACTATTAAATATGTGACATGATTCCTTTGACTACATAATTCCTTTACCTCCATTCTCTCCCAATAATAAAGTGGGTATGGCGCAAGCTCAAAAATACCATGCAAAATCCTTAAATTGAGGACAGGCCAATTCAGTGCAGTGCAATTGCCACTCGTAGTGAGGATGAGGAACTGCCTTCACTCCAGATTAACCCCTCATCTGAACCAGCTAGGTCCAAACCTGTCTTTGGCTAGCTTCACCCAGCAATGCTTGGGTTTAATCAATTTTTTGACACATGCTGACATCCAAGACATCTGAATCATGAGAGGTTGTGAGAGCTCCAAATGAAAACACACCAAAAAAGACAGCACCCTTTCCCCATGAGGTGGGAGTAAATCCTCTCCTTAAGCTGTCCCAGAGGACCTGTACACATCTGGCCCCAGAGAGATGCAGAGGTATCTGTGGACCTTTAGAGGTTAGTTTGTAACCAAATTAAAGCAAAGCCTGGATTTCCTCTAAAATGTTGGTCAGTGTTTAACAAAATTGCAAGGAAAAAAGAATCCAGAGGTTTTTTTAGTTTTTAAAATAGCTCTCTTAACTGAGGACATTGGTAAAAATGGGCACTTTCTGCAGCCTCAGCGACTGTCTTGTTTTCCTTACAACAGTCTGGATGTCTTTGCAAATGCTCACAGACTCCTGCTGGTTTTACCTTTTGTTTCTAATGACAATTTGAAAGCTCTTCACTGTGGTTGCCATCCTTCTGACCACAAACTACCTACAGAGGTCACCACTGGAAAGCCCCAGTTCTTATCACCAGTGACCACACCATTTAAGGCCTGGACACTGCAATTTGCTGCACAGTTGCAGTCTGGCAAGTCCATGTAGTGTCCCTAGTGTCATGTCCACATCACCACAGCATCTATAATTAGAGCAGGACATGCCTGTGGCATTGTGGTGAACACTATCAACAACTTCCTTTCTGCTGCTACTTGCAAGAGGTTGCTGCTGACATACCCAAGGACTTACAAGCCTAGCTGAGATGCAAGAGCAGTCTTATTTTCTCCATCTTTCTTCCTACTTCCCTGTCTGTACTGATTTTTATTTGCCTTGATTCTGATTTGCTCTAAGTGCCCCAGTGGAGGGACCATCTTTTCATCCTGCTGTAGCAGCATCGGTGACTGTGATGGCCCAGTCCCTGCTGGATACAGTGGCAAGACAACAGTTTTGTGTCAGTGACAAGCATTCTGCCCATGAGTCTGGGGAACAAGCGCTCTCCAACACAAAAAAGATGTTTGAAATAGGGCTCATGAGGTGTATAGGAGGACCTAGCTCAGTGCTGTATTGCCAAGTCAGTGTATGCTCCAAGGAGAGGTCTACCAAAAAGATTATTTGTGGTGAAAAGCTTGGGAAGTAAGAAACATGGCTTAGTTTTAAAAATCAAAGTGGTTTCTAAAGTCATGCCTGCCAAATGCCCTTTGCAACAAGCAGTGATTTCACGATCTTGCTCTCCTATTCTATTCCATTATTTTTTCACCTTTATTTCATAAAAGACTCACTTGTGTGGTGAGGCTCCATCACACCAAAATCCCCAAAAAGCCAGAGAATGCATACAGACAGCAGGTCCACAAGGCTGTTGAGGGTTTGAAGTAAACAAACAGGAAAGACATTTCCTTGAATTGCTTCAGGCTGTAGTACACTGAGGAGGTAGTTTTGCCCATATTAGGTGAAATTTTTTTCCAGAAGTGGGTTTTTTACTGTAATTTCTTAAAGAGACAACTTGAACTTCTCACTTCCCACAAAGAGCACAACCAATCCTGGTTCCTGATTAATCTGGCAGTAGAACCACAAAAATTACATCATCTCCCCCTCTACGTAAGCTAGAGTGTCACATCTGTTTTGTAATTGCGGTTGCAGCTTTTATGAAACTTTGCTGCAACAGCACTGGGTGACTGTGCAGTAAACTGTGCTAAATGTCAGCATTGGATAACTAGAAGTTGTCATAATCCTAGGTTAGGCTCAAAAATCAATGCTTTCTTTTTACCTGCAAAAAGCGGAGGAAAGAGAAGCCTCCAAAAAGTTTATAAAAAGTGACACATAAATGTAAATTATTCTATTGACATTAGTATTAAAATAACATCAGACATGATTTTTTTTTTTAAAAATAAGTTGTTACAGGAAGGAAGAAGTGTCCTTCATGTACAGAACAGTGGGAGCAGGCATTACAGCCAGGGGCTACCCTAGGGGCTGAGGGAGCACCCCTGCTCCTGGATCTGGCTACCCTTCTCCTTCCCTTCTCTTGTTCACAGCCAAGGCCTAGGTGAGCAAAGAAGTTGATTTCAGAGCTCCTTCCATGGGGAAGCCCAGCCTTCACTCTGCTTTCATGGTCTCTCTCTGCTCTCTCATCAGGGGAGGGAACTTCCACCCTCTGAGAAAACATCGATAATTTTCCCCCATGTTTCCAGATGTTCATTATTTTTCTTTCTTTATGTAAGGGCTTTCTGAAAGACAGCTCGAGGTTTGGCAAGCCAGCTGTGACCCAGAAGAACTTACTGGTACTTAACCCCATGCAGATGAAGCAGCCCAAAAAGCGTGACAAATACAATAAATTAATATCATACACTTCCTCTCCTATCCCCTGTGTCTATATCATCCATTTAAATGCAGCCTCTTCACTGTAGGAACTTCCTCTTGCTATGCATTCTTACCATGCCTAAAGGAGCAGGATGCTGCCATCAGTCTGTCATCTTGTGGGAGACAAACATGTACATATCTGTGGGCATGTGCTAATCTTCCATCCAAACTTGTGAAAGTTTCCAAATACACAAATACCACGGGAAGATAAATATATGAAGCATAAATCTTCCTTCAAGACCAGGTTTGTAGTTCTTGCAGATCGTCAAACTCCCATTGGAGTCAAGGGAAATTTTGTAAGCACAAAGAGTGCATGCTGCATTCTTTGCTGTGTGATGGGCTCATGGGAGGCAGCTGCTGGTTCTCCACCCCCAGTGTTAGGCAGTAACTGAAGGGAAATGAAACAAAATGTGGTCTAAGCCCCTGGAAATGCACAAGTAGGTATAAGGAGCTGGGGTGGAAGAAGGAATTATTTTTCTGTGCCTCTGTAAGGTTTTATGTTCTTTATTTCTCCCACAGATGGGTTTCTAGGTAAGAGTTATCTCAACCATGACACATTTGAATTATTTGAAAGTCTGGTGACATTTCTATACAAAACTGTTTAATTGTTGTGACTAGGAAGCTGAAACTTTCCTGGGCTTTCTTCTTCTTTTTTCCTTTTTTTTTTTTTTTTTTTTTTTTTCTTTCTTCTACTGCAACTGCTTTTTCCTGCCCCAAAGCCCTCGTTTAAACATGCATAAGGAGCAATGTCTGGCAGAGAATTGACTGATCACACTGCAAACATGCCACCAGGTTTCCATTGGTTTATTTGTGGGGACTGTAGCTGTGTCAATGGCAGATCCCTTGCTGTCTCATATGGGCAGGGATTTTGTCTGACGCTACTGTGGGAAGGGGACCAGGGGAACCAGAGGGCCCCCATTTACACTCTAATCCACCCCGATGACAAATTCGTTATTTCCTGGTCTCTCCTTATCTCCCTCATCCTCTTCATATGCTTGTCTCACCATCTCTGAATTGCGGATAACTAAAAGCAACCATTTAAACTGCTGTTCTGGCAGGAAAATGACAACAAACTTTGGGTATACAGGTAGTTATCAAAAAGCAACTGCTTTTACAGCAAAACTGCCCTTATTTTATGTGCCACTTTCACATTCTGGTTTTGCTTCCTCTCTGTAATTTGGTCAGCAGGGGAGAGACATATAAATTTCCTGTGCTTGCTGCCAGAAGTTTTTGCCCTCGAAAGCTCAGATCAGCAGGTAGCAAGCTGGAGGCTACTCGGGATCCACACGAGAGCAGCAAAATCAGCTCTGGGATCTGAAGGAAGCAATGAAATAGTATTAACTTGATAGAGGTGTGATTTAGGAAATCTCTCGTTGTCACATACCTGAGAAGATAACAACCATAAAACTGTCAATAAAAAACGTGATAACAGCAAAAGTGTTATCTTTACATTTCAAGTTAAAAAAAAAAAAAAAAAAAATTAGAAGTCCAAAACAATCTTTCATTGTTTCGCAGGACTGGTCTCTTGCAAGTTGAATTAAAGTACTGGAGCAATATACTGTTCCCTAGGGGTTAATGTTACATTAATCAGAACTGACAAGCATGAAAATCATTCTTTGTTGTCTTTAAATTGCTAATTTAAGATTGAAATCTAAAACGCTTGAACACTGATCGTTAACACTGACGCTCAAACAAAACCCAAGTAAAATCTTCTCTCCTATGGGCCAGTAAACAATTGTTTTACATTTGGTTGAGAAAGCAAATGCAAAGTCTGTAACTAAATCCTAATGTATCGTTTAAGTGTTTCAATTCACAGGCTTTCTTTGGCTAAACTTCAACGAATTGTACTACAGTTTAATTGAAAAGCAGCATTTGCACAGGCATTTACATCTGAAGGCAGAAATAGTGGCATTATACCATGTGGTGCAGTGGCAGCAAGAATTCCCCCAAATCCAAATTTTTACAGGTATTTTTTTTCCCACTTGCAGAGGTATTGCAAAGAGCTGTTTCTCAATTGAGATACTGAGCAAAGTCTGAGATACTTAGTAACAAGAAGATTATTAAATAAGCTCATTAAAGTTTTAAAAACGTATTAAAGGGTACAGTCCGACCTCAGTGCAATGGATGCGGACACCAGATAAAATCAAGGGGAGTAACACGCCATCAACTAAGCAGCTACAAAACTAACAAAAAAAAAAAGTATGTAGCAGCAAAACAAATAGACAGGCATGTCCTTCTTCTGCTTCTTTAATGAAATGGCTGTGTTTGGCCCCTAAAAGCCTGTGTTAGGGGCCAAATCAAGTCCATTTTTTTTTGCCAGTTTTAATATTTGTAGGTTCAGATCTATTTGCAGACACAGCTCCCACCAAAGTCCTTGGACATACGCATTTGTCGCTGTAAGTTCTGAAATAAGCTGAAGCTGAATCTGCAGGTTGGTTGAAGCAAACTCTCTGGCCTGAAACCATTTAAGTCCAAACCCATCACGGCATCTGTTTTGACCTGTTCCCTTGTGATGAGGAGGGTGGAATAAAGACATCTGTGATAGAGTCACCTCTGTGTGACTGTACGGATGCTCCAATGGGAGGATGAGAGTAGGAGAAGGACTGGAGGGAAAAGCAAGCTGTGCCCTCAGTCTCTCTGAGGAGCCAGTGAGCTACAGTAGCTGTGATAGCCAGCATCCAGAGTGAAAAATGTCACATTTATCACATCTGAGCACTTCGCCTTTCTTTGCAATTACAGTAAAGCAGGCTTGAGCTATGCAGACATACTTCCCACATCCATTGACCTCGATGGGAGATCCATAGCAAATCTTAGGGCAGAACCTGCTACACAAAAGACGTGTTAAAGACAGAAGCACTGTCATGCAGAACAAGCTCTTAGAGTAGAAGAAAAGGACTCAGCATTTGGCCAAGGAGAGGGGTCATGCACTGAGGGTGCTTTGTATTCTGGGAAGGACGTGGGACGATGACTCCCCAGGCTCATGGGGAGCAAAGGCAGAGGAGTATAGGATTTAGGGAAAGCGAAAATGCAAGAGATTTTGAGCACTCTCTCATCTGGCAGCCAAATCCACAATATGAAGGTTTCTGCAGAGGAGAGCACTTATCTTTCCGTCGGATTGATAGGAGTGTAACATTGTCCTAGAATTAAGAATTCATTGGAGCAACATTTCTTTGTTTTTTAACCTCATCATCACTAAGAAATCTCCTTCTGCTGTCTAGATTCAAAGTCAGTTCAAATCTATGTATAACTAAATGATATATCCATCATGTGGTACGCTCCTAGAGCAGGACTCAGTGGAGCAGGTGAAGAAAATATTGACAAAGGTGTGTTCACCAGTACATTTTGGATTCGTAGTCATAAGGGATAACTTCTGAGTCTGAAAATTAAAAATGTTTTACCCTGTACATTTGTTTTTACAAGAAGTAGTGGGAAGATTTGATTTATATAATTCCATCCCATCAAATTCTACCTCTTGACACTTCCAGTGCCTTTTTAACTGTTTTCTATAAAAGATGGGCAGAAACAAGACCTGTCTGATTACTTTTAGTAACAATATTTATATTAGAGTTGGAACTCAGAAGGTCACCAGCAGAACAAGGAGAACAAGCCAAATACTTAATAATGAAAAGAAACCTTAGCGACTCAGACCTTTCAATTAAAATCAACAGCACATGCCTAAACAACTGTTTGTTAAATGTTCATTTCTATTACAAGCTCTTTTAAAATGAGAAATACTGGGGGGGGGGGGGGGGGGAACAACAAAACAAAACAAAAAAACCCACTAACCTAAAAAGTCATTAAGTATCTTCTTGTACTTAACACTGTTAATAGGCCTTCAAAGCCCTGGGTCCAAATACTTTTATACTGTTTAACCATTTCATCCATGGAAATAGGTTTGACTGCATTTGTCTGGCAAAGCCAATGTGAAGAAGTAAAGGGAAATCAAATGGGAGGAAGAAGGATGGAATAAGCATGGCATTAACCTTGACAATTACAATTTTCACTCAAATCAGTATTAAAGTTAGTATTTTCTGTTTTCTTTATACTTATGAAGGAAAGTATGAAAAGTCTTGGAAAAATTTCCGGTGATTTGTTATGTCATGTGTACACTTGACAACTTTTGTTTTGCTTTTAAAACTGAAAATTATTTGAAAACTCAGGAATCATCACAAACTTTCACCCTATTTGCAAAATACATCTGTGTTTGGACCCAGTTGAAGTTTGATGAAATGAGTAGGGGTGGGATCCAGTACATAGGCAGACATCCAAACACAAGTATCCCTACACAGACCAAGTGCAGGGCTCAATTGCCTAAGGATAAGTAAGGCACCTGTCACCCCTGAGGCACCTGGGTTGGGGAGAGGTGCCCAGGTCCACAGGCAGCTCCAGGAAGATTTGGTTCTTCTCAGACTCTCCCTTATGCCAGTCTATATTTAAGCAACTAAGCATGTCTGCATTCCTGCTACAGGCAGTGGAGTTCCAAGGCTTTATTCAGTTGCCTACAAGATGGCATCTGAAGCAGTGTAAGAACCTCTAAGGTTCTGAGGTACCTGCCCAGAGCCAGCAGATATGGCACAAGGCATATGGGAACTGATGCATTTCCAGAATAATACCCACAGACCAGGAAGGACATCCCACAACCTCTCAAGTGGCATTTGATGTTCACAGAATTAAATGAGCTCTTTCTGAGTGGATTCAAAGGAGATTGCGTTCTAGAGATTCATTGGATCAGCTCTCTGCTTAGGGTCAGCCTAAGTAAAGCTGCAGTGCTCAGTTCAGCACCAGTACCATTTGAGAAGTCACAGGTTAGTTCCTCTTGTCTCCAGCTGCTGCTCCAGAAGGGCATTACAGTCCTGCAGGTTACATCCCAGGTGGGCCAGCCCTGGTTGAACATCTCACATTGCAGAAGTACCTCAGATGTATCTTACACAGGTTCCCCTACTCCCCACCCCTATCCCTACTGGGAATTAAAACATTTATTTCATATGTAGACACCAACATGTACAAGTCTTCATCTTGAGCTGAACTGCAGCACAAAAGCTTCACAGGCACTGGAGAAAATCCTGTTATTTTCAGGGTTACACACATAATTTCTCTTTGAGCCTTGAATCTGTTTATAGATAAACTGAAGGGCTTTTTTTGTATCAATAAACATGGCAACACAACAAACTCCCACTGCAGATGTTGCATGAACGTAAGCATGCAAATGTTCCCCAAAGAGGCAAATACTGGTGCATATGTGTATTGAGCTTTTAGATATGCTTTCCAATATTCACCTTCTTTTGCGCTGTTTTAAAATGCTCCCACTGTTTTGAAAAAAAAAAAAAAAACAAACAAACTTTTGTATTTATCATCTAGGGCTGAACTAGAAAGCATTAAACTGCTCATATTAACATATGTAAATTTGTGATATATTATCGTTTTCCTATTGTCATCTATTTTCTGTGCCTCGGACGCGCAATTAACTCCATGTAGTCAGGCCCATCTGCCAACGTCTACACAGGACATGACTGTACTGTTGTAAAAGCAAGAGAAAAAATTTCCTGATCACCAAGATTGCCTTGAGCTTCAGGGAAGCCAGCTGAGAGGCCTACAAGAGGAGAAATTTCATATAGAAGCAGCTTGACCTCAAGACAGTTCCTGATGCAAGCAGTGTGGGTGCAGGCAGAGTGAAACCAGCAGCGACCTCACATCCGAGCACTGTGGCTGCCGGGAGACATTATACCTGCAAGCACGGGGACATCTTGCTTTCCTTTCTTTAGCTTAAGTAAGATTTTATCACTTTCCCTTTTCACCAGTTTAGAGCATTCAAACCCTAAAACCAGACCCAAACCTAGTGGAGAAAAAGACACCTGGTATTACACCAACTCTCTTTTCAAATAGACCCAGAAGACTTGGTTAGCCTACCACTTCGTTGTTCTTGAGTACCAAATGCTATTACTATTTTATAATTACGTTTATATTTGCCAGAAGTTTGAAATTTTATACATTAGCAAAAGTTTACATGCCTCACTTGGAATAATAGCTTGTAATGCTTCTTTCTGTCAAATGCACTAAGTAAATTTTTTCAGATGTATTAATGCAGTAGTTGTATATAATTCTAGCAACCATTTAAAAACACATTAAAACTATTTGCCATATTGGAACATTTTAACATTAAGTTAAGAGGTGGTGTTTCAGTTAGAGGTGGTTTTCCCCTCCAGAGAATGTTTTCACACATCATAGGAGGTTACTTACTGCTTATAGGAATTTATTACATTTGCTTGCTTCTTGACAATATATTCTGTATCTGTCATCCGTTTTTATAAATGCCCAATGAATTTTAAATTAAACTACATTTGGGAAATCTATTTCAGTCTGTCTCAATAAATCACAACATTCTAGCTGTATTGTGTGGATGGTGGAAATTACTCGAGTGTTATTATATGTCCCTAAGGCTCAGGAATTCTCTGATCAGCCTTGAATGTTTTTAAGGTGGATGTTACTTAGAAGAATAAATGCATGGCTCAGAGAAAGGTTAAAGGAAGGTGAAGAATTTTAAGCGGGATGTCACTAAAGGCACACAGGAAGCAGAGCAGATATGGTAAGAGCAGCACATAGTAATTCAGTGATTTACTTGTTCTGCCAAAGCCAAATCCCAGCTCCAAATCAATGTTTTGCAATGGATTAGTCAACGTGGCAGGAAGATTGAAGTCTGCCTTAACCCAGTAAGGATATGAAACGTGCTAGGTGAAGGTCAGCAGAAATGTTGTCCAATAACACAGGGAAGCCACACACAAACATGAAAATACAAAAAAAACCTACTAACTTTATTCTGTGTTAAATCAGATACTTGCAGAGACAGCAGAGACATGGCAAATCTCTGTTATCACTGGAACAGGCTTTGGATGTGTAGGCACTATTTGATGAAGGAGAAAGGGGTGTTAGAGAGATGATAAGACTACAAAATTTTAAATTGCCATAAATAAAAAAGATTTCTTGAGGATCATAATCACTTTGGGAATAGCTGCTTAAAGTGGCCATTTAGGATATAAAGGGAGTTGGTGACAAGGCCTCAGGCTGTGTCTGAGTGAGCCACCGGCTGGGAGTGGGGGTAAGTATGTGCATGGCTGAGGGCCACCATTTCTCATTTGCATTGCTGGCCTCAGCCTTCCTGAGCAGCGCAGATCAAAGTCTCCTCAGGATGCTTAGGAAAAACAGGATTTGGCATTCTTTCTCAGATATGCCCTGGATGGTAATACCCTGAGCCTTACCTATACTTCATTCACCCGGAAAACGTGGACAAGACCTCCAAGGTGTGCGGAGGCATCAGGAACTTGGACTCCCCCTGTGAGGCTCCCGGAGCTGAGGAGCCCTGGTGAGAGCAGCCTGCAAAGGCAGCTGAAGAGGCAGTAGGATGTCGAGTCAGTCTGGTCTTGAGAGCATATCCAACATCCACTTAACCAGCACATAGGCATGCACACAGAAATGGACTGAGATCCTGACAGTAAGAAGAGTGTAATAGGATTCCAGCAAGAAAAAACATGGAAGGGTTAATTTGCCAGCCATGACTCAAGAAGAAACTGCTGGTGTTAAAGATGAAGATAGGAACTTGACAAAACAGTTATTTGAAAATTGTTAAAATTCTCTTAAAACACCTAATAGGGATATGCAGATGCATGGAATTACAAAGCATGAACAATTCCAATAAATATTTTGATTAGGCAACGGTATTCCTCACTTTGAAGTTAGAAGTTTGAAACATATTTGAAGTCTGGTGGCTTTATCTGTATACATTTTTTAATGAGCTTCTGAAAGCACCATGATAAAGTGACCCTGCAGACAAATGGAATTGTGCCTCTTGACCACATTCTGCTAATACCATCTCAGCGGCCTCATCAGAAATAGAAAGAATGGGAATGCACTACTGGAGCAGAGTTGAGGCAACCAGGGCCTATAGATTTAAACATTTAAACTGAAACACATTTTCTCTGATGACACAACTAGAAACACAGAAACAGATGTGCGAGATTTTGATGCTGTCATGAAAACATTCTAATGCATAACGGATCCAAAACAAGAAGTGTGGGGGGGGGGGGGTGGGTCTGAAATGCTCACACCACTCACAAGCAGCACCAAACCACTGCTTGTTTATTGTGACTAAGCAACAACTCACACATCACAGCTACGTTTTACAATGGCCAGCAGCGCCGCGCACTGACTTTCTGAGCAGGTTCATATAAATCACAAGCCAGTCTGCTTCAGCATGGATGCAGAAAGTGATGCTGCCCAGTCTCGGGGGAGGGAGGGAGGGAGGGTTTCACCAGATTCCTGTTGTCCCAAACACAGCCTGCCTGTACACAAGGCAGAGCAGAAGGCATGCAAAAGCGTAAATTAATTCCGTGCTGGCAGAACTGGAAAGCAGGCTAAAAACAGCTGGCTATACTTCAGAAACTTTAGTTCTAAAAGTATCAGCGTAAAGAGGCGTCAAATTTAAAAACCAGGACATCTGCAGGACCTGAGCTTACAAGTCTTTTGGTTATTTAAGTTCCTGTAATGAAACCTGAGACTGAAAAAGTACTCAATACATGGGTAACAAAGACCTGATAAGAGACTGGGGTTTTTTATCACGTGAGCTACCTTGCAGAAGTTTCCACAAACAACATGAACAAAGATATGATATGAAGGAGTTTCATGGGCTGAGATCTCCGGTACGGTGTGTGACTGTCACGTCCAGGCAGCGCCCAGGCCAGAGATGGCTCCTGGTGGCACCTGAGAGCCGGGGAGCCACCGGGCGAGGCCTGGGGCGCAGGGCAGTGCTCAGCCCACGGAGCTCCCGCTGTGCTCGGACAAGGACGAAGCCACCGATGACAAATCACGGGTGAAAATGTAGGAAGTAAATCTGGACACCCACTCCTGGGGAGCCTAAGACCCCGCTTCTTGCCGGCTGGGTACAGACCCACCTCAGGGCAAACAGGTGCCCCGCGGGCACGGCCCGGGGCAGCGGCAGTTCCTCGGCGCCTCGGGAACTGGCCCCCCCGGCCCTTCCCACCGGGCTTCCCGCATCCGGCCCCGAGGGACCGGCCCGCGGGACCGGCGGGTGGGGGAGGCCGAGGGAGGTGGGAGGAGACATGGGAAGGACTTCGGTTGCCACTACAAATCTGGTGACAGACGCGCCGTCGGCACATGGCGATGGGCAGGTGGGTGCGGGGCGGCGGCCGGGCCCGGGGCGGTCGCGGGGGTGCGGATGCTGGGCGAATGCGGGGATGTTGGCGGCTCTCCCCCGCCACCGCCGCGCGTTTCCCCGCGGGCCCCCCGCCGCCCGCTGCGCTCCCCGCCCGGGCGGGGGTGTGGGGCGGGCGGGGGCGGCCCCGCGCGGCACTGACGTCGCGGAGGGGCCGCTCCGAGGCGGCGGCGGCTCGGGGCGCCCAAGATGGCGGCGGGCGAAGGGTGCGTGCGGGACCGGCGGGCGGGAGCGGCAGTGGCGCGGCGCTGCCAGCCCGCCCGGGGCCGGCCTGCGCGGAGCAGGTGCCCGGCGGAGGGGAGCGCGGGGCGGGAGACACCGGCGCCTTTTCCTCGGGGAGGGACGGTAGCGGTGGCGCGGTGTTTGCGGAGGGCCACCTGAGGAGGAGGAGGAGGAGGTGCTCATTGTCGCGGGGGCGAGCCGGGCAGGGCACGGCGTGGGGTCGGGGGAGCGGGACCCTGGGACCGGCCAGCCCCGCCGGGCAGCAGGGGTTCAGCCGCCTTCCCGCCGCGCTCGGTGTGTGGCGGCGTACCCCTGCATGGGGCCCGTTGCCTTACGCGTCCCTGAGGGGCCGGGAGGACGTCGAGGTGAGGGAGAGCGCGGGGAGGAGCGGAGGGCGGCGGTGAGCAGGGCCCGCTGCTCTCGGCTCCTGCCTGTTGTGGCCAGAAGCGAAGTCGCGCCATGTCGCGGTGCGCCGGGGAGCGCCGGACCTTCTGCGGGAACGGCCCCGCGGCACCGAGCCCCGGGCCAGCCTTGCAGGGGTGTCTGTACTTGCAGGGGCTGTCAGAGCAGGAGCTGTCAGAGCAGTCGGAGATGCTCGATTTTCTAAACGAGATGAACTGTCAAAGTGTCACTTCAGATCAGTAAGAAGTGCTGTGTTTTTCGTGCCGGTGTGAAAGTGCTTCAATCCGTATTATTTGTTTATCGTCAAGTCTCCACTGCAGGAAACGCGCGGTTATTTGCAGTAGTAGACATCGAATTTAAAGCTATACCGCTGTCTGTGGTGTCCTGGGGTAAATGGCCACTTCGAGGCAGCACACTGGATGCACATTATTTAGCTGGTAAAAAAAAAAAAACATAGAGCAAAAAAAGTTAAATGGCACGGCTCCAAAAAGGGAGACTAGGGGGGTTTCTTGTCTAAGGCTGTTCTGTTAGAAATCGGAAAAAATTCACGAAATTTCTTTTTGAAGTGCTGCTTTGATTTCAAGTCTAAATTGTTACGCCTGCAGGACTGTACTGCAGCTGGAGGTTATGCACATAAGTGTTTCGCTGAGTTGTTTTCTTAAAGAAAACTCCTTTAAACAAGCAGTAAAGCAGTACATCTGCCATCTGGTTACTGTATTTGTTATCTAAAACTTTGAGTTGTTGAAGTACCCATGACTCCTGTGTTTTCAGATATTCAGCAGGTACTCTGAACCTGATGAGAATCAGTTTGTAGACGGTCATCTGATTTAAAAGCCAGAATATAAATGGGGCACAAGGGCACACATATGTGTGTATATAATTGTAAAATTCTGTATTGCATTTCTAGTCTAATGTTGGAGACTTCTCATTTATGTGTCAGGCAATTAATTACAGAAGTAGTGACTAAGGGTAAAATACAGCCTTTCATTTATATTTATAGTTATAGTTTATAAATTTAGCTGTGAAAATCACCCTTAAATTGTTAAAATCTTGCTCTTTTTTTTTTTTTTTATGGAACAGAAATGGAAGAAAACCATCAATTTTCATGACTTCTAAGTTGGTTTTGGCATCAAGTGCTTTTTCAGCTCATTAATTACCCAAAAATGTACATTTTGCCAGCCTTTCTTGAGTGGAACAAAAGGAATGAACGTGTCAGTAAGATTGAAATATGGTACAATAAATAAATTCCTTTTCTATATATCTTTGTTTCTAGCTTATGAAACTTTGGTGCAAGAAAAAACTTCTGTGTATCTCTCTGTTTCCAGACAACTTAATGCTTCAATAGTACTATTCTATATAGAGTAGAAGTAGAGCTAGTCGTTGTTATTTTGCTTACTGCTCAGGTCTGTGGTAAGAACACAGAGGGGGGCTTGATCTCTGAAGTGCTGGTCAACTAATTCAAAGTTTCTTTGTGTGTGTGCACAGAACTGAACCTCAGGAGAGAAGAATGCAGAAACTAGGGCTGAATAACTTCCTTTAGGGAATTTTAACATCGGAGCATTAGATTGTACTATTTTATTCCAGCTGCAGTTTTCAGGTGTGGGAATGAGTATGCAGTATTTTTCCTGTTTCTTCCATCATTGTCACTTCACTCCTATTTTTTACCCTGAGATCTTTTGCCAAAATTTGGTTCTAAGGTACAGTTTTTAAATATTGTGGGCTGATGCAGTCTCAGTACTTCAAACATTCATTATGTCAGTGTGCTGCTTGACATTAATCTGAAGTTTTCTTGGTCTCACTTTTGTACTCTGGGCTTTTTTACAGTGTTTTCAGATATTGCTGTCCTTTTGACCAAACTGCATTTTGATTTCTTCACTTTTTTCCAAAGAAAGACTTCTCCCATGCTAAGATGTTTCCTCCCCCTCCCCCTTCCACCCTGGCTCTTTTCTCCACACATCGATGTAGGTGGGAAAATGTCATGCTGGCTTGCTTGCTGGTGGGGGAGCTGGGGCTTTAGGTTTTTCCCTTCGAGGTGCTGAGCTTGTGCTTTCGTAGAATTGTGCTGCTTTTGCATGAAGAGCTTGAATGTGCGGTCCTGATTTACACAGTGGCTGTCCAGAAATCAGTGGACTGTTTTTGTCCTCAGTCTGATATCTGCTTACACTGAGGCATGTAAGCAGTTTTAGTCTTGAGAATGTTTTTAAGTGTGAAAAAAAATAATCTGCTCATATAGTATTAAAAGGAAGGAAAAATAAGGCACAGGGTTTATGCAGTAACTTTAATGAATGTAGAAAGAGTTGACCTGTCAGATTGCTCTGACTGACAGCATTGCTGTATGTGATAGCCCTGTGGGAAGGCAGGGTTTAGTGTTCTTTTCTGGTCTGATGGAAAGGACTGTTACTAATATGTTATGCAATAGAATCTATATATGTTAGCCCAAACCCACAAAGATAAGTCTTGTCCCTTAAAATTCTCTATACCACATTTAATTATTGCAGCACACTTTACATACTTATTACTATCCTGAATTTTATCAGTGTTACAAAAGTTCCAAAAGTTTTGCTGTGGAAAAGAGGTTGTCAGACTAGAAGATGTGAGATAATGCTGATGATCTTATTTATAAAGACAATATAAAAAGCAAACTTACTGTTTGTAAAAGAATCTAATTAGCAGCCTGCAGATAAGATTGCTTTTTAGAAGGAATGAATGTTATGGGTGCAAGCAAGATGAAAGAGTTAAGCAAGCGTTACTTTTGTGATCTGTTGACCATAGCACACAAGAGATCTCGACCTCCCCAGTACACTGTGGCTGGTACTTGATCTGGGAACTGCTGGATGGTTCCCCAGAGGTCATGGTGCCTGAAATTCTTTGGTGCAGTCAGTATGGACTGGAAACAACTCTTAGCCAGAATGAATGAGAGATTAATAGGGGCATGTAAAACTGCGTACAGATTTTAGTTTCTCTACAGCTGGTTCAAGCTCTTCTTCATTACAGAATAAATTCTGTACAACACATGCAATGCTGGGTGCTGATTATGTGCTTAGAGACTTATTACAGCTCTTGTGTTGGTATCTGTATTGTAACATTTTAAAAGGCACTAGCCATGGGCCAGTTAACCAATCGAAGCCATTTTTGGTTGAATCTTTTAATGACAGTTTTTATCAAAGTACCAGATGAAAATTAGAGCTTCTTTTCTAGCCATCAGCAACCATTTACCTGTTTTCTTTCCTTAGTAGTGTCATGTCATTGTACATTAGGATTCCCTCTAGCTAATGTTTATTTTACACTAAACATCTGTTCTCTATTGAGTAACCTATTCAGTGTTTCAGAACTGTAGAAATTGATAAATTTAGCATATAGGCTAATACCTGGAATACATTTTTTTTGTTCTATCCAGAGTTGTGTAAATCACTCAGTACTGTTGTAGTATGGCTTATTTACCTGTAGAGCATAGAATCCAGGACCTTTATACTGTACAGCCTAAGCCGGGTGCAGAGCATGTATTTGAAATGGCAAACTCATCTCACTTGGCATAGACTGAATATTTGACAAAGCCTTGAACTCC